>NW_026711555.1:0-371719 GCF_026419965.1 Kogia breviceps | reverse complement strand
ACTATCACCATGAACACTGTTGCCAGGGGCACTCTCACTATGGGCACGGTCGCCAAGAGCACTTTCACCATTGCCACTGTTACCATGAGCACTGTCACCATGAGCACGGTCACCATGGGCACTATTTCTGTGATTGCGGTTACCATGGAGACTGTAGGCATGGGAATGTCACAATGGGCACCATCACAAAGGGCACTGTGACCATGAGCATTGTAACCATAGTCACTGTCACCAAGAGCACTGTCACATTGGGCAGTGTAACAATGGACCCTGTCACCATGGGCTCTGTCACCATGAGCAATGTCACCATGGGCAATGTTACCATGAGCACTACCACCATTAGAACTGTCACCATGGGCACTGTCCGCCTTGGAACTATCACCATGGGCTCTGTCACCATGAGCACTGTCACCATGATCACAGTCACCATGGCCACTCTAACTGTGATTGCGGTCACCATGGAGACTATAACCATGTGCAGTGTCACAAGAGGCAGTATCAACATGAGCACTGTCACCATGGACACTTTCACCATGGGCATTGTCACCATGGGCATTCTCAACATGGGTACTATCACCATGAGCCGTTTCACCATGGGCACTACCACCATGAGCACCGTTGCCATGGGGACTGTCGCCATGGGCACTCTCACTATGGGCACTGTCGCCATGAGCACTGTCACCATGGGCACTATTGCCGTGATTCCACTTACCATGGAGACTATAAGCATGGGAATGTCACAATGGGCACTATCACCATGAGCACTGTGAGCCTGGTCACTGTCACCATGAGCACTGTGACATTGGGCAGTGTCACAATGGAAACTGTCACCATGGGCACTGTCACCATGAGCACTATCAGCATGAGCAATGTCACCATGGCCACTTAACCATGAGCACTGTCACCATTGGCACTGTCACCATGACCACAGTCACCATGAACACTATTACCATGTGCATTGTCACCATGACCACAGTCACCATGAGCACTATTACCATGAGCATTGTCACCATGGGAATTGTCAACAGAGCACTGTCACCATGAGCACGGTCACCATGGGCATTATTACCGTGGTAGCGGTTACCATGGAGACTATAACCATGGGACTGTCACAATGGGCACTATCACCATGGGTAAGGTTACGATGGGCACTATTACCGTGATTGCAGTGACCATGGAGATTATAACCATGGGACTCTCACACCGGGCACTATCAGCATGAGCACTGTCACCATGAGCACTTTCTCCCTGAGTACTGTCTTCATGGACACGATCACCATGAGCACTGTCACCGTGGCCACTGTCACCATGGTTAGTGTTACCATTCGCACTATCACCATGAGCACGGTCACCGTGTGCACTACAACAGTGAATGTGGTCACCATGGACAGTATAAACATGGACACTGTCACAATGGGCACTGTCACCTTGAGAACTGTCACTATGGGCACTGTCGCCATGAGCACTGTAACCATGAGCACGATCACCATGGGCACTATTTCCGTGGTTGCGGTTACCATGGAGAATCTAAGCATGGGAATGTCACAATGGGAACTATCACCAGGAGCACTGTGACCATGAGCACAGTGACCATGGTCATTGTCACCATGAGCACTGTCACATTGGGCAGTGTCACAATCGGCCCTATCACCATGGGCTCTGTCACCATGAGCACTCTCACCATGGGCACTGTCACCATGGGCACTGTCAGCATTGGAACTGTCACCATGGGCTCTGTCAGCATGACCACTGTCACCATGATCACAGTCACCATGCGCACTATTACTGTGATTGCGGTCACCATGGAGACTATAACCATGGGAAGTGTCACAAGAGGCAGTATCACCGTGAGCACTGTCACCATGGACACTGTCACCATGGGCACTGTCACCATGGGAACTGTCACCGTGAAAAGTGTCACAAAGGGTACTATCACTATGGGTACTGTCACCACAGTATATTTCACTAAGAGCACTTTCACTTTGAGCATTATGACGATGAGCACAGTCACCATGAACACTGTCACCAAGTACACTGTCACCATGAACACTCTCAGCATGAGCACGGTCACCATGGCCATTGTCACCATGAGCACAGTCACCGTGTGCACTATTACCTTGATTGCGGTCACCATGGAGACTATAACCATGGGACTGTCAAAATCGGCACTATATCCTTGAGCACTGTCACCATGAGAACTGTCACCAAGGGCACTGTCACCATGGGAACTATCACTATGAGCAATATCACCATGAGAACTGTCACCATGGGCAGTGTCAGCATTGCCACTGTCAACATGGGGTCTGTCACCTGGAGCACTGTCACCATGGGCCCAGTCACATGGGCAATATCACCTTGAGCGGTGTCACCATGACCACAGTCACCATGAGCACAATTACCATGAGCATTGCCACCATGGGAATTGTCACCAAGAGCACTGTCACCATGAGCACGGTCACCATGGGCACTATTCCCGTGGTAGCGGTCAACATGGAGACTATAACCTTGGGACTGTCACAATGGGCACTATCACCATGGGTACGGTTACGATGGGCACTGTTACCGTGATTGCAGTGACCTTTCAGATTATAACCATGGGACTCTCACATCGGGCACTATCAGCATGAGCACTGTCACCATGGGCATTGTCACCCTTAGCACTGTCACCATGGACACTAACACCATGAGCACTGTTACCATGGGAACTGTCACCATGAGCACTATCACCATGGGCACTGTCACTATGAGCAATATCACCATGAGAACTGTCATCATGGGCACTGTCAGCCTTGCCACTGTCACCATGGGCCCAGTCACCATGGGCACTATCTCCTTGATCAGTGTCACCATGATCAGTGTCGCCATGGGCACAGTCAGCATTGGAACTGTCACCATGGGCTCTGTCACCATGAACACTGTCACCATGATCACGGTCACCATGGGAACTATTACTTTGATTGCGGTCACCATGGAGACTATAACCATGGGCAGTGTCACACTGTGCAGTATCACCATGAGCACTATCACAATGAGCACTGTCACCATGAGCAATCTTTCCATGAGCACTGTCACCATGAGCACTGTCACCGTGGACACTGTCACCCTGGGGACTGTCACCATGGGAACTGTCACCGTTAAAAGTGTCACAAAGGATAATATCACTATGGGTACTGTCACCACCGTATATTTCACAAAGACCACTTTCACTGTGAGCATTGTGACTATGGGCACTGTCGCCATGCGCTCTGTCACTATGAGCACTGTCACCATGGGCACTATCACCATGAGCACTGTGACCATGGTCACTGTCACCATGAGCACTGTCACACTGGGCAGTGTCACAATGGGAACTGTCACCATGGGCACTGTCACCATGAGCACTATCAGCATGAGCAATGTCACCATGGGTACTGAACGATGAGCACTGTCACCATTGGCACTCTCACCATGACCACAGTCACCATGAACACTATTACCATGAAGATTGTCACCATGGGAATTGTCACCATGAGCACTGTTACCATGAGCACGGTCACCATGGGCACTATTACCGTGGTAGCGGTCACCATGGAGACTATAACCATGGGACTGTCACAATGGGCACTATCACCCTGGGGACGGTTACGATGGGCCCTATTACCGTGATGGCAGTGACCATGTAGATTATAAGCATGGGACTCTCACATCGGGCACTATCAGCATGAGCACTGTCACCATGGGCACTGGCACCATGGACACTATCACCATGGACACTATCACCATGAGCACTGTCACCGTGGACACTGTCACCATGGTTATTGTCACCATTAGCACTATCACCATGAGCACGGTCACCGTGTGCACTATAAGAGTGAAAGCGGTCACCATGGACAATATAAACATGGACACTGTCACAATGGGCACTGTCACCATGAGTACTGTCACTTTGGGCACTGTTGCCATGAGCACTGTCACCAGAGGCACTGTCACCATGAGCACTGTCACCATGAGCACGATCACCTTGGGCACTATTTCCGTGGTTACGGTTACCATGGAGAATATAAGCATGGGAATGTCACAATGGGAACTATCCCCAGGAGCACTGTGACCATGAGCACTGTGACCATGGTCATTGTCACCATGAGCACTGTCACATTGGGCAGTGTCACAATCGGCCCTGTCGCCATGGGCTCTGTCACCATGAGCACTGTCACATTGGGCACTGTCACCATGACCACTATCACCATGGGCACTGTCACTATGAACAATATCACCATGAGTACTGTCACCATGAGCACGATCACCATGGGCACTATTTCCGTGGTTGCGGTTACCATGGAGAATATAAGCATGGGAATGTCACACTGGGAAATATCACCAGGAGCACTGTGACCACGGTCATTGTCACCATGAGCACTGTCACATTGGGCAGTGTCACAATCGGCCCTATCACCATGGGCTCTGTCACCATGAGCACTTTCACCATGGGCACTGTCACTATGAGCAATATTACCATGAGAACTGTGTCCATCGGCACTGTCAGCATTGCCACTGTCACCATGAGCACTGTCACCATGTGCCCAGTCACCATGGGCAGTATCACCATGAGCAATATTACAATGAGCTCTGTCACCATGAGCACTGTTTCCATGGGCACTGTCACCGTGAGCATTGTCACCATGATAACGGTCACAATGGGCACTATTACCGTGATTGCGGTCACCAATGAGATTATAACCATGTGAACTGTCACAATGGACACGGTCACCATGGGCATTGTCACCATGGGCATTTTCACCTTGGGTACTGTCACCATGAGCACTGTTGCCATGGGCACTGTTGCCATGGGCACTCTCACTAAGGGCACTGTCGCCATGAGCACTGTCACCATGGGCACTATTTCCATGACTGTGGTTACCATGGAGACTATAAGCATGGGAATGTCACAATGGGCACTATCACAATGAGCACTGTGACCATGAGCATTGTAACCATAGTCACTGTCACCATGAGCACTGTCACATTGGGCATTGTAACAATGGACCCTGGCTCTGTCAGCATGACCACTGTCACCATGATCACAGTCACCATGCGCACTATTACTGTGATTGCGGTCACCATGGAGACTATATCCATGGGCAGTGTCACAAGAGGCAGTATCACCATGAGCACTGTCACCATGGACACTGTCACCATGGGCACTGTCACCATGGGAACTGTCACCGTGAAAAGTGTCACAAAGGGTACTATCACTATGGGTACTGTCACCACAGTATATTTCACTAAGAGCACTTTCACTTTGAGCATTATGACGATGAGCACAGTCACCATGAACACTGTCACCAAGTACACTGTCGCCATGAACACTCTCAGCATGAGCACGGTCACCATGACCATTGTCACCATGAGCACAGTCACCGTGTGCACTATTACCTTGATTGCGGTCACCATGGAGACTATAACCATGGGACTGTCCAAATCGGCACTATATCCTTGAGCACTGTCACCATGAGAACTGTCACCAAGGGCACTCTCACCATGGGAACTATCACTATGAGCAATATCACCATGAGAACTGTCACCATGGGCAGTGTCAGCATTGCCACTGCCAACATGGGCTCTGTCTCCTGGAGCACTGTCACCATGGGCCCAGTCACCATGGGCAATATCACCTTGAGCAGTGTCACCATGACCACAGTCACCATGAGCACTATTACCTTGAGCATTGCCACCATGGTAATTGTCACCAAGAGCACTGTCACCATGAGCACGGTCACCATGGGCACTATTCCCGTGGTAGCGGTCAACATGGAGACTATAACCTTGGGACTGTCACAATGGGCACTATCACCATGGGTACGGTTACGATGGGCACTATTACCGTGATTGCAGTGACCTTTCAGATTATAACCATGGGACTCTCACATCGGGCACTATCACCATGAGCACTGTCACCATGGGAACTGTCACCATGACTACTATCACCATGGGCACTGTCACTATGAGCAATATCACCATGAGAACTGTCATCATGGGCACTGTCAGCCTTGCCACTGTCACCATGGGCCCAGTCACCATGGGCACTATCACCTTGATCAGTGTCACCATGATCAGTGTCGCCATGGGCACAGTCAGCATTGGAACTGTCACCATGGGCTCTGTCACCATGAGCACTGTCACCATGATCACGGTCACCATGGGAACTATTACTTTGATTGCGGTCACCATGGAGACTATAACCATGGGCAGTGTCACAATGTGCAGTATCACCATGAGCACTATCACAATGAGCACTGTCACCATGTGCAATCTTTCCATGAGCACTGTCACCATGAGCACTGTCACCATGGACACTGTCACCCTGGGCACTGTCACCATGGGAACTGTCACCGTGAAAAGTGTCACAAAGGATAATATCACTATGGGTACTGTCACCACCGTATATTTCACAAAGACCACTTTCACTGTGAGCATTGTGAGTATGGGCACTGTCGCCATGAGCTCTGTCACTATGAGCACTGTCACCATGGGCACTATCACCATGAGCACTGTGACCATGGTCACTGTCACCATGAGCACTGTCACACTGGGCAGTGTCACAATGGGAACTGTCACCATGGGCACTGTCACCGAGAGCACTGTCACCATGAGCACTATCAGCATGAGCAATGTCACCATGGGTACTGAACGATGAGCACTGTCACCATTGGCACTGTCACCATGACCACAGTCACCATGAAAACTATTACCATGAGGACTGTCACCATGGGAATTGTCACCATGAGCACTGTTACCATGAGCATGGTCACCAAGGGCACTATTACCGTGGTAGCGGTAACCATGGAGACTATAACCATAGGACTGTCACAATGGGCACTATCACCATGGGTATGGTTACGATGGGCACTATTACCGTGATTGCAGTGACCATGGAGATTATACGCAGGGGACTCTCACATCGGGCACTATCAGCATGAGCACAGTCACCATGGGCACTGTCACACTGAGCACTGTCACCATGGAAACGATCACTATGAGCACTGTCACCGTGGACACTGTCACGATGGTAACTGTCACCATTAACACTATCACCATGAGCACGGTCACCGTGTGCACTCTAACAGTGATGGCGGTCACCATGGACAATATAAACATGGACACTGTCACAATGGGCACTGTCGCCATGAGCACTGTCACTATGGGCACTGTCGCCATGAGCACTGTCACCATGAGCACTGTCACCATGAGCATGATCACCATGGACACTATTTCCGTGGTTACAGTTACCATGGAGAATATAAGCATGGGAATGTCACAATGGGAACTATCACTAGGAGCACTGTGACCATGACCAATGTGACCATGTCACATTGGGCAGTGTCACAATCGGGCCTGTCGCCATGGGCTCTGTCACCATGAACACTGTCACCATGGGCACTGTCACCATGACAACTATCACCATGGGCATTGTCACTATGAACAATATCACCATGAGAAATGTCACCATGGGCACTGTCACCATGTGCCCAGTCCCCATGGGAACTATCACTTTGATTGCAGTCACCATGGAGACTATAACCCTCGGAAGTGTCACAATGTGCAGTATCACCATGAGCACTATCACAATGAGCACTGTCACCATGAGCAATCTTTCCATGATCACGGTCACCATGAGCACTGTCACCATGAGCACTGTCACCATGGACACTGTCACCATGGGCACTGTCACCATGGGATCTGTCACCGTGAAAAGTGTCACAAAGGGTCATATCACTATGGGTAATGTCACCACAGTATATTTCACAAAGAGCACTTTCACTGTGAGCATTGCGACCATGAGCACTATCACCATGAACACTGTCACCATGAGTACTGTCACCATGATTACTATCACCATGATCACTGTTTCCAGGGGCACTCTCACTATGGGCACTGTCGCCATGAGCACTGTCACTATGAGCACTGTCACCATGGGCACTGTTACCATGAGCACTGTCACCATGAGCACGGTCACCATGGGCACTATTTCTGTGATTGCGGTTACCGTGGAGACTATAAGGATGGGAATGTCACAATGGGCAATATCACCATGAGCACTGTGAGCCTGGTCACTGTCACCATGAGAACTGTGACATTTGGCAGTGTCACAATGGAAACTGTCACCATGGGCACTGTCACCATGAGCACTATCAGCATGAGCATTGTCAGCATGGGCACTTAACCATGAGCACTGTCACCATTGGCACTGTCCCCATGACCACAGTCACCATGAACACTATTACCATGTGCATTGTCACCATGACCACAGTCACCATGAGCACTATTACTGTGATTGCGGTCACCATGGAGACTATAACCATGGGCAGTGTCACAAGAGGCAGTATCACCGTGAGCACTGTCACCATGGACACTGTCACCATGGGCACTGTCACCATGGGAACTGTCACCGTGAAAAGTGTCACAAAGGGTACTATCACTATGGGTACTGTCACCACAGTATATTTCACTAAGAGCACTTTCACTTTGAGCATTATGACGATGAGCACAGTCACCATGAACACTGTCACCAAGTACACTGTCACCATGAACACTCTCAGCATGAGCACGGTCACCATGGCCATTGTCACCATGAGCACAGTCACCGTGTGCTCTATTACCTTGATTGCGGTCACCATGGAGACTATAACCATGGGACTGTCCAAATCGGCACTATATCCTTGAGCACTGTCACCATGAGAACTGTCACCAAGGGCACTGTCACCATGGGAACTATCACTATGAGCAATATCACCATGAGATCTGTCACCATGGGCAGTGTCAGCATTGCCACTGTCAACATGGGGTCTGTCACCTGGAGCACTGTCACCATGGGCCCAGTCACCATGGGCAATATCACCTTGAGCAGTGTCACCATGACCACAGTCACCATGAGCACTATTACCATGAGCATTGCCACCATGGGAATTGTCACCAAGAGCACTGTCACCATGAGCACGGTCACCATGGGCACTATTCCCGTGGTAGCGGTCAACATGGAGACTATAACCTTGGGACTGTCACAATGGGCACTATCACCATGGGTACGGTTACGATGGGCACTGTTACCGTGATTGCAGTGACCTTTCAGATTATAACCATGGGACTCTCACATCGGGCACTATCAGCATGAGCACTGTCACCATGGGCATTGTCACCCTTAGCAATGTCACCATGGACACTAACACCATGAGCACTGTTACCATGGGAACTGTCACCATGAGCACTATCACCATGGGCACTGTCACTATGAGCAATATCACCATGAGAACTGTCATCATGGGCACTGTCACCATAAGCACTGTCACCATGGGTACTATCACTCTCATCACTCTCACCATGAACACTATCACTATGAGCACGGTCACAATAGGCAGTATCACCATGAGCACTGTTGCCATGGCCACTGTTGCCATGGGCACTCTCACAAAGGGCACTGTCGCCATGAGCACTGTCACCATGGGCACTATTTCTGTGATTGCGGTTACCATGGAGTGTATAAGCATGGGAATGTCTCAATGGGCACTATCACAATGAGCACTGTGACCATAGTCACTGTCACCATGAGCACTGTCACATTGGGCAGTGTAACAATGGGCCCTGTCACCATCGGCTCTGTCACCATGATCACGGTCACCATGAGCACACTATTACTGTGATTGCGGTCACCATGGAAGCTATAACCATGGGCAGTGTCGCAATGGGCAGTATCACCATGAGCACTATCAAAATGAGCACTGTAACCAGAGCACTGTCACCATGGACACTGTCACCATGGGCACTGTCACCATGGGAACTGTCACCGTGAAAAGAGTCACAAAGGGTACTATCACTATGGGTAATATCACCACAGTATATTTCACTAAGAGCACTTTCACTGTCAGCATTGTGACCATGTGCACTATCACCATGAACAGTTTCACCATGAGTACTGTCACCATGGGCACTATCACCATGAGCACTGTTGCCAGGGGAACTCTCACTATGGGAACTGTCGCCATGAACACTGTCACTGTGAGTACTATCACCATGGGCACTGTTACCATGAGAACTGTCACCATGAGCATGGTCACCATGGGCACTATTTCCGTGACTGTGGTTATCATGGAGAGTATATACATGAGAATGTCACAATGGGCAATATCCCCATGAGCACTGTGACCATGAGCACTGTGACCATGGACACTGTTACCATGAGCACTGTCACATTGGGCAGTGTCACAATGTGAACTGTCACCATGGGCACTGTCACCAAGAGCACTGTCACCATGAGCACTGTCAGCATGAGCAATGTCACCATGGGCACTTAACCAGGAGCACTGTCACCATTGGCACTGTCACCATGACCACAGTCACCATGAGCACTATTACCATGAGCATTGTCACCATGGGCACTGTCACCATGGGAACTGTCACCGTGAAAAGGGTCACAAAGGGTACTATCACTATGGGTACTGTCACCACAGTATATTTCACTAAGAGCACTTGCACTGTGAGCATTGTGAACATGAGCACTGTCACCATGAATACTGTCACTATGGGCACTATCACCATGAACACTGTTGCCAGGGGCACTCTCACTATGGGCACGGTCGCCAAGAGCACTTTCACCATTGCCACTGTTACCATGAGCACTGTCACCATGAGCACGGTCACCATGGGCACTATTTCTGTGATTGCGGTTACCATGGAGACTGTAGGCATGGGAATGTCACAATGGGCACCATCACAAAGGGCACTGTGACCATGAGCATTGTAACCATAGTCACTGTCACCAAGAGCACTGTCACATTGGGCAGTGTAACAATGGACCCTGTCACCATGGGCTCTGTCACCATGAGCAATGTCACCATGGGCAATGTTACCATGAGCACTACCACCATTAGAACTGTCACCATGGGCACTGTCCGCCTTGGAACTATCACCATGGGCTCTGTCACCATGAGCACTGTCACCATGATCACAGTCACCATGGCCACTCTAACTGTGATTGCGGTCACCATGGAGACTATAACCATGTGCAGTGTCACAAGAGGCAGTATCAACATGAGCACTGTCACCATGGACACTTTCACCATGGGCATTGTCACCATGGGCATTCTCAACATGGGTACTATCACCATGAGCCGTTTCACCATGGGCACTACCACCATGAGCACCGTTGCCATGGGGACTGTCGCCATGGGCACTCTCACTATGGGCACTGTCGCCATGAGCACTGTCACCATGGGCACTATTGCCGTGATTCCACTTACCATGGAGACTATAAGCATGGGAATGTCACAATGGGCACTATCACCATGAGCACTGTGAGCCTGGTCACTGTCACCATGAGCACTGTGACATTGGGCAGTGTCACAATGGAAACTGTCACCATGGGCACTGTCACCATGAGCACTATCAGCATGAGCAATGTCACCATGGCCACTTAACCATGAGCACTGTCACCATTGGCACTGTCACCATGACCACAGTCACCATGAACACTATTACCATGTGCATTGTCACCATGACCACAGTCACCATGAGCACTATTACCATGAGCATTGTCACCATGGGAATTGTCAACAGAGCACTGTCACCATGGGCATTATTACCGTGGTAGCGGTTACCATGGAGACTATAACCATGGGACTGTCACAATGGGCACTATCACCATGGGTAAGGTTACGATGGGCACTATTACCGTGATTGCAGTGACCATGGAGATTATAACCATGGGACTCTCACACCGGGCACTATCAGCATGAGCACTGTCACCATGAGCACTTTCTCCCTGAGTACTGTCTTCATGGACACGATCACCATGAGCACTGTCACCGTGGCCACTGTCACCATGGTTAGTGTTACCATTCGCACTATCACCATGAGCACGGTCACCGTGTGCACTACAACAGTGAATGTGGTCACCATGGACAGTATAAACATGGACACTGTCACAATGGGCACTGTCACCTTGAGAACTGTCACTATGGGCACTGTCGCCATGAGCACTGTAACCATGAGCACGATCACCATGGGCACTATTTCCGTGGTTGCGGTTACCATGGAGAATCTAAGCATGGGAATGTCACAATGGGAACTATCACCAGGAGCACTGTGACCATGAGCACAGTGACCATGGTCATTGTCACCATGAGCACTGTCACATTGGGCAGTGTCACAATCGGCCCTATCACCATGGGCTCTGTCACCATGAGCACTCTCACCATGGGCACTGTCACCATGGGCACTGTCAGCATTGGAACTGTCACCATGGGCTCTGTCAGCATGACCACTGTCACCATGATCACAGTCACCATGCGCACTATTACTGTGATTGCGGTCACCATGGAGACTATAACCATGGGAAGTGTCACAAGAGGCAGTATCACCGTGAGCACTGTCACCATGGACACTGTCACCATGGGCACTGTCACCATGGGAACTGTCACCGTGAAAAGTGTCACAAAGGGTACTATCACTATGGGTACTGTCACCACAGTATATTTCACTAAGAGCACTTTCACTTTGAGCATTATGACGATGAGCACAGTCACCATGAACACTGTCACCAAGTACACTGTCACCATGAACACTCTCAGCATGAGCACGGTCACCATGGCCATTGTCACCATGAGCACAGTCACCGTGTGCTCTATTACCTTGATTGCGGTCACCATGGAGACTATAACCATGGGACTGTCAAAATCGGCACTATATCCTTGAGCACTGTCACCATGAGAACTGTCACCAAGGGCACTGTCACCATGGGAACTATCACTATGAGCAATATCACCATGAGATCTGTCACCATGGGCAGTGTCAGCATTGCCACTGTCAACATGGGGTCTGTCACCTGGAGCACTGTCACCATGGGCCCAGTCACCATGGGCAATATCACCTTGAGCAGTGTCACCATGACCACAGTCACCATGAGCACTATTACCATGAGCATTGCCACCATGGGAATTGTCACCAAGAGCACTGTCACCATGAGCACGGTCACCATGGGCACTATTCCCGTGGTAGCGGTCAACATGGAGACTATAACCTTGGGACTGTCACAATGGGCACTATCACCATGGGTACGGTTACGATGGGCACTGTTACCGTGATTGCAGTGACCTTTCAGATTATAACCATGGGACTCTCACATCGGGCACTATCAGCATGAGCACTGTCACCATGGGCATTGTCACCCTTAGCACTGTCACCATGGACACTAACACCATGAGCACTGTTACCATGGGAACTGTCACCATGAGCACTATCACCATGGGCACTGTCACTATGAGCAATATCACCATGAGAACTGTCATCATGGGCACTGTCACCATAAGCACTGTCACCATGGGTACTATCACTCTCATCACTCTCACCATGAACACTATCACTATGAGCACGGTCACAATAGGCAGTATCACCATGAGCACTGTTGCCATGGCCACTGTTGCCATGGGCACTCTCACAAAGGGCACTGTCGCCATGAGCACTGTCACCATGGGCACTATTTCTGTGATTGCGGTTACCATGGAGTGTATAAGCATGGGAATGTCTCAATGGGCACTATCACAATGAGCACTGTGACCATAGTCACTGTCACCATGAGCACTGTCACATTGGGCAGTGTAACAATGGGCCCTGTCACCATCGGCTCTGTCACCATGATCACGGTCACCATGAGCACACTATTACTGTGATTGCGGTCACCATGGAAGCTATAACCATGGGCAGTGTCGCAATGGGCAGTATCACCATGAGCACTATCAAAATGAGCACTGTAACCAGAGCACTGTCACCATGGACACTGTCACCATGGGCACTGTCACCATGGGAACTGTCACCGTGAAAAGAGTCACAAAGGGTACTATCACTATGGGTAATATCACCACAGTATATTTCACTAAGAGCACTTTCACTGTCAGCATTGTGACCATGTGCACTATCACCATGAACAGTTTCACCATGAGTACTGTCACCATGGGCACTATCACCATGAGCACTGTTGCCAGGGGAACTCTCACTATGGGAACTGTCGCCATGAACACTGTCACTGTGAGTACTATCACCATGGGCACTGTTACCATGAGAACTGTCACCATGAGCATGGTCACCATGGGCACTATTTCCGTGACTGTGGTTATCATGGAGAGTATATACATGAGAATGTCACAATGGGCAATATCCCCATGAGCACTGTGACCATGAGCACTGTGACCATGGACACTGTTACCATGAGCACTGTCACATTGGGCAGTGTCACAATGTGAACTGTCACCATGGGCACTGTCACCAAGAGCACTGTCACCATGAGCACTGTCAGCATGAGCAATGTCACCATGGGCACTTAACCAGGAGCACTGTCACCATTGGCACTGTCACCATGACCACAGTCACCATGAGCACTATTACCATGAGCATTGTCACCATGGGCACTGTCACCATGGGAACTGTCACCGTGAAAAGGGTCACAAAGGGTACTATCACTATGGGTACTGTCACCACAGTATATTTCACTAAGAGCACTTGCACTGTGAGCATTGTGAACATGAGCACTGTCACCATGAATACTGTCACTATGGGCACTATCACCATGAACACTGTTGCCAGGGGCACTCTCACTATGGGCACGGTCGCCAAGAGCACTTTCACCATTGCCACTGTTACCATGAGCACTGTCACCATGAGCACGGTCACCATGGGCACTATTTCTGTGATTGCGGTTACCATGGAGACTGTAGGCATGGGAATGTCAAAATGGGCACCATCACAAAGGGCACTGTGACCATGAGCATTGTAACCATAGTCACTGTCACCAAGAGCACTGTCACATTGGGCAGTGTAACAATGGACCCTGTCACCATGGGCTCTGTCACCATGAGCAATGTCACCATGGGCAATGTTACCATGAGCACTACCACCATTAGAACTGTCACCATGGGCACTGTCCGCCTTGGAACTATCACCATGGGCTCTGTCACCATGAGCACTGTCACCATGATCACAGTCACCATGGCCACTCTAACTGTGATTGCGGTCACCATGGAGACTATAACCATGTGCAGTGTCACAAGAGGCAGTATCAACATGAGCACTGTCACCATGGACACTTTCACCATGGGCATTGTCACCATGGGCATTCTCAACATGGGTACTATCACCATGAGCCGTTTCACCATGGGCACTACCACCATGAGCACCGTTGCCATGGGGACTGTCGCCATGGGCACTCTCACTATGGGCACTGTCGCCATGAGCACTGTCACCATGGGCACTATTGCCGTGATTCCACTTACCATGGAGACTATAAGCATGGGAATGTCACAATGGGCACTATCACCATGAGCACTGTGAGCCTGGTCACTGTCACCATGAGCACTGTGACATTGGGCAGTGTCACAATGGAAACTGTCACCATGGGCACTGTCACCATGAGCACTATCAGCATGAGCAATGTCACCATGGCCACTTAACCATGAGCACTGTCACCATTGGCACTGTCACCATGACCACAGTCACCATGAACACTATTACCATGTGCATTGTCACCATGACCACAGTCACCATGAGCACTATTACCATGAGCATTGTCACCATGGGAATTGTCAACAGAGCACTGTCACCATGGGCATTATTACCGTGGTAGCGGTTACCATGGAGACTATAACCATGGGACTGTCACAATGGGCACTATCACCATGGGTAAGGTTACGATGGGCACTATTACCGTGATTGCAGTGACCATGGAGATTATAACCATGGGACTCTCACACCGGGCACTATCAGCATGAGCACTGTCACCATGAGCACTTTCTCCCTGAGTACTGTCTTCATGGACACGATCACCATGAGCACTGTCACCGTGGCCACTGTCACCATGGTTAGTGTTACCATTCGCACTATCACCATGAGCACGGTCACCGTGTGCACTACAACAGTGAATGTGGTCACCATGGACAGTATAAACATGGACACTGTCACAATGGGCACTGTCACCTTGAGAACTGTCACTATGGGCACTGTCGCCATGAGCACTGTAACCATGAGCACGATCACCATGGGCACTATTTCCGTGGTTGCGGTTACCATGGAGAATCTAAGCATGGGAATGTCACAATGGGAACTATCACCAGGAGCACTGTGACCATGAGCACAGTGACCATGGTCATTGTCACCATGAGCACTGTCACATTGGGCAGTGTCACAATCGGCCCTATCACCATGGGCTCTGTCACCATGAGCACTCTCACCATGGGCACTGTCACCATGGGCACTGTCAGCATTGGAACTGTCACCATGGGCTCTGTCAGCATGACCACTGTCACCATGATCACAGTCACCATGCGCACTATTACTGTGATTGCGGTCACCATGGAGACTATAACCATGGGAAGTGTCACAAGAGGCAGTATCACCGTGAGCACTGTCACCATGGACACTGTCACCATGGGCACTGTCACCATGGGAACTGTCACCGTGAAAAGTGTCACAAAGGGTACTATCACTATGGGTACTGTCACCACAGTATATTTCACTAAGAGCACTTTCACTTTGAGCATTATGACGATGAGCACAGTCACCATGAACACTGTCACCAAGTACACTGTCACCATGAACACTCTCAGCATGAGCACGGTCACCATGGCCATTGTCACCATGAGCACAGTCACCGTGTGCACTATTACCTTGATTGCGGTCACCATGGAGACTATAACCATGGGACTGTCAAAATCGGCACTATATCCTTGAGCACTGTCACCATGAGAACTGTCACCAAGGGCACTGTCACCATGGGAACTATCACTATGAGCAATATCACCATGAGAACTGTCACCATGGGCAGTGTCAGCATTGCCACTGTCAACATGGGGTCTGTCACCTGGAGCACTGTCACCATGGGCCCAGTCACATGGGCAATATCACCTTGAGCGGTGTCACCATGACCACAGTCACCATGAGCACAATTACCATGAGCATTGCCACCATGGGAATTGTCACCAAGAGCACTGTCACCATGAGCACGGTCACCATGGGCACTATTCCCGTGGTAGCGGTCAACATGGAGACTATAACCTTGGGACTGTCACAATGGGCACTATCACCATGGGTACGGTTACGATGGGCACTATTACCGTGATTGCAGTGACCTTTCAGATTATAACCATGGGACTCTCACATCGGGCACTATCAGCATGAGCACTGTCACCATGGGCATTGTCACCCTTAGCACTGTCACCATGGACACTAACACCATGAGCACTGTTACCATGGGAACTGTCACCATGAGCACTATCACCATGGGCACTGTCACTATGAGCAATATCACCATGAGAACTGTCATCATGGGCACTGTCAGCCTTGCCACTGTCACCATGGGCCCAGTCACCATGGGCACTATCTCCTTGATCAGTGTCACCATGATCAGTGTCGCCATGGGCACAGTCAGCATTGGAACTGTCACCATGGGCTCTGTCACCATGAACACTGTCACCATGATCACGGTCACCATGGGAACTATTACTTTGATTGCGGTCACCATGGAGACTATAACCATGGGCAGTGTCACACTGTGCAGTATCACCATGAGCACTATCACAATGAGCACTGTCACCATGAGCAATCTTTCCATGAGCACTGTCACCATGAGCACTGTCACCGTGGACACTGTCACCCTGGGGACTGTCACCATGGGAACTGTCACCGTTAAAAGTGTCACAAAGGATAATATCACTATGGGTACTGTCACCACCGTATATTTCACAAAGACCACTTTCACTGTGAGCATTGTGACTATGGGCACTGTCGCCATGCGCTCTGTCACTATGAGCACTGTCACCATGGGCACTATCACCATGAGCACTGTGACCATGGTCACTGTCACCATGAGCACTGTCACACTGGGCAGTGTCACAATGGGAACTGTCACCATGGGCACTGTCACCATGAGCACTATCAGCATGAGCAATGTCACCATGGGTACTGAACGATGAGCACTGTCACCATTGGCACTCTCACCATGACCACAGTCACCATGAACACTATTACCATGAAGATTGTCACCATGGGAATTGTCACCATGAGCACTGTTACCATGAGCACGGTCACCATGGGCACTATTACCGTGGTAGCGGTCACCATGGAGACTATAACCATGGGACTGTCACAATGGGCACTATCACCCTGGGGACGGTTACGATGGGCCCTATTACCGTGATGGCAGTGACCATGTAGATTATAAGCATGGGACTCTCACATCGGGCACTATCAGCATGAGCACTGTCACCATGGGCACTGGCACCATGGACACTATCACCATGGACACTATCACCATGAGCACTGTCACCGTGGACACTGTCACCATGGTTATTGTCACCATTAGCACTATCACCATGAGCACGGTCACCGTGTGCACTATAAGAGTGAAAGCGGTCACCATGGACAATATAAACATGGACACTGTCACAATGGGCACTGTCACCATGAGTACTGTCACTTTGGGCACTGTTGCCATGAGCACTGTCACCAGAGGCACTGTCACCATGAGCACTGTCACCATGAGCACGATCACCTTGGGCACTATTTCCGTGGTTACGGTTACCATGGAGAATATAAGCATGGGAATGTCACAATGGGAACTATCCCCAGGAGCACTGTGACCATGAGCACTGTGACCATGGTCATTGTCACCATGAGCACTGTCACATTGGGCAGTGTCACAATCGGCCCTGTCGCCATGGGCTCTGTCACCATGAGCACTGTCACATTGGGCACTGTCACCATGACCACTATCACCATGGGCACTGTCACTATGAACAATATCACCATGAGTACTGTCACCATGAGCACGATCACCATGGGCACTATTTCCGTGGTTGTGGTTACCATGGAGAATATAAGCATGGGAATGTCACACTGGGAAATATCACCAGGAGCACTGTGACCACGGTCATTGTCACCATGAGCACTGTCACATTGGGCAGTGTCACAATCGGCCCTATCACCATGGGCTCTGTCACCATGAGCACTTTCACCATGGGCACTGTCACTATGAGCAATATTACCATGAGAACTGTCTCCATCGGCACTGTCAGCATTGCCACTGTCACCATGAGCACTGTCACCATGTGCCCAGTCACCATGGGCAGTATCACCATGAGCAATATTACAATGAGCTCTGTCACCATGAGCACTGTTTCCATGGGCACTGTCACCGTGAGCATTGTCACCATGATAACGGTCACAATGGGCACTATTACCGTGATTGCGGTCACCAATGAGATTATAACCATGTGAACTGTCACAATGGACACGGTCACCATGGGCATTGTCACCATGGGCATTTTCACCTTGGGTACTGTCACCATGAGCACTGTTGCCATGGGCACTGTTGCCATGGGCACTCTCACTATGGGCACTGTCGCCATGAGCACTGTCACCATGGGCACTATTTCCATGACTGTGGTTACCATGGAGACTATAAGCATGGGAATGTCACAATGGGCACTATCACAATGAGCACTGTGACCATGAGCATTGTAACCATAGTCACTGTCACCATGAGCACTGTCACATTGGGCATTGTAACAATGGACCCTGGCTCTGTCAGCATGACCACTGTCACCATGATCACAGTCACCATGCGCACTATTACTGTGATTGCGGTCACCATGGAGACTATATCCATGGGCAGTGTCACAAGAGGCAGTATCACCATGAGCACTGTCACCATGGACACTGTCACCATGGGCACTGTCACCATGGGAACTGTCACCGTGAAAAGTGTCACAAAGGGTACTATCACTATGGGTACTGTCACCACAGTATATTTCACTAAGAGCACTTTCACTTTGAGCATTATGACGATGAGCACAGTCACCATGAACACTGTCACCAAGTACACTGTCGCCATGAACACTCTCAGCATGAGCACGGTCACCATGACCATTGTCACCATGAGCACAGTCACCGTGTGCACTATTACCTTGATTGCGGTCACCATGGAGACTATAACCATGGGACTGTCCAAATCGGCACTATATCCTTGAGCACTGTCACCATGAGAACTGTCACCAAGGGCACTCTCACCATGGGAACTATCACTATGAGCAATATCACCATGAGAACTGTCACCATGGGCAGTGTCAGCATTGCCACTGCCAACATGGGCTCTGTCTCCTGGAGCACTGTCACCATGGGCCCAGTCACCATGGGCAATATCACCTTGAGCAGTGTCACCATGACCACAGTCACCATGAGCACTATTACCTTGAGCATTGCCACCATGGTAATTGTCACCAAGAGCACTGTCACCATGAGCACGGTCACCATGGGCACTATTCCCGTGGTAGCGGTCAACATGGAGACTATAACCTTGGGACTGTCACAATGGGCACTATCACCATGGGTACGGTTACGATGGGCACTATTACCGTGATTGCAGTGACCTTTCAGATTATAACCATGGGACTCTCACATCGGGCACTATCACCATGAGCACAGTCACCATGGGAACTGTCACCATGACTACTATCACCATGGGCACTGTCACTATGAGCAATATCACCATGAGAACTGTCATCATGGGCACTGTCAGCCTTGCCACTGTCACCATGGGCCCAGTCACCATGGGCACTATCACCTTGATCAGTGTCACCATGATCAGTGTCGCCATGGGCACAGTCAGCATTGGAACTGTCACCATGGGCTCTGTCACCATGAGCACTGTCACCATGATCACGGTCACCATGGGAACTATTACTTTGATTGCGGTCACCATGGAGACTATAACCATGGGCAGTGTCACAATGTGCAGTATCACCATGAGCACTATCACAATGAGCACTGTCACCATGTGCAATCTTTCCATGAGCACTGTCACTATGAGCACTGTCACCATGGACACTGTCTCCCTGGGCACTGTCACCATGGGAACTGTCACCGTGAAAAGTGTCACAAAGGATAATATCACTATGGGTACTGTCACCACCGTATATTTCACAAAGACCACTTTCACTGTGAGCATTGTGAGTATGGGCACTATCGCCATGAGCTCTGTCACTATGAGCACTGTCACCATGGGCACTATCACCATGAGCACTGTGACCATGGTCACTGTCACCATGAGCACTGTCACACTGGGCAGTGTCACAATGGGAACTGTCACCATGGGCACTGTCACCGAGAGCACTGTCACCATGAGCACTATCAGCATGAGCAATGTCACCATGGGTACTGAACGATGAGCACTGTCACCATTGGCACTGTCACCATGACCACAGTCACCATGAAAACTATTACCATGAGGACTGTCACCATGGGAATTGTCACCATGAGCACTGTTACCATGAGCATGGTCACCAAGGGCACTATTACCGTGGTAGCGGTAACCATGGAGACTATAACCATAGGACTGTCACAATGGGCACTATCACCATGGGTATGGTTACGATGGGCACTATTACCGTGATTGCAGTGACCATGGTGATTATACGCAGGGGACTCTCACATCGGGCACTATCAGCATGAGCACAGTCACCATGGGCACTGTCACACTGAGCACTGTCACCATGGAAACGATCACTATGAGCACTGTCACCGTGGACACTGTCACGATGGTAACTGTCACCATTAACACTATCACCATGAGCACGGTCACCGTGTGCACTCTAACAGTGATGGCGGTCACCATGGACTATATAAACATGGACACTGTCACAATGGGCACTGTCGCCATGAGCACTGTCACTATGGGCACTGTCGCCATGAGCACTGTCACCATGAGCACTGTCACCATGAGCATGATCACCATGGACACTATTTCCGTGGTTACAGTTACCATGGAGAATATAAGCATGGGAATGTCACAATGGGAACTATCACTAGGAGCACTGTGACCATGACCAATGTGACCATGTCACATTGGGCAGTGTCACAATCGGGCCTGTCGCCATGGGCTCTGTCACCATGAACACTGTCACCATGGGCACTGTCACCATGACAACTATCACCATGGGCATTGTCACTATGAACAATATCACCATGAGAAATGTCACCATGGGCACTGTCACCATGTGCCCAGTCCCCATGGGAACTATCACATTGATTGCGTCACCATGGAGACTATAACCCTCGGCAGTGTCACAATGTGCAGTATCACCATGAGCACTATCACAATGAGCACTGTCACCATGAGCAATCTTTCCATGAGCACGGTCACCATGAGCACTGTCACCATGAGCACTGTCACCATGGACACTGTCACCATGGGCACTGTCACCATGGGATCTGTCACCGTGAAAAGTGTCACAAAGGGTCATATCACTATGGGTAATGTCACCACAGTATATTTCACAAAGAGCACTTTCACTGTGAGCATTGCGACCATGAGCACTATCACCATGAACACTGTCACCATGAGTACTGTCACCATGATTACTATCACCATGATCACTGTTTCCAGGGGCACTCTCACTATGGGCACTGTCGCCATGAGCACTGTCACTATGAGCACTGTCACCATGGGCACTGTTACCATGAGCACTGTCACCATGAGCACGGTCACCATGGGCACTATTTCTGTGATTGGGGTTACCGTGGAGACTATAAGGATGGGAATGTCACAATGGGCACTATCACCATGAGCACTGTGAGCCTGGTCACTGTCACCATGAGAACTGTGACATTTGGCAGTGTCACAATGGAAACTGTCACCATGGGCACTGTCACCATGAGCACTATCAGCATGAGCATTGTCACCATGGGCACTTAACCATGAGCACTGTCACCATTGGCACTGTCCCCATGACCACAGTCACCATGAACACTATTACCATGTGCATTGTCACCATGACCACAGTCACCATGAGCACTATTACTGTGATTGCGGTCACCATGGAGACTATAACCATGGGCAGTGTCACAAGAGGCAGTATCACCGTGAGCACTGTCACCATGGACACTGTCACCATGGGCACTGTCACCATGGGAACTGTCACCGTGAAAAGTGTCACAAAGGGTACTATCACTATGGGTACTGTCACCACAGTATATTTCACTAAGAGCACTTTCACTTTGAGCATTATGACGATGAGCACAGTCACCATGAACACTGTCACCAAGTACACTGTCACCATGAACACTCTCAGCATGAGCACGGTCACCATGGCCATTGTCACCATGAGCACAGTCACCGTGTGCTCTATTACCTTGATTGCGGTCACCATGGAGACTATAACCATGGGACTGTCAAAATCGGCACTATATCCTTGAGCACTGTCACCATGAGAACTGTCACCAAGGGCACTGTCACCATGGGAACTATCACTATGAGCAATATCACCATGAGATCTGTCACCATGGGCAGTGTCAGCATTGCCACTGTCAACATGGGGTCTGTCACCTGGAGCACTGTCACCATGGGCCCAGTCACCATGGGCAATATCACCTTGAGCAGTGTCACCATGACCACAGTCACCATGAGCACTATTACCATGAGCATTGCCACCATGGGAATTGTCACCAAGAGCACTGTCACCATGAGCACGGTCACCATGGGCACTATTCCCGTGGTAGCGGTCAACATGGAGACTATAACCTTGGGACTGTCACAATGGGCACTATCACCATGGGTACGGTTACGATGGGCACTATTACCGTGATTGCAGTGACCTTTCAGATTATAACCATGGGACTCTCACATCGGGCACTATCAGCATGAGCACTGTCACCATGGGCATTGTCACCCTTAGCACTGTCACCATGGACACTAACACCATGAGCACTGTTACCATGGGAACTGTCACCATGAGCACTATCACCATGGGCACTGTCACTATGAGCAATATCACCATGAGAACTGTCATCATGGGCACTGTCACCATAAGCACTGTCACCATGGGTACTATCACTCTCATCACTCTCACCATGAACACTATCACTATGAGCACGGTCACAATAGGCAGTATCACCATGAGCACTGTTGCCATGGCCACTGTTGCCATGGGCACTCTCACAAAGGGCACTGTCGCCATGAGCACTGTCACCATGGGCACTATTTCTGTGATTGCGGTTACCATGGAGTGTATAAGCATGGGAATGTCTCAATGGGCACTATCACAATGAGCACTGTGACCATAGTCACTGTCACCATGAGCACTGTCACATTGGGCAGTGTAACAATGGGCCCTGTCACCATCGGCTCTGTCACCATGATCACGGTCACCATGAGCACACTATTACTGTGATTGCGGTCACCATGGAAGCTATAACCATGGGCAGTGTCGCAATGGGCAGTATCACCATGAGCACTATCAAAATGAGCACTGTAACCAGAGCACTGTCACCATGGACACTGTCACCATGGGCACTGTCACCATGGGAACTGTCACCGTGAAAAGAGTCACAAAGGGTACTATCACTATGGGTAATATCACCACAGTATATTTCACTAAGAGCACTTTCACTGTCAGCATTGTGACCATGTGCACTATCACCATGAACAGTTTCACCATGAGTACTGTCACCATGGGCACTATCACCATGAGCACTGTTGCCAGGGGAACTCTCACTATGGGAACTGTCGCCATGAACACTGTCACTGTGAGTACTATCACCATGGGCACTGTTACCATGAGAACTGTCACCATGAGCATGGTCACCATGGGCACTATTTCCGTGACTGTGGTTATCATGGAGAGTATATACATGGGAATGTCACAATGGGCAATATCCCCATGAGCACTGTGACCATGAGCACTGTGACCATGGACACTGTTACCATGAGCACTGTCACATTGGGCAGTGTCACAATGTGAACTGTCACCATGGGCACTGTCACCAAGAGCACTGTCACCATGAGCACTGTCAGCATGAGCAATGTCACCATGGGCACTTAACCAGGAGCACTGTCACCATTGGCACTGTCACCATGACCACAGTCACCATGAGCACTATTACCATGAGCATTGTCACCATGGGCACTGTCACCATGGGAACTGTCACCGTGAAAAGGGTCACAAAGGGTACTATCACTATGGGTACTGTCACCACAGTATATTTCACAAAGAGCACTTGCACTGTGAGCATTGTGAACATGAGCACTGTCACCATGAATACTGTCACTATGGGCACTATCACCATGAACACTGTTGCCAGGGGCACTCTCACTATGGGCACGGTCGCCAAGAGCACTTTCACCATTGCCACTGTTACCATGAGCACTGTCACCATGAGCACGGTCACCATGGGCACTATTTCTGTGATTGCGGTTACCATGGAGACTGTAGGCATGGGAATGTCACAATGGGCACCATCACAAAGGGCACTGTGACCATGAGCATTGTAACCATAGTCACTGTCACCAAGAGCACTGTCACATTGGGCAGTGTAACAATGGACCCTGTCACCATGGGCTCTGTCACCATGAGCAATGTCACCATGGGCAATGTTACCATGAGCACTACCACCATTAGAACTGTCACCATGGGCACTGTCCGCCTTGGAACTATCACCATGGGCTCTGTCACCATGAGCACTGTCACCATGATCACAGTCACCATGGCCACTCTAACTGTGATTGCGGTCACCATGGAGACTATAACCATGTGCAGTGTCACAAGAGGCAGTATCAACATGAGCACTGTCACCATGGACACTTTCACCATGGGCATTGTCACCATGGGCATTCTCAACATGGGTACTATCACCATGAGCCGTTTCACCATGGGCACTACCACCATGAGCACCGTTGCCATGGGGACTGTCGCCATGGGCACTCTCACTATGGGCACTGTCGCCATGAGCACTGTCACCATGGGCACTATTGCCGTGATTCCACTTACCATGGAGACTATAAGCATGGGAATGTCACAATGGGCACTATCACCATGAGCACTGTGAGCCTGGTCACTGTCACCATGAGCACTGTGACACTGGGCAGTGTCACAATGGAAACTGTCACCATGGGCACTGTCACCATGAGCACTATCAGCATGAGCAATGTCACCATGGCCACTTAACCATGAGCACTGTCACCATTGGCACTGTCACCATGACCACAGTCACCATGAACACTATTACCATGTGCATTGTCACCATGACCACAGTCACCATGAGCACTATTACCATGAGCATTGTCACCATGGGAATTGTCAACAGAGCACTGTCACCATGAGCACGGTCACCATGGGCATTATTACCGTGGTAGCGGTTACCATGGAGACTATAACCATGGGACTGTCACAATGGGCACTATCACCATGGGTAAGGTTACGATGGGCACTATTACCGTGATTGCAGTGACCATGGAGATTATAACCATGGGACTCTCACACCGGGCACTATCAGCATGAGCACTGTCACCATGAGCACTTTCTCCCTGAGTACTGTCTTCATGGACACGATCACCATGAGCACTGTCACCGTGGCCACTGTCACCATGGTTAGTGTTACCATTCGCACTATCACCATGAGCACGGTCACCGTGTGCACTACAACAGTGAATGTGGTCACCATGGACAGTATAAACATGGACACTGTCACAATGGGCACTGTCACCTTGAGAACTGTCACTATGGGCACTGTCGCCATGAGCACTGTAACCATGAGCACGATCACCATGGGCACTATTTCTGTGGTTGCGGTTACCATGGAGAATCTAAGCATGGGAATGTCACAATGGGAACTATCACCAGGAGCACTGTGACCATGAGCACAGTGACCATGGTCATTGTCACCATGAGCACTGTCACATTGGGCAGTGTCACAATCGGCCCTATCACCATGGGCTCTGTCACCATGAGCACTCTCACCATGGGCACTGTCACCATGGGCACTGTCAGCATTGGAACTGTCACCATGGGCTCTGTCAGCATGACCACTGTCACCATGATCACAGTCACCATGCGCACTATTACTGTGATTGCGGTCACCATGGAGACTATAACCATGGGAAGTGTCACAAGAGGCAGTATCACCGTGAGCACTGTCACCATGGACACTGTCACCATGGGCACTGTCACCATGGGAACTGTCACCGTGAAAAGTGTCACAAAGGGTACTATCACTATGGGTACTGTCACCACAGTATATTTCACTAAGAGCACTTTCACTTTGAGCATTATGACGATGAGCACAGTCACCATGAACACTGTCACCAAGTACACTGTCACCATGAACACTCTCAGCATGAGCACGGTCACCATGGCCATTGTCACCATGAGCACAGTCACCGTGTGCACTATTACCTTGATTGCGGTCACCATGGAGACTATAACCATGGGACTGTCAAAATCGGCACTATATCCTTGAGCACTGTCACCATGAGAACTGTCACCAAGGGCACTGTCACCATGGGAACTATCACTATGAGCAATATCACCATGAGAACTGTCACCATGGGCAGTGTCAGCATTGCCACTGTCAACATGGGGTCTGTCACCTGGAGCACTGTCACCATGGGCCCAGTCACATGGGCAATATCACCTTGAGCGGTGTCACCATGACCACAGTCACCATGAGCACAATTACCATGAGCATTGCCACCATGGGAATTGTCACCAAGAGCACTGTCACCATGAGCACGGTCACCATGGGCACTATTCCCGTGGTAGCGGTCAACATGGAGACTATAACCTTGGGACTGTCACAATGGGCACTATCACCATGGGTACGGTTACGATGGGCACTATTACCATGATTGCAGTGACCTTTCAGATTATAACCATGGGACTCTCACATCGGGCACTATCAGCATGAGCACTGTCACCATGGGCATTGTCACCCTTAGCACTGTCTCCATGGACACTAACACCATGAGCACTGTTACCATGGGAACTGTCACCATGAGCACTATCACCATGGGCACTGTCACTATGAGCAATATCACCATGAGAACTGTCATCATGGGCACTGTCAGCCTTGCCACTGTCACCATGGGCCCAGTCACCATGGGCACTATCTCCTTGATCAGTGTCACCATGATCAGTGTCGCCATGGGCACAGTCAGCATTGGAACTGTCACCATGGGCTCTGTCACCATGAACACTGTCACCATGATCACGGTCACCATGGGAACTATTACTTTGATTGCGGTCACCATGGAGACTATAACCATGGGCAGTGTCACACTGTGCAGTATCACCATGAGCACTATCACAATGAGCACTGTCACCATGAGCAATCTTTCCATGAGCACTGTCACCATGAGCACTGTCACCGTGGACACTGTCACCCTGGGGACTGTCACCATGGGAACTGTCACCGTTAAAAGTGTCACAAAGGATAATATCACTATGGGTACTGTCACCACCGTATATTTCACAAAGACCACTTTCACTGTGAGCATTGTGACTATGGGCACTGTCGCCATGCGCTCTGTCACTATGAGCACTGTCACCATGGGCACTATCACCATGAGCACTGTGACCATGGTCACTGTCACCATGAGCACTGTCACACTGGGCAGTGTCACAATGGGAACTGTCACCATGGGCACTGTCACCATGAGCACTATCAGCATGAGCAATGTCACCATGGGTACTGAACGATGAGCACTGTCACCATTGGCACTCTCACCATGACCACAGTCACCATGAACACTATTACCATGAAGATTGTCACCATGGGAATTGTCACCATGAGCACTGTTACCATGAGCACGGTCACCATGGGCACTATTACCGTGGTAGCGGTCACCATGGAGACTATAACCATGGGACTGTCACAATGGGCACTATCACCCTGGGGACGGTTACGATGGGCCCTATTACCGTGATGGCAGTGACCATGTAGATTATAAGCATGGGACTCTCACATCGGGCACTATCAGCATGAGCACTGTCACCATGGGCACTGGCACCATGGACACTATCACCATGGACACTATCACCATGAGCACTGTCACCGTGGACACTGTCACCATGGTTATTGTCACCATTAGCACTATCACCATGAGCACGGTCACCGTGTGCACTATAAGAGTGAAAGCGGTCACCATGGACAATATAAACATGGACACTGTCACAATGGGCACTGTCACCATGAGTACTGTCACTTTGGGCACTGTTGCCATGAGCACTGTCACCAGAGGCACTGTCACCATGAGCACTGTCACCATGAGCACGATCACCTTGGGCACTATTTCCGTGGTTACGGTTACCATGGAGAATATAAGCATGGGAATGTCACAATGGGAACTATCCCCAGGAGCACTGTGACCATGAGCACTGTGACCATGGTCATTGTCACCATGAGCACTGTCACATTGGGCAGTGTCACAATCGGCCCTGTCGCCATGGGCTCTGTCACCATGAGCACTGTCACATTGGGCACTGTCACCATGACCACTATCACCATGGGCACTGTCACTATGAACAATATCACCATGAGTACTGTCACCATGAGCACGATCACCATGGGCACTATTTCCGTGGTTGCGGTTACCATGGAGAATATAAGCATGGGAATGTCACACTGGGAAATATCACCAGGAGCACTGTGACCACGGTCATTGTCACCATGAGCACTGTCACATTGGGCAGTGTCACAATCGGCCCTATCACCATGGGCTCTGTCACCATGAGCACTTTCACCATGGGCACTGTCACTATGAGCAATATTACCATGAGAACTGTCTCCATCGGCACTGTCAGCATTGCCACTGTCACCATGAGCACTGTCACCATGTGCCCAGTCACCATGGGCAGTATCACCATGAGCAATATTACAATGAGCTCTGTCACCATGAGCACTGTTTCCATGGGCACTGTCACCGTGAGCATTGTCACCATGATAACGGTCACAATGGGCACTATTACCGTGATTGCGGTCACCAATGAGATTATAACCATGTGAACTGTCACAATGGACACGGTCACCATGGGCATTGTCACCATGGGCATTTTCACCTTGGGTACTGTCACCATGAGCACTGTTGCCATGGGCACTGTTGCCATGGGCACTCTCACTAAGGGCACTGTCGCCATGAGCACTGTCACCATGGGCACTATTTCCATGACTGTGGTTACCATGGAGACTATAAGCATGGGAATGTCACAATGGGCACTATCACAATGAGCACTGTGACCATGAGCATTGTAACCATAGTCACTGTCACCATGAGCACTGTCACATTGGGCATTGTAACAATGGACCCTGGCTCTGTCAGCATGACCACTGTCACCATGATCACAGTCACCATGCGCACTATTACTGTGATTGCGGTCACCATGGAGACTATATCCATGGGCAGTGTCACAAGAGGCAGTATCACCATGAGCACTGTCACCATGGACACTGTCACCATGGGCACTGTCACCATGGGAACTGTCACCGTGAAAAGTGTCACAAAGGGTACTATCACTATGGGTACTGTCACCACAGTATATTTCACTAAGAGCACTTTCACTTTGAGCATTATGACGATGAGCACAGTCACCATGAACACTGTCACCAAGTACACTGTCGCCATGAACACTCTCAGCATGAGCACGGTCACCATGACCATTGTCACCATGAGCACAGTCACCGTGTGCACTATTACCTTGATTGCGGTCACCATGGAGACTATAACCATGGGACTGTCCAAATCGGCACTATATCCTTGAGCACTGTCACCATGAGAACTGTCACCAAGGGCACTCTCACCATGGGAACTATCACTATGAGCAATATCACCATGAGAACTGTCACCATGGGCAGTGTCAGCATTGCCACTGCCAACATGGGCTCTGTCTCCTGGAGCACTGTCACCATGGGCCCAGTCACCATGGGCAATATCACCTTGAGCAGTGTCACCATGACCACAGTCACCATGAGCACTATTACCTTGAGCATTGCCACCATGGTAATTGTCACCAAGAGCACTGTCACCATGAGCACGGTCACCATGGGCACTATTCCCGTGGTAGCGGTCAACATGGAGACTATAACCTTGGGACTGTCACAATGGGCACTATCACCATGGGTACGGTTACGATGGGCACTATTACCGTGATTGCAGTGACCTTTCAGATTATAACCATGGGACTCTCACATCGGGCACTATCACCATGAGCACTGTCACCATGGGAACTGTCACCATGACTACTATCACCATGGGCACTGTCACTATGAGCAATATCACCATGAGAACTGTCATCATGGGCACTGTCAGCCTTGCCACTGTCACCATGGGCCCAGTCACCATGGGCACTATCACCTTGATCAGTGTCACCATGATCAGTGTCGCCATGGGCACAGTCAGCATTGGAACTGTCACCATGGGCTCTGTCACCATGAGCACTGTCACCATGATCACGGTCACCATGGGAACTATTACTTTGATTGCGGTCACCATGGAGACTATAACCATGGGCAGTGTCACAATGTGCAGTATCACCATGAGCACTATCACAATGAGCACTGTCACCATGTGCAATCTTTCCATGAGCACTGTCACCATGAGCACTGTCACCATGGACACTGTCACCCTGGGCACTGTCACCATGGGAACTGTCACCGTGAAAAGTGTCACAAAGGATAATATCACTATGGGTACTGTCACCACCGTATATTTCACAAAGACCACTTTCACTGTGAGCATTGTGAGTATGGGCACTGTCGCCATGAGCTCTGTCACTATGAGCACTGTCACCATGGGCACTATCACCATGAGCACTGTGACCATGGTCACTGTCACCATGAGCACTGTCACACTGGGCAGTGTCACAATGGGAACTGTCACCATGGGCACTGTCACCGAGAGCACTGTCACCATGAGCACTATCAGCATGAGCAATGTCACCATGGGTACTGAACGATGAGCACTGTCACCATTGGCACTGTCACCATGACCACAGTCACCATGAAAACTATTACCATGAGGACTGTCACCATGGGAATTGTCACCATGAGCACTGTTACCATGAGCATGGTCACCAAGGGCACTATTACCGTGGTAGCGGTAACCATGGAGACTATAACCATAGGACTGTCACAATGGGCACTATCACCATGGGTATGGTTACGATGGGCACTATTACCGTGATTGCAGTGACCATGGAGATTATACGCAGGGGACTCTCACATCGGGCACTATCAGCATGAGCACAGTCACCATGGGCACTGTCACACTGAGCACTGTCACCATGGAAACGATCACTATGAGCACTGTCACCGTGGACACTGTCACGATGGTAACTGTCACCATTAACACTATCACCATGAGCACGGTCACCGTGTGCACTCTAACAGTGATGGCGGTCACCATGGACAATATAAACATGGACACTGTCACAATGGGCACTGTCGCCATGAGCACTGTCACTATGGGCACTGTCGCCATGAGCACTGTCACCATGAGCACTGTCACCATGAGCATGATCACCATGGACACTATTTCCGTGGTTACAGTTACCATGGAGAATATAAGCATGGGAATGTCACAATGGGAACTATCACTAGGAGCACTGTGACCATGACCAATGTGACCATGTCACATTGGGCAGTGTCACAATCGGGCCTGTCGCCATGGGCTCTGTCACCATGAACACTGTCACCATGGGCACTGTCACCATGACAACTATCACCATGGGCATTGTCACTATGAACAATATCACCATGAGAAATGTCACCATGGGCACTGTCACCATGTGCCCAGTCCCCATGGGAACTATCACTTTGATTGCAGTCACCATGGAGACTATAACCCTCGGAAGTGTCACAATGTGCAGTATCACCATGAGCACTATCACAATGAGCACTGTCACCATGAGCAATCTTTCCATGAGCACGGTCACCATGAGCACTGTCACCATGAGCACTGTCACCATGGACACTGTCACCATGGGCACTGTCACCATGGGATCTGTCACCGTGAAAAGTGTCACAAAGGGTCATATCACTATGGGTAATGTCACCACAGTATATTTCACAAAGAGCACTTTCACTGTGAGCATTGCGACCATGAGCACTATCACCATGAACACTGTCACCATGAGTACTGTCACCATGATTACTATCACCATGATCACTGTTTCCAGGGGCACTCTCACTATGGGCACTGTCGCCATGAGCACTGTCACTATGAGCACTGTCACCATGGGCACTGTTACCATGAGCACTGTCACCATGAGCACGGTCACCATGGGCACTATTTCTGTGATTGCGGTTACCGTGGAGACTATAAGGATGGGAATGTCACAATGGGCAATATCACCATGAGCACTGTGAGCCTGGTCACTGTCACCATGAGAACTGTGACATTTGGCAGTGTCACAATGGAAACTGTCACCATGGGCACTGTCACCATGAGCACTATCAGCATGAGCATTGTCAGCATGGGCACTTAACCATGAGCACTGTCACCATTGGCACTGTCCCCATGACCACAGTCACCATGAACACTATTACCATGTGCATTGTCACCATGACCACAGTCACCATGAGCACTATTACTGTGATTGCGGTCACCATGGAGACTATAACCATGGGCAGTGTCACAAGAGGCAGTATCACCGTGAGCACTGTCACCATGGACACTGTCACCATGGGCACTGTCACCATGGGAACTGTCACCGTGAAAAGTGTCACAAAGGGTACTATCACTATGGGTACTGTCACCACAGTATATTTCACTAAGAGCACTTTCACTTTGAGCATTATGACGATGAGCACAGTCACCATGAACACTGTCACCAAGTACACTGTCACCATGAACACTCTCAGCATGAGCACGGTCACCATGGCCATTGTCACCATGAGCACAGTCACCGTGTGCTCTATTACCTTGATTGCGGTCACCATGGAGACTATAACCATGGGACTGTCCAAATCGGCACTATATCCTTGAGCACTGTCACCATGAGAACTGTCACCAAGGGCACTGTCACCATGGGAACTATCACTATGAGCAATATCACCATGAGATCTGTCACCATGGGCAGTGTCAGCATTGCCACTGTCAACATGGGGTCTGTCACCTGGAGCACTGTCACCATGGGCCCAGTCACCATGGGCAATATCACCTTGAGCAGTGTCACCATGACCACAGTCACCATGAGCACTATTACCATGAGCATTGCCACCATGGGAATTGTCACCAAGAGCACTGTCACCATGAGCACGGTCACCATGGGCACTATTCCCGTGGTAGCGGTCAACATGGAGACTATAACCTTGGGACTGTCACAATGGGCACTATCACCATGGGTACGGTTACGATGGGCACTGTTACCGTGATTGCAGTGACCTTTCAGATTATAACCATGGGACTCTCACATCGGGCACTATCAGCATGAGCACTGTCACCATGGGCATTGTCACCCTTAGCACTGTCACCATGGACACTAACACCATGAGCACTGTTACCATGGGAACTGTCACCATGAGCACTATCACCATGGGCACTGTCACTATGAGCAATATCACCATGAGAACTGTCATCATGGGCACTGTCACCATAAGCACTGTCACCATGGGTACTATCACTCTCATCACTCTCACCATGAACACTATCACTATGAGCACGGTCACAATAGGCAGTATCACCATGAGCACTGTTGCCATGGCCACTGTTGCCATGGGCACTCTCACAAAGGGCACTGTCGCCATGAGCACTGTCACCATGGGCACTATTTCTGTGATTGCGGTTACCATGGAGTGTATAAGCATGGGAATGTCTCAATGGGCACTATCACAATGAGCACTGTGACCATAGTCACTGTCACCATGAGCACTGTCACATTGGGCAGTGTAACAATGGGCCCTGTCACCATCGGCTCTGTCACCATGATCACGGTCACCATGAGCACACTATTACTGTGATTGCGGTCACCATGGAAGCTATAACCATGGGCAGTGTCGCAATGGGCAGTATCACCATGAGCACTATCAAAATGAGCACTGTAACCAGAGCACTGTCACCATGGACACTGTCACCATGGGCACTGTCACCATGGGAACTGTCACCGTGAAAAGAGTCACAAAGGGTACTATCACTATGGGTAATATCACCACAGTATATTTCACTAAGAGCACTTTCACTGTCAGCATTGTGACCATGTGCACTATCACCATGAACAGTTTCACCATGAGTACTGTCACCATGGGCACTATCACCATGAGCACTGTTGCCAGGGGAACTCTCACTATGGGAACTGTCGCCATGAACACTGTCACTGTGAGTACTATCACCATGGGCACTGTTACCATGAGAACTGTCACCATGAGCATGGTCACCATGGGCACTATTTCCGTGACTGTGGTTATCATGGAGAGTATATACATGAGAATGTCACAATGGGCAATATCCCCATGAGCACTGTGACCATGAGCACTGTGACCATGGACACTGTTACCATGAGCACTGTCACATTGGGCAGTGTCACAATGTGAACTGTCACCATGGGCACTGTCACCAAGAGCACTGTCACCATGAGCACTGTCAGCATGAGCAATGTCACCATGGGCACTTAACCAGGAGCACTGTCACCATTGGCACTGTCACCATGACCACAGTCACCATGAGCACTATTACCATGAGCATTGTCACCATGGGCACTGTCACCATGGGAACTGTCACCGTGAAAAGGGTCACAAAGGGTACTATCACTATGGGTACTGTCACCACAGTATATTTCACTAAGAGCACTTGCACTGTGAGCATTGTGAACATGAGCACTGTCACCATGAATACTGTCACTATGGGCACTATCACCATGAACACTGTTGCCAGGGGCACTCTCACTATGGGCACGGTCGCCAAGAGCACTTTCACCATTGCCACTGTTACCATGAGCACTGTCACCATGAGCACGGTCACCATGGGCACTATTTCTGTGATTGCGGTTACCATGGAGACTGTAGGCATGGGAATGTCACAATGGGCACCATCACAAAGGGCACTGTGACCATGAGCATTGTAACCATAGTCACTGTCACCAAGAGCACTGTCACATTGGGCAGTGTAACAATGGACCCTGTCACCATGGGCTCTGTCACCATGAGCAATGTCACCATGGGCAATGTTACCATGAGCACTACCACCATTAGAACTGTCACCATGGGCACTGTCCGCCTTGGAACTATCACCATGGGCTCTGTCACCATGAGCACTGTCACCATGATCACAGTCACCATGGCCACTCTAACTGTGATTGCGGTCACCATGGAGACTATAACCATGTGCAGTGTCACAAGAGGCAGTATCAACATGAGCACTGTCACCATGGACACTTTCACCATGGGCATTGTCACCATGGGCATTCTCAACATGGGTACTATCACCATGAGCCGTTTCACCATGGGCACTACCACCAGGAGCACCGTTGCCATGGGGACTGTCGCCATGGGCACTCTCACTATGGGCACTGTCGCCATGAGCACTGTCACCATGGGCACTATTGCCGTGATTCCACTTACCATGGAGACTATAAGCATGGGAATGTCACAATGGGCACTATCACCATGAGCACTGTGAGCCTGGTCACTGTCACCATGAGCACTGTGACATTGGGCAGTGTCACAATGGAAACTGTCACCATGGGCACTGTCACCATGAGCACTATCAGCATGAGCAATGTCACCATGGCCACTTAACCATGAGCACTGTCACCATTGGCACTGTCACCATGACCACAGTCACCATGAACACTATTACCATGTGCATTGTCACCATGACCACAGTCACCATGAGCACTATTACCATGAGCATTGTCACCATGGGAATTGTCAACAGAGCACTGTCACCATGGGCATTATTACCGTGGTAGCGGTTACCATGGAGACTATAACCATGGGACTGTCACAATGGGCACTATCACCATGGGTAAGGTTACGATGGGCACTATTACCGTGATTGCAGTGACCATGGAGATTATAACCATGGGACTCTCACACCGGGCACTATCAGCATGAGCACTGTCACCATGAGCACTTTCTCCCTGAGTACTGTCTTCATGGACACGATCACCATGAGCACTGTCACCGTGGCCACTGTCACCATGGTTAGTGTTACCATTCGCACTATCACCATGAGCACGGTCACCGTGTGCACTACAACAGTGAATGTGGTCACCATGGACAGTATAAACATGGACACTGTCACAATGGGCACTGTCACCTTGAGAACTGTCACTATGGGCACTGTCGCCATGAGCACTGTAACCATGAGCACGATCACCATGGGCACTATTTCCGTGGTTGCGGTTACCATGGAGAATCTAAGCATGGGAATGTCACAATGGGAACTATCACCAGGAGCACTGTGACCATGAGCACAGTGACCATGGTCATTGTCACCATGAGCACTGTCACATTGGGCAGTGTCACAATCGGCCCTATCACCATGGGCTCTGTCACCATGAGCACTCTCACCATGGGCACTGTCACCATGGGCACTGTCAGCATTGGAACTGTCACCATGGGCTCTGTCAGCATGACCACTGTCACCATGATCACAGTCACCATGCGCACTATTACTGTGATTGCGGTCACCATGGAGACTATAACCATGGGAAGTGTCACAAGAGGCAGTATCACCGTGAGCACTGTCACCATGGACACTGTCACCATGGGCACTGTCACCATGGGAACTGTCACCGTGAAAAGTGTCACAAAGGGTACTATCACTATGGGTACTGTCACCACAGTATATTTCACTAAGAGCACTTTCACTTTGAGCATTATGACGATGAGCACAGTCACCATGAACACTGTCACCAAGTACACTGTCACCATGAACACTCTCAGCATGAGCACGGTCACCATGGCCATTGTCACCATGAGCACAGTCACCGTGTGCTCTATTACCTTGATTGCGGTCACCATGGAGACTATAACCATGGGACTGTCAAAATCGGCACTATATCCTTGAGCACTGTCACCATGAGAACTGTCACCAAGGGCACTGTCACCATGGGAACTATCACTATGAGCAATATCACCATGAGATCTGTCACCATGGGCAGTGTCAGCATTGCCACTGTCAACATGGGGTCTGTCACGTGGAGCACTGTCACCATGGGCCCAGTCACCATGGGCAATATCACCTTGAGCAGTGTCACCATGACCACAGTCACCATGAGCACTATTACCATGAGCATTGCCACCATGGGAATTGTCACCAAGAGCACTGTCACCATGAGCACGGTCACCATGGGCACTATTCCCGTGGTAGCGGTCAACATGGAGACTATAACCTTGGGACTGTCACAATGGGCACTATCACCATGGGTACGGTTACGATGGGCACTATTACCGTGATTGCAGTGACCTTTCAGATTATAACCATGGGACTCTCACATCGGGCACTATCAGCATGAGCACTGTCACCATGGGCATTGTCACCCTTAGCACTGTCACCATGGACACTAACACCATGAGCACTGTTACCATGGGAACTGTCACCATGAGCACTATCACCATGGGCACTGTCACTATGAGCAATATCACCATGAGAACTGTCATCATGGGCACTGTCACCATAAGCACTGTCACCATGGGTACTATCACTCTCATCACTCTCACCATGAACACTATCACTATGAGCACGGTCACAATAGGCAGTATCACCATGAGCACTGTTGCCATGGCCACTGTTGCCATGGGCACTCTCACAAAGGGCACTGTCGCCATGAGCACTGTCACCATGGGCACTATTTCTGTGATTGCGGTTACCATGGAGTGTATAAGCATGGGAATGTCTCAATGGGCACTATCACAATGAGCACTGTGACCATAGTCACTGTCACCATGAGCACTGTCACATTGGGCAGTGTAACAATGGGCCCTGTCACCATCGGCTCTGTCACCATGATCACGGTCACCATGAGCACACTATTACTGTGATTGCGGTCACCATGGAAGCTATAACCATGGGCAGTGTCGCAATGGGCAGTATCACCATGAGCACTATCAAAATGAGCACTGTAACCAGAGCACTGTCACCATGGACACTGTCACCATGGGCACTGTCACCATGGGAACTGTCACCGTGAAAAGAGTCACAAAGGGTACTATCACTATGGGTAATATCACCACAGTATATTTCACTAAGAGCACTTTCACTGTCAGCATTGTGACCATGTGCACTATCACCATGAACAGTTTCACCATGAGTACTGTCACCATGGGCACTATCACCATGAGCACTGTTGCCAGGGGAACTCTCACTATGGGAACTGTCGCCATGAACACTGTCACTGTGAGTACTATCACCATGGGCACTGTTACCATGAGAACTGTCACCATGAGCATGGTCACCATGGGCACTATTTCCGTGACTGTGGTTATCATGGAGAGTATATACATGAGAATGTCACAATGGGCAATATCCCCATGAGCACTGTGACCATGAGCACTGTGACCATGGACACTGTTACCATGAGCACTGTCACATTGGGCAGTGTCACAATGTGAACTGTCACCATGGGCACTGTCACCAAGAGCACTGTCACCATGAGCACTGTCAGCATGAGCAATGTCACCATGGGCACTTAACCAGGAGCACTGTCACCATTGGCACTGTCACCATGACCACAGTCACCATGAGCACTATTACCATGAGCATTGTCACCATGGGCACTGTCACCATGGGAACTGTCACCGTGAAAAGGGTCACAAAGGGTACTATCACTATGGGTACTGTCACCACAGTATATTTCACTAAGAGCACTTGCACTGTGAGCATTGTGAACATGAGCACTGTCACCATGAATACTGTCACTATGGGCACTATCACCATGAACACTGTTGCCAGGGGCACTCTCACTATGGGCACGGTCGCCAAGAGCACTTTCACCATTGCCACTGTTACCATGAGCACTGTCACCATGAGCACGGTCACCATGGGCACTATTTCTGTGATTGCGGTTACCATGGAGACTGTAGGCATGGGAATGTCACAATGGGCACCATCACAAAGGGCACTGTGACCATGAGCATTGTAACCATAGTCACTGTCACCAAGAGCACTGTCACATTGGGCAGTGTAACAATGGACCCTGTCACCATGGGCTCTGTCACCATGAGCAATGTCACCATGGGCAATGTTACCATGAGCACTACCACCATTAGAACTGTCACCATGGGCACTGTCCGCCTTGGAACTATCACCATGGGCTCTGTCACCATGAGCACTGTCACCATGATCACAGTCACCATGGCCACTCTAACTGTGATTGCGGTCACCATGGAGACTATAACCATGTGCAGTGTCACAAGAGGCAGTATCAACATGAGCACTGTCACCATGGACACTTTCACCATGGGCATTGTCACCATGGGCATTCTCAACATGGGTACTATCACCATGAGCCGTTTCACCATGGGCACTACCACCAGGAGCACCGTTGCCATGGGGACTGTCGCCATGGGCACTCTCACTATGGGCACTGTCGCCATGAGCACTGTCACCATGGGCACTATTGCCGTGATTCCACTTACCATGGAGACTATAAGCATGGGAATGTCACAATGGGCACTATCACCATGAGCACTGTGAGCCTGGTCACTGTCACCATGAGCACTGTGACATTGGGCAGTGTCACAATGGAAACTGTCACCATGGGCACTGTCACCATGAGCACTATCAGCATGAGCAATGTCACCATGGCCACTTAACCATGAGCACTGTCACCATTGGCACTGTCACCATGACCACAGTCACCATGAACACTATTACCATGTGCATTGTCACCATGACCACAGTCACCATGAGCACTATTACCATGAGCATTGTCACCATGGGAATTGTCAACAGAGCACTGTCACCATGGGCATTATTACCGTGGTAGCGGTTACCATGGAGACTATAACCATGGGACTGTCACAATGGGCACTATCACCATGGGTAAGGTTACGATGGGCACTATTACCGTGATTGCAGTGACCATGGAGATTATAACCATGGGACTCTCACACCGGGCACTATCAGCATGAGCACTGTCACCATGAGCACTTTCTCCCTGAGTACTGTCTTCATGGACACGATCACCATGAGCACTGTCACCGTGGCCACTGTCACCATGGTTAGTGTTACCATTCGCACTATCACCATGAGCACGGTCACCGTGTGCACTACAACAGTGAATGTGGTCACCATGGACAGTATAAACATGGACACTGTCACAATGGGCACTGTCACCTTGAGAACTGTCACTATGGGCACTGTCGCCATGAGCACTGTAACCATGAGCACGATCACCATGGGCACTATTTCCGTGGTTGCGGTTACCATGGAGAATCTAAGCATGGGAATGTCACAATGGGAACTATCACCAGGAGCACTGTGACCATGAGCACAGTGACCATGGTCATTGTCACCATGAGCACTGTCACATTGGGCAGTGTCACAATCGGCCCTATCACCATGGGCTCTGTCACCATGAGCACTCTCACCATGGGCACTGTCACCATGGGCACTGTCAGCATTGGAACTGTCACCATGGGCTCTGTCAGCATGACCACTGTCACCATGATCACAGTCACCATGCGCACTATTACTGTGATTGCGGTCACCATGGAGACTATAACCATGGGAAGTGTCACAAGAGGCAGTATCACCGTGAGCACTGTCACCATGGACACTGTCACCATGGGCACTGTCACCATGGGAACTGTCACCGTGAAAAGTGTCACAAAGGGTACTATCACTATGGGTACTGTCACCACAGTATATTTCACTAAGAGCACTTTCACTTTGAGCATTATGACGATGAGCACAGTCACCATGAACACTGTCACCAAGTACACTGTCACCATGAACACTCTCAGCATGAGCACGGTCACCATGGCCATTGTCACCATGAGCACAGTCACCGTGTGCACTATTACCTTGATTGCGGTCACCATGGAGACTATAACCATGGGACTGTCAAAATCGGCACTATATCCTTGAGCACTGTCACCATGAGAACTGTCACCAAGGGCACTGTCACCATGGGAACTATCACTATGAGCAATATCACCATGAGAACTGTCACCATGGGCAGTGTCAGCATTGCCACTGTCAACATGGGGTCTGTCACCTGGAGCACTGTCACCATGGGCCCAGTCACATGGGCAATATCACCTTGAGCGGTGTCACCATGACCACAGTCACCATGAGCACAATTACCATGAGCATTGCCACCATGGGAATTGTCACCAAGAGCACTGTCACCATGAGCACGGTCACCATGGGCACTATTCCCGTGGTAGCGGTCAACATGGAGACTATAACCTTGGGACTGTCACAATGGGCACTATCACCATGGGTACGGTTACGATGGGCACTATTACCGTGATTGCAGTGACCTTTCAGATTATAACCATGGGACTCTCACATCGGGCACTATCAGCATGAGCACTGTCACCATGGGCATTGTCACCCTTAGCACTGTCACCATGGACACTAACACCATGAGCACTGTTACCATGGGAACTGTCACCATGAGCACTATCACCATGGGCACTGTCACTATGAGCAATATCACCATGAGAACTGTCATCATGGGCACTGTCAGCCTTGCCACTGTCACCATGGGCCCAGTCACCATGGGCACTATCTCCTTGATCAGTGTCACCATGATCAGTGTCGCCATGGGCACAGTCAGCATTGGAACTGTCACCATGGGCTCTGTCACCATGAACACTGTCACCATGATCACGGTCACCATGGGAACTATTACTTTGATTGCGGTCACCATGGAGACTATAACCATGGGCAGTGTCACACTGTGCAGTATCACCATGAGCACTATCACAATGAGCACTGTCACCATGAGCAATCTTTCCATGAGCACTGTCACCATGAGCACTGTCACCGTGGACACTGTCACCCTGGGGACTGTCACCATGGGAACTGTCACCGTTAAAAGTGTCACAAAGGATAATATCACTATGGGTACTGTCACCACCGTATATTTCACAAAGACCACTTTCACTGTGAGCATTGTGACTATGGGCACTGTCGCCATGCGCTCTGTCACTATGAGCACTGTCACCATGGGCACTATCACCATGAGCACTGTGACCATGGTCACTGTCACCATGAGCACTGTCACACTGGGCAGTGTCACAATGGGAACTGTCACCATGGGCACTGTCACCATGAGCACTATCAGCATGAGCAATGTCACCATGGGTACTGAACGATGAGCACTGTCACCATTGGCACTCTCACCATGACCACAGTCACCATGAACACTATTACCATGAAGATTGTCACCATGGGAATTGTCACCATGAGCACTGTTACCATGAGCACGGTCACCATGGGCACTATTACCGTGGTAGCGGTCACCATGGAGACTATAACCATGGGACTGTCACAATGGGCACTATCACCCTGGGGACGGTTACGATGGGCCCTATTACCGTGATGGCAGTGACCATGTAGATTATAAGCATGGGACTCTCACATCGGGCACTATCAGCATGAGCACTGTCACCATGGGCACTGGCACCATGGACACTATCACCATGGACACTATCACCATGAGCACTGTCACCGTGGACACTGTCACCATGGTTATTGTCACCATTAGCACTATCACCATGAGCACGGTCACCGTGTGCACTATAAGAGTGAAAGCGGTCACCATGGACAATATAAACATGGACACTGTCACAATGGGCACTGTCACCATGAGTACTGTCACTTTGGGCACTGTTGCCATGAGCACTGTCACCAGAGGCACTGTCACCATGAGCACTGTCACCATGAGCACGATCACCTTGGGCACTATTTCCGTGGTTACGGTTACCATGGAGAATATAAGCATGGGAATGTCACAATGGGAACTATCCCCAGGAGCACTGTGACCATGAGCACTGTGACCATGGTCATTGTCACCATGAGCACTGTCACATTGGGCAGTGTCACAATCGGCCCTGTCGCCATGGGCTCTGTCACCATGAGCACTGTCACATTGGGCACTGTCACCATGACCACTATCACCATGGGCACTGTCACTATGAACAATATCACCATGAGTACTGTCACCATGAGCACGATCACCATGGGCACTATTTCCGTGGTTGCGGTTACCATGGAGAATATAAGCATGGGAATGTCACACTGGGAAATATCACCAGGAGCACTGTGACCACGGTCATTGTCACCATGAGCACTGTCACATTGGGCAGTGTCACAATCGGCCCTATCACCATGGGCTCTGTCACCATGAGCACTTTCACCATGGGCACTGTCACTATGAGCAATATTACCATGAGAACTGTCTCCATCGGCACTGTCAGCATTGCCACTGTCACCATGAGCACTGTCACCATGTGCCCAGTCACCATGGGCAGTATCACCATGAGCAATATTACAATGAGCTCTGTCACCATGAGCACTGTTTCCATGGGCACTGTCACCGTGAGCATTGTCACCATGATAACGGTCACAATGGGCACTATTACCGTGATTGCGGTCACCAATGAGATTATAACCATGTGAACTGTCACAATGGACACGGTCACCATGGGCATTGTCACCATGGGCATTTTCACCTTGGGTACTGTCACCATGAGCACTGTTGCCATGGGCACTGTTGCCATGGGCACTCTCACTATGGGCACTGTCGCCATGAGCACTGTCACCATGGGCACTATTTCCATGACTGTGGTTACCATGGAGACTATAAGCATGGGAATGTCACAATGGGCACTATCACAATGAGCACTGTGACCATGAGCATTGTAACCATAGTCACTGTCACCATGAGCACTGTCACATTGGGCATTGTAACAATGGACCCTGGCTCTGTCAGCATGACCACTGTCACCATGATCACAGTCACCATGCGCACTATTACTGTGATTGCGGTCACCATGGAGACTATATCCATGGGCAGTGTCACAAGAGGCAGTATCACCATGAGCACTGTCACCATGGACACTGTCACCATGGGCACTGTCACCATGGGAACTGTCACCGTGAAAAGTGTCACAAAGGGTACTATCACTATGGGTACTGTCACCACAGTATATTTCACTAAGAGCACTTTCACTTTGAGCATTATGACGATGAGCACAGTCACCATGAACACTGTCACCAAGTACACTGTCGCCATGAACACTCTCAGCATGAGCACGGTCACCATGACCATTGTCACCATGAGCACAGTCACCGTGTGCACTATTACCTTGATTGCGGTCACCATGGAGACTATAACCATGGGACTGTCCAAATCGGCACTATATCCTTGAGCACTGTCACCATGAGAACTGTCACCAAGGGCACTCTCACCATGGGAACTATCACTATGAGCAATATCACCATGAGAACTGTCACCATGGGCAGTGTCAGCATTGCCACTGCCAACATGGGCTCTGTCTCCTGGAGCACTGTCACCATGGGCCCAGTCACCATGGGCAATATCACCTTGAGCAGTGTCACCATGACCACAGTCACCATGAGCACTATTACCTTGAGCATTGCCACCATGGTAATTGTCACCAAGAGCACTGTCACCATGAGCACGGTCACCATGGGCACTATTCCCGTGGTAGCGGTCAACATGGAGACTATAACCTTGGGACTGTCACAATGGGCACTATCACCATGGGTACGGTTACGATGGGCACTATTACCGTGATTGCAGTGACCTTTCAGATTATAACCATGGGACTCTCACATCGGGCACTATCACCATGAGCACAGTCACCATGGGAACTGTCACCATGACTACTATCACCATGGGCACTGTCACTATGAGCAATATCACCATGAGAACTGTCATCATGGGCACTGTCAGCCTTGCCACTGTCACCATGGGCCCAGTCACCATGGGCACTATCACCTTGATCAGTGTCACCATGATCAGTGTCGCCATGGGCACAGTCAGCATTGGAACTGTCACCATGGGCTCTGTCACCATGAGCACTGTCACCATGATCACGGTCACCATGGGAACTATTACTTTGATTGCGGTCACCATGGAGACTATAACCATGGGCAGTGTCACAATGTGCAGTATCACCATGAGCACTATCACAATGAGCACTGTCACCATGTGCAATCTTTCCATGAGCACTGTCACCATGAGCACTGTCACCATGGACACTGTCTCCCTGGGCACTGTCACCATGGGAACTGTCACCGTGAAAAGTGTCACAAAGGATAATATCACTATGGGTACTGTCACCACCGTATATTTCACAAAGAACACTTTCACTGTGAGCATTGTGAGTATGGGCACTATCGCCATGAGCTCTGTCACTATGAGCACTGTCACCATGGGCACTATCACCATGAGCACTGTGACCATGGTCACTGTCACCATGAGCACTGTCACACTGGGCAGTGTCACAATGGGAACTGTCACCATGGGCACTGTCACCGAGAGCACTGTCACCATGAGCACTATCAGCATGAGCAATGTCACCATGGGTACTGAACGATGAGCACTGTCACCATTGGCACTGTCACCATGACCACAGTCACCATGAAAACTATTACCATGAGGACTGTCACCATGGGAATTGTCACCATGAGCACTGTTACCATGAGCATGGTCACCAAGGGCACTATTACCGTGGTAGCGGTAACCATGGAGACTATAACCATAGGACTGTCACAATGGGCACTATCACCATGGGTATGGTTACGATGGGCACTATTACCGTGATTGCAGTGACCATGGTGATTATACGCAGGGGACTCTCACATCGGGCACTATCAGCATGAGCACAGTCACCATGGGCACTGTCACACTGAGCACTGTCACCATGGAAACGATCACTATGAGCACTGTCACCGTGGACACTGTCACGATGGTAACTGTCACCATTAACACTATCACCATGAGCACGGTCACCGTGTGCACTCTAACAGTGATGGCGGTCACCATGGACAATATAAACATGGACACTGTCACAATGGGCACTGTCGCCATGAGCACTGTCACTATGGGCACTGTCGCCATGAGCACTGTCACCATGAGCACTGTCACCATGAGCATGATCACCATGGACACTATTTCCGTGGTTACAGTTACCATGGAGAATATAAGCATGGGAATGTCACAATGGGAACTATCACTAGGAGCACTGTGACCATGACCAATGTGACCATGTCACATTGGGCAGTGTCACAATCGGGCCTGTCGCCATGGGCTCTGTCACCATGAACACTGTCACCATGGGCACTGTCACCATGACAACTATCACCATGGGCATTGTCACTATGAACAATATCACCATGAGAAATGTCACCATGGGCACTGTCACCATGTGCCCAGTCCCCATGGGAACTATCACATTGATTGCGTCACCATGGAGACTATAACCCTCGGCAGTGTCACAATGTGCAGTATCACCATGAGCACTATCACAATGAGCACTGTCACCATGAGCAATCTTTCCATGAGCACGGTCACCATGAGCACTGTCACCATGAGCACTGTCACCATGGACACTGTCACCATGGGCACTGTCACCATGGGATCTGTCACCGTGAAAAGTGTCACAAAGGGTCATATCACTATGGGTAATGTCACCACAGTATATTTCACAAAGAGCACTTTCACTGTGAGCATTGCGACCATGAGCACTATCACCATGAACACTGTCACCATGAGTACTGTCACCATGATTACTATCACCATGATCACTGTTTCCAGGGGCACTCTCACTATGGGCACTGTCGCCATGAGCACTGTCACTATGAGCACTGTCACCATGGGCACTGTTACCATGAGCACTGTCACCATGAGCACGGTCACCATGGGCACTATTTCTGTGATTGGGGTTACCGTGGAGACTATAAGGATGGGAATGTCACAATGGGCACTATCACCATGAGCACTGTGAGCCTGGTCACTGTCACCATGAGAACTGTGACATTTGGCAGTGTCACAATGGAAACTGTCACCATGGGCACTGTCACCATGAGCACTATCAGCATGAGCATTGTCACCATGGGCACTTAACCATGAGCACTGTCACCATTGGCACTGTCCCCATGACCACAGTCACCATGAACACTATTACCATGTGCATTGTCACCATGACCACAGTCACCGTGAGCACTATTACTGTGATTGCGGTCACCATGGAGACTATAACCATGGGCAGTGTCACAAGAGGCAGTATCACCGTGAGCACTGTCACCATGGACACTGTCACCATGGGCACTGTCACCATGGGAACTGTCACCGTGAAAAGTGTCACAAAGGGTACTATCACTATGGGTACTGTCACCACAGTATATTTCACTAAGAGCACTTTCACTTTGAGCATTATGACGATGAGCACAGTCACCATGAACACTGTCACCAAGTACACTGTCACCATGAACACTCTCAGCATGAGCACGGTCACCATGGCCATTGTCACCATGAGCACAGTCACCGTGTGCTCTATTACCTTGATTGCGGTCACCATGGAGACTATAACCATGGGACTGTCAAAATCGGCACTATATCCTTGAGCACTGTCACCTTGAGAACTGTCACCAAGGGCACTGTCACCATGGGAACTATCACTATGAGCAATATCACCATGAGATCTGTCACCATGGGCAGTGTCAGCATTGCCACTGTCAACATGGGGTCTGTCACCTGGAGCACTGTCACCATGGGCCCAGTCACCATGGGCAATATCACCTTGAGCAGTGTCACCATGACCACAGTCACCATGAGCACTATTACCATGAGCATTGCCACCATGGGAATTGTCACCAAGAGCACTGTCACCATGAGCACGGTCACCATGGGCACTATTCCCGTGGTAGCGGTCAACATGGAGACTATAACCTTGGGACTGTCACAATGGGCACTATCACCATGGGTACGGTTACGATGGGCACTATTACCGTGATTGCAGTGACCTTTCAGATTATAACCATGGGACTCTCACATCGGGCACTATCAGCATGAGCACTGTCACCATGGGCATTGTCACCCTTAGCACTGTCACCATGGACACTAACACCATGAGCACTGTTACCATGGGAACTGTCACCATGAGCACTATCACCATGGGCACTGTCACTATGAGCAATATCACCATGAGAACTGTCATCATGGGCACTGTCACCATAAGCACTGTCACCATGGGTACTATCACTCTCATCACTCTCACCATGAACACTATCACTATGAGCACGGTCACAATAGGCAGTATCACCATGAGCACTGTTGCCATGGCCACTGTTGCCATGGGCACTCTCACAAAGGGCACTGTCGCCATGAGCACTGTCACCATGGGCACTATTTCTGTGATTGCGGTTACCATGGAGTGTATAAGCATGGGAATGTCTCAATGGGCACTATCACAATGAGCACTGTGACCATAGTCACTGTCACCATGAGCACTGTCACATTGGGCAGTGTAACAATGGGCCCTGTCACCATCGGCTCTGTCACCATGATCACGGTCACCATGAGCACACTATTACTGTGATTGCGGTCACCATGGAAGCTATAACCATGGGCAGTGTCGCAATGGGCAGTATCACCATGAGCACTATCAAAATGAGCACTGTAACCAGAGCACTGTCACCATGGACACTGTCACCATGGGCACTGTCACCATGGGAACTGTCACCGTGAAAAGAGTCACAAAGGGTACTATCACTATGGGTAATATCACCACAGTATATTTCACTAAGAGCACTTTCACTGTCAGCATTGTGACCATGTGCACTATCACCATGAACAGTTTCACCATGAGTACTGTCACCATGGGCACTATCACCATGAGCACTGTTGCCAGGGGAACTCTCACTATGGGAACTGTCGCCATGAACACTGTCACTGTGAGTACTATCACCATGGGCACTGTTACCATGAGAACTGTCACCATGAGCATGGTCACCATGGGCACTATTTCCGTGACTGTGGTTATCATGGAGAGTATATACATGGGAATGTCACAATGGGCAATATCCCCATGAGCACTGTGACCATGAGCACTGTGACCATGGACACTGTTACCATGAGCACTGTCACATTGGGCAGTGTCACAATGTGAACTGTCACCATGGGCACTGTCACCAAGAGCACTGTCACCATGAGCACTGTCAGCATGAGCAATGTCACCATGGGCACTTAACCAGGAGCACTGTCACCATTGGCACTGTCACCATGACCACAGTCACCATGAGCACTATTACCATGAGCATTGTCACCATGGGCACTGTCACCATGGGAACTGTCACCGTGAAAAGGGTCACAAAGGGTACTATCACTATGGGTACTGTCACCACAGTATATTTCACAAAGAGCACTTGCACTGTGAGCATTGTGAACATGAGCACTGTCACCATGAATACTGTCACTATGGGCACTATCACCATGAACACTGTTGCCAGGGGCACTCTCACTATGGGCACGGTCGCCAAGAGCACTTTCACCATTGCCACTGTTACCATGAGCACTGTCACCATGAGCACGGTCACCATGGGCACTATTTCTGTGATTGCGGTTACCATGGAGACTGTAGGCATGGGAATGTCACAATGGGCACCATCACAAAGGGCACTGTGACCATGAGCATTGTAACCATAGTCACTGTCACCAAGAGCACTGTCACATTGGGCAGTGTAACAATGGACCCTGTCACCATGGGCTCTGTCACCATGAGCAATGTCACCATGGGCAATGTTACCATGAGCACTACCACCATTAGAACTGTCACCATGGGCACTGTCCGCCTTGGAACTATCACCATGGGCTCTGTCACCATGAGCACTGTCACCATGATCACAGTCACCATGGCCACTCTAACTGTGATTGCGGTCACCATGGAGACTATAACCATGTGCAGTGTCACAAGAGGCAGTATCAACATGAGCACTGTCACCATGGACACTTTCACCATGGGCATTGTCACCATGGGCATTCTCAACATGGGTACTATCACCATGAGCCGTTTCACCATGGGCACTACCACCATGAGCACCGTTGCCATGGGGACTGTCGCCATGGGCACTCTCACTATGGGCACTGTCGCCATGAGCACTGTCACCATGGGCACTATTGCCGTGATTCCACTTACCATGGAGACTATAAGCATGGGAATGTCACAATGGGCACTATCACCATGAGCACTGTGAGCCTGGTCACTGTCACCATGAGCACTGTGACATTGGGCAGTGTCACAATGGAAACTGTCACCATGGGCACTGTCACCATGAGCACTATCAGCATGAGCAATGTCACCATGGCCACTTAACCATGAGCACTGTCACCATTGGCACTGTCACCATGACCACAGTCACCATGAACACTATTACCATGTGCATTGTCACCATGACCACAGTCACCATGAGCACTATTACCATGAGCATTGTCACCATGGGAATTGTCAACAGAGCACTGTCACCATGAGCACGGTCACCATGGGCATTATTACCGTGGTAGCGGTTACCATGGAGACTATAACCATGGGACTGTCACAATGGGCACTATCACCATGGGTACGGTTACGATGGGCACTATTACCGTGATTGCAGTGACCATGGAGATTATAACCATGGGACTCTCACACCGGGCACTATCAGCATGAGCACTGTCACCATGAGCACTTTCTCCCTGAGTACTGTCTTCATGGACACGATCACCATGAGCACTGTCACCGTGGCCACTGTCACCATGGTTAGTGTTACCATTCGCACTATCACCATGAGCACGGTCACCGTGTGCACTACAACAGTGAATGTGGTCACCATGGACAGTATAAACATGGACACTGTCACAATGGGCACTGTCACCTTGAGAACTGTCACTATGGGCACTGTCGCCATGAGCACTGTAACCATGAGCACGATCACCATGGGCACTATTTCCGTGGTTGCGGTTACCATGGAGAATCTAAGCATGGGAATGTCACAATGGGAACTATCACCAGGAGCACTGTGACCATGAGCACAGTGACCATGGTCATTGTCACCATGAGCACTGTCACATTGGGCAGTGTCACAATCGGCCCTATCACCATGGGCTCTGTCACCATGAGCACTCTCACCATGGGCACTGTCACCATGGGCACTGTCAGCATTGGAACTGTCACCATGGGCTCTGTCAGCATGACCACTGTCACCATGATCACAGTCACCATGCGCACTATTACTGTGATTGCGGTCACCATGGAGACTATAACCATGGGAAGTGTCACAAGAGGCAGTATCACCGTGAGCACTGTCACCATGGACACTGTCACCATGGGCACTGTCACCATGGGAACTGTCACCGTGAAAAGTGTCACAAAGGGTACTATCACTATGGGTACTGTCACCACAGTATATTTCACTAAGAGCACTTTCACTTTGAGCATTATGACGATGAGCACAGTCACCATGAACACTGTCACCAAGTACACTGTCACCATGAACACTCTCAGCATGAGCACGGTCACCATGGCCATTGTCACCATGAGCACAGTCACCGTGTGCACTATTACCTTGATTGCGGTCACCATGGAGACTATAACCATGGGACTGTCAAAATCGGCACTATATCCTTGAGCACTGTCACCATGAGAACTGTCACCAAGGGCACTGTCACCATGGGAACTATCACTATGAGCAATATCACCATGAGAACTGTCACCATGGGCAGTGTCAGCATTGCCACTGTCAACATGGGGTCTGTCACCTGGAGCACTGTCACCATGGGCCCAGTCACATGGGCAATATCACCTTGAGCGGTGTCACCATGACCACAGTCACCATGAGCACAATTACCATGAGCATTGCCACCATGGGAATTGTCACCAAGAGCACTGTCACCATGAGCACGGTCACCATGGGCACTATTCCCGTGGTAGCGGTCAACATGGAGACTATAACCTTGGGACTGTCACAATGGGCACTATCACCATGGGTACGGTTACGATGGGCACTATTACCATGATTGCAGTGACCTTTCAGATTATAACCATGGGACTCTCACATCGGGCACTATCAGCATGAGCACTGTCACCATGGGCATTGTCACCCTTAGCACTGTCTCCATGGACACTAACACCATGAGCACTGTTACCATGGGAACTGTCACCATGAGCACTATCACCATGGGCACTGTCACTATGAGCAATATCACCATGAGAACTGTCATCATGGGCACTGTCAGCCTTGCCACTGTCACCATGGGCCCAGTCACCATGGGCACTATCTCCTTGATCAGTGTCACCATGATCAGTGTCGCCATGGGCACAGTCAGCATTGGAACTGTCACCATGGGCTCTGTCACCATGAACACTGTCACCATGATCACGGTCACCATGGGAACTATTACTTTGATTGCGGTCACCATGGAGACTATAACCATGGGCAGTGTCACACTGTGCAGTATCACCATGAGCACTATCACAATGAGCACTGTCACCATGAGCAATCTTTCCATGAGCACTGTCACCATGAGCACTGTCACCGTGGACACTGTCACCCTGGGGACTGTCACCATGGGAACTGTCACCGTTAAAAGTGTCACAAAGGATAATATCACTATGGGTACTGTCACCACCGTATATTTCACAAAGACCACTTTCACTGTGAGCATTGTGACTATGGGCACTGTCGCCATGCGCTCTGTCACTATGAGCACTGTCACCATGGGCACTATCACCATGAGCACTGTGACCATGGTCACTGTCACCATGAGCACTGTCACACTGGGCAGTGTCACAATGGGAACTGTCACCATGGGCACTGTCACCATGAGCACTATCAGCATGAGCAATGTCACCATGGGTACTGAACGATGAGCACTGTCACCATTGGCACTCTCACCATGACCACAGTCAACATGAACACTATTACCATGAAGATTGTCACCATGGGAATTGTCACCATGAGCACTGTTACCATGAGCACGGTCACCATGGGCACTATTACCGTGGTAGCGGTCACCATGGAGACTATAACCATGGGACTGTCACAATGGGCACTATCACCCTGGGGACGGTTACGATGGGCCCTATTACCGTGATGGCAGTGACCATGTAGATTATAAGCATGGGACTCTCACATCGGGCACTATCAGCATGAGCACTGTCACCATGGGCACTGGCACCGTGGACACTATCACCATGGACACTATCACCATGAGCACTGTCACCGTGGACACTGTCACCATGGTTATTGTCACCATTAGCACTATCACCATGAGCACGGTCACCGTGTGCACTATAAGAGTGAAAGCGGTCACCATGGACAATATAAACATGGACACTGTCACAATGGGCACTGTCACCATGAGTACTGTCACTTTGGGCACTGTTGCCATGAGCACTGTCACCAGAGGCACTGTCACCATGAGCACTGTCACCATGAGCACGATCACCTTGGGCACTATTTCCGTGGTTACGGTTACCATGGAGAATATAAGCATGGGAATGTCACAATGGGAACTATCCCCAGGAGCACTGTGACCATGAGCACTGTGACCATGGTCATTGTCACCATGAGCACTGTCACATTGGGCAGTGTCACAATCGGCCCTGTCGCCATGGGCTCTGTCACCATGAGCACTGTCACATTGGGCACTGTCACCATGACCACTATCACCATGGGCACTGTCACTATGAACAATATCACCATGAGTACTGTCACCATGAGCACGATCACCATGGGCACTATTTCCGTGGTTGCGGTTACCATGGAGAATATAAGCATGGGAATGTCACACTGGGAAATATCACCAGGAGCACTGTGACCACGGTCATTGTCACCATGAGCACTGTCACATTGGGCAGTGTCACAATCGGCCCTATCACCATGGGCTCTGTCACCATGAGCACTTTCACCATGGGCACTGTCACTATGAGCAATATTACCATGAGAACTGTCTCCATCGGCACTGTCAGCATTGCCACTGTCACCATGAGCACTGTCACCATGTGCCCAGTCACCATGGGCAGTATCACCATGAGCAATATTACAATGAGCTCTGTCACCATGAGCACTGTTTCCATGGGCACTGTCACCGTGAGCATTGTCACCATGATAACGGTCACAATGGGCACTATTACCGTGATTGCGGTCACCAATGAGATTATAACCATGTGAACTGTCACAATGGACACGGTCACCATGGGCATTGTCACCATGGGCATTTTCACCTTGGGTACTGTCACCATGAGCACTGTTGCCATGGGCACTGTTGCCATGGGCACTCTCACTATGGGCACTGTCGCCATGAGCACTGTCACCATGGGCACTATTTCCATGACTGTGGTTACCATGGAGACTATAAGCATGGGAATGTCACAATGGGCACTATCACAATGAGCACTGTGACCATGAGCATTGTAACCATAGTCACTGTCACCATGAGCACTGTCACATTGGGCATTGTAACAATGGACCCTGGCTCTGTCAGCATGACCACTGTCACCATGATCACAGTCACCATGCGCACTATTACTGTGATTGCGGTCACCATGGAGACTATATCCATGGGCAGTGTCACAAGAGGCAGTATCACCATGAGCACTGTCACCATGGACACTGTCACCATGGGCACTGTCACCATGGGAACTGTCACCGTGAAAAGTGTCACAAAGGGTACTATCACTATGGGTACTGTCACCACAGTATATTTCACTAAGAGCACTTTCACTTTGAGCATTATGACGATGAGCACAGTCACCATGAACACTGTCACCAAGTACACTGTCGCCATGAACACTCTCAGCATGAGCACGGTCACCATGACCATTGTCACCATGAGCACAGTCACCGTGTGCACTATTACCTTGATTGCGGTCACCATGGAGACTATAACCATGGGACTGTCCAAATCGGCACTATATCCTTGAGCACTGTCACCATGAGAACTGTCACCAAGGGCACTCTCACCATGGGAACTATCACTATGAGCAATATCACCATGAGAACTGTCACCATGGGCAGTGTCAGCATTGCCACTGCCAACATGGGCTCTGTCTCCTGGAGCACTGTCACCATGGGCCCAGTCACCATGGGCAATATCACCTTGAGCAGTGTCACCATGACCACAGTCACCATGAGCACTATTACCTTGAGCATTGCCACCATGGTAATTGTCACCAAGAGCACTGTCACCATGAGCACGGTCACCATGGGCACTATTCCCGTGGTAGCGGTCAACATGGAGACTATAACCTTGGGACTGTCACAATGGGCACTATCACCATGGGTACGGTTACGATGGGCACTATTACCGTGATTGCAGTGACCTTTCAGATTATAACCATGGGACTCTCACATCGGGCACTATCACCATGAGCACTGTCACCATGGGAACTGTCACCATGACTACTATCACCATGGGCACTGTCACTATGAGCAATATCACCATGAGAACTGTCATCATGGGCACTGTCAGCCTTGCCACTGTCACCATGGGCCCAGTCACCATGGGCACTATCACCTTGATCAGTGTCACCATGATCAGTGTCGCCATGGGCACAGTCAGCATTGGAACTGTCACCATGGGCTCTGTCACCATGAGCACTGTCACCATGATCACGGTCACCATGGGAACTATTACTTTGATTGCGGTCACCATGGAGACTATAACCATGGGCAGTGTCACAATGTGCAGTATCACCATGAGCACTATCACAATGAGCACTGTCACCATGTGCAATCTTTCCATGAGCACTGTCACCATGAGCACTGTCACCATGGACACTGTCACCCTGGGCACTGTCACCATGGGAACTGTCACCGTGAAAAGTGTCACAAAGGATAATATCACTATGGGTACTGTCACCACCGTATATTTCACAAAGACCACTTTCACTGTGAGCATTGTGAGTATGGGCACTGTCGCCATGAGCTCTGTCACTATGAGCACTGTCACCATGGGCACTATCACCATGAGCACTGTGACCATGGTCACTGTCACCATGAGCACTGTCACACTGGGCAGTGTCACAATGGGAACTGTCACCATGGGCACTGTCACCGAGAGCACTGTCACCATGAGCACTATCAGCATGAGCAATGTCACCATGGGTACTGAACGATGAGCACTGTCACCATTGGCACTGTCACCATGACCACAGTCACCATGAAAACTATTACCATGAGGACTGTCACCATGGGAATTGTCACCATGAGCACTGTTACCATGAGCATGGTCACCAAGGGCACTATTACCGTGGTAGCGGTAACCATGGAGACTATAACCATAGGACTGTCACAATGGGCACTATCACCATGGGTATGGTTACGATGGGCACTATTACCGTGATTGCAGTGACCATGGAGATTATACGCAGGGGACTCTCACATCGGGCACTATCAGCATGAGCACAGTCACCATGGGCACTGTCACACTGAGCACTGTCACCATGGAAACGATCACTATGAGCACTGTCACCGTGGACACTGTCACGATGGTAACTGTCACCATTAACACTATCACCATGAGCACGGTCACCGTGTGCACTCTAACAGTGATGGCGGTCACCATGGACAATATAAACATGGACACTGTCACAATGGGCACTGTCGCCATGAGCACTGTCACTATGGGCACTGTCGCCATGAGCACTGTCACCATGAGCACTGTCACCATGAGCATGATCACCATGGACACTATTTCCGTGGTTACAGTTACCATGGAGAATATAAGCATGGGAATGTCACAATGGGAACTATCACTAGGAGCACTGTGACCATGACCAATGTGACCATGTCACATTGGGCAGTGTCACAATCGGGCCTGTCGCCATGGGCTCTGTCACCATGAACACTGTCACCATGGGCACTGTCACCATGACAACTATCACCATGGGCATTGTCACTATGAACAATATCACCATGAGAAATGTCACCATGGGCACTGTCACCATGTGCCCAGTCCCCATGGGAACTATCACTTTGATTGCAGTCACCATGGAGACTATAACCCTCGGAAGTGTCACAATGTGCAGTATCACCATGAGCACTATCACAATGAGCACTGTCACCATGAGCAATCTTTCCATGAGCACGGTCACCATGAGCACTGTCACCATGAGCACTGTCACCATGGACACTGTCACCATGGGCACTGTCACCATGGGATCTGTCACCGTGAAAAGTGTCACAAAGGGTCATATCACTATGGGTAATGTCACCACAGTATATTTCACAAAGAGCACTTTCACTGTGAGCATTGCGACCATGAGCACTATCACCATGAACACTGTCACCATGAGTACTGTCACCATGATTACTATCACCATGATCACTGTTTCCAGGGGCACTCTCACTATGGGCACTGTCGCCATGAGCACTGTCACTATGAGCACTGTCACCATGGGCACTGTTACCATGAGCACTGTCACCATGAGCACGGTCACCATGGGCACTATTTCTGTGATTGCGGTTACCGTGGAGACTATAAGGATGGGAATGTCACAATGGGCAATATCACCATGAGCACTGTGAGCCTGGTCACTGTCACCATGAGAACTGTGACATTTGGCAGTGTCACAATGGAAACTGTCACCATGGGCACTGTCACCATGAGCACTATCAGCATGAGCATTGTCAGCATGGGCACTTAACCATGAGCACTGTCACCATTGGCACTGTCCCCATGACCACAGTCACCATGAACACTATTACCATGTGCATTGTCACCATGACCACAGTCACCATGAGCACTATTACTGTGATTGCGGTCACCATGGAGACTATAACCATGGGCAGTGTCACAAGAGGCAGTATCACCGTGAGCACTGTCACCATGGACACTGTCACCATGGGCACTGTCACCATGGGAACTGTCACCGTGAAAAGTGTCACAAAGGGTACTATCACTATGGGTACTGTCACCACAGTATATTTCACTAAGAGCACTTTCACTTTGAGCATTATGACGATGAGCACAGTCACCATGAACACTGTCACCAAGTACACTGTCACCATGAACACTCTCAGCATGAGCACGGTCACCATGGCCATTGTCACCATGAGCACAGTCACCGTGTGCTCTATTACCTTGATTGCGGTCACCATGGAGACTATAACCATGGGACTGTCAAAATCGGCACTATATCCTTGAGCACTGTCACCATGAGAACTGTCACCAAGGGCACTGTCACCATGGGAACTATCACTATGAGCAATATCACCATGAGATCTGTCACCATGGGCAGTGTCAGCATTGCCACTGTCAACATGGGGTCTGTCACCTGGAGCACTGTCACCATGGGCCCAGTCACCATGGGCAATATCACCTTGAGCAGTGTCACCATGACCACAGTCACCATGAGCACTATTACCATGAGCATTGCCACCATGGGAATTGTCACCAAGAGCACTGTCACCATGAGCACGGTCACCATGGGCACTATTCCCGTGGTAGCGGTCAACATGGAGACTATAACCTTGGGACTGTCACAATGGGCACTATCACCATGGGTACGGTTACGATGGGCACTGTTACCGTGATTGCAGTGACCTTTCAGATTATAACCATGGGACTCTCACATCGGGCACTATCAGCATGAGCACTGTCACCATGGGCATTGTCACCCTTAGCACTGTCACCATGGACACTAACACCATGAGCACTGTTACCATGGGAACTGTCACCATGAGCACTATCACCATGGGCACTGTCACTATGAGCAATATCACCATGAGAACTGTCATCATGGGCACTGTCACCATAAGCACTGTCACCATGGGTACTATCACTCTCATCACTCTCACCATGAACACTATCACTATGAGCACGGTCACAATAGGCAGTATCACCATGAGCACTGTTGCCATGGCCACTGTTGCCATGGGCACTCTCACAAAGGGCACTGTCGCCATGAGCACTGTCACCATGGGCACTATTTCTGTGATTGCGGTTACCATGGAGTGTATAAGCATGGGAATGTCTCAATGGGCACTATCACAATGAGCACTGTGACCATAGTCACTGTCACCATGAGCACTGTCACATTGGGCAGTGTAACAATGGGCCCTGTCACCATCGGCTCTGTCACCATGATCACGGTCACCATGAGCACACTATTACTGTGATTGCGGTCACCATGGAAGCTATAACCATGGGCAGTGTCGCAATGGGCAGTATCACCATGAGCACTATCAAAATGAGCACTGTAACCAGAGCACTGTCACCATGGACACTGTCACCATGGGCACTGTCACCATGGGAACTGTCACCGTGAAAAGAGTCACAAAGGGTACTATCACTATGGGTAATATCACCACAGTATATTTCACTAAGAGCACTTTCACTGTCAGCATTGTGACCATGTGCACTATCACCATGAACAGTTTCACCATGAGTACTGTCACCATGGGCACTATCACCATGAGCACTGTTGCCAGGGGAACTCTCACTATGGGAACTGTCGCCATGAACACTGTCACTGTGAGTACTATCACCATGGGCACTGTTACCATGAGAACTGTCACCATGAGCATGGTCACCATGGGCACTATTTCCGTGACTGTGGTTATCATGGAGAGTATATACATGGGAATGTCACAATGGGCAATATCCCCATGAGCACTGTGACCATGAGCACTGTGACCATGGACACTGTTACCATGAGCACTGTCACATTGGGCAGTGTCACAATGTGAACTGTCACCATGGGCACTGTCACCAAGAGCACTGTCACCATGAGCACTGTCAGCATGAGCAATGTCACCATGGGCACTTAACCAGGAGCACTGTCACCATTGGCACTGTCACCATGACCACAGTCACCATGAGCACTATTACCATGAGCATTGTCACCATGGGCACTGTCACCATGGGAACTGTCACCGTGAAAAGTGTCACAAAGGATAATATCACTATGGGTACTGTCACCACAGTATATTTCACAAAGAGCACTTTCACTGTGAGCATTGTGACCATGAGCACTATCACCATGAACACACTCCCCATGAGCACTGTTTCCATGGGCACTGTCAACACGAGCACTGTCACCATGGGCATTCTCACCACGGGCACTATTACCATGATTGCGGTCAACATGGTGAATATAACCATGGACACTGTCACAACGGGCACTCTCACCATGAGCACTGTCCCCGTGGGCACTGTCACCATGAGCACTCTAACCATGAGCACTATCAAAAGGGGAACTATCACTGTGATATTTGTCACCATGGGCACTGTCACCGTAGGCAATATAACCATGGGTACTGTCACCATGAGCACTGTCACCTTGGGAACCGTCACCATTGGTACTATTACCATGAGCACTATCACCATGAGCACGGTCTCCATGGGCATTTTCACCGAGATTGCGGTCACCATGGTGACTATAACCATCGGCACTCTCACAAAGGGCTTTATCACGAGAACTCTCACCATTAGCACTGACACCATGAGCACTGTTACCATGGGCACTGTCACCATGAGCCCTCTCACCAAGGGAACTGTCACCGTGAACTCTGTCCCAATGGGTACTATTACCATGCGTACTGTCAGCATGGTATATTTCACTAAGAGCATTATCACTGTGAGCATTGTGACCATGAGCACGGGCACCTTGAACACTGTGAGAAAGTACACTGGATCCATGAACACTCTCACCATGAGCACTGTCACCATGCGCTCTGTCACCATCAGAACTGTCACCATGAGCACTGTCAGCATTGCCGCTGTCACCATGAGAACTGTCACCATGGGCCCATTTACCATGGGCACTATCACCTTGAGCATGGTCACCATGAGCACTTTCGCCATGGGCACTGTGACCATGAGCACTATCACCATGAGAACTGTCACCAAAGGCATTGTCATCATTGGAACTCTCACCATGGGCACTGTCACCATGAGCACTGTCACCATGGACACTGTCACCATGGGCACTGTCACCATGGGAACTGTCACCGTGAAAAGGGTCACAAAGGGTACTATCACTATGGGTACTGTCACCACAGTATATTTCACTAAAAGCACTTGCACTGTGAGCATTGTGACCATGAGCACTGTCACCATGAATACTGTCACTATGGGCACTATCACCATGAACACTGTTGCCATGGGCACTCTCACTATGGGCACGGTCACCAAGAGCACTTTCACCATTGCCACTGTTACCATGAGCACTGTCACCATGAGCACGGTCACCATGGGCACTATTTCTGTGATTGCGGTTACCATGGAGACTATAGGCATGGGAATGTCACAATGGGCACCATCACAAAGGGCACTGTGACCATGAGCATTGTAACCATAGTCACTGTCACCAAGAGCACTGTCACATTGGGTAGTGTAACAATGGACCCTGTCACCAAGGGCTCTGTCACCATGAGCAATGTCACCATGGGCAATGTTACCATGAGCACTACCACCATTAGAACTGTCACCATGGGCACTGTCCGCCTTGGAACTATCACCATGGGCTCTGTCACCATGAGCACTGTCACCATGATCACAGTCACCATGGCCCCTCTAACTGTGATTGCGGTCACCATGGAGACTATAACTATGTGCAGTGTCACAAGAGGCAGTATCAACATGAGCACTGTCACCATGGACACTTTCACCATGGGCATTGTCACCATGGGCATTCTCAACATGGGTACTATCACCATGAGCCGTTTCATTATGGGCACTATCACCATGAGCACCGTTGCCATGGGGCCTGTCGCCATGGGCACTCTCACTATGGGCACTGTCGCCATGAGCACTGTCACCATGGGCACTATTGCCGTGATTCCACTTACCATGGAGACTATAAGCATGGGAATGTCACAATGGGCACTATCACCATGAGCACTGTGAGCCTGGTCACTGTCACCATGAGCACTGTGACATTGGGCAGTGTCACAATGGAAACTGTCACCATGGGCACTGTCACCATGAGCACTATCAGCATGAGCAATGTCACCATGGCCACTTAACCATGAGCACTGTCACCATTGGCACTGTCACCATGACCACAGTCACCATGAACACTATTACCATGTGCATTGTCACCATGACCACAGTCACCATGAGCACTATTACCATGAGCATTGTCACCATGGGAATTGTCAACAGAGCACTGTCACCATGAGCACGGTCACCATGGGCATTATTACCGTGGTAGCGGTTACCATGGAGACTATAACCATGGGACTGTCACAATGGGCACTATCACCATGGGTACGGTTACGATGGGCACTATTACCGTGATTGCAGTGACCATGGAGATTATAACCATGGGACTCTCACACCGGGCACTATCAGCATGAGCACTGTCACCATGGGCACTTTCTCCCTGAGTACTGTCTCCATGGACACGATCACCATGAGCACTGTCACCGTGGCCACTGTCACCATGGTTAGTGTTACCATTCGCACTATCACCATGAGCACGGTCACCGTGTGCACTACAACAGTGAATGTGGTCACCATGGACAGTATAAACATGGACACTGTCACAATGGGCACTGTCACCTTGAGAACTGTCACTATGGGCACTGTCGCCATGAGCACTGTAACCATGAGCACGATCACCATGGGCACTATTTCCGTGGTTGCGGTTACCATGGAGAATCTAAGCATGGGAATGTCACAATGGAAACTATCCCCAGGAGCACTGTGACCATGAGCACTGTGACCATGGTCATTGTCACCATGAGCACTGTCACATTGGGCAGTGTCACAATCGGCCCTATCACCATGGGCTCTGTCACCATGAGCACTGTCACCATGGGCACTGTCACCATGGGCACTGTCAGCATTGGAACTGTCACCATGGGCTCTGTCACCATGACCACTGTCACCATGATCACAGTCACCATGCGCAATATTACTGTGATTGCGGTCACCATGGAGACTATAACCATGGGCACTGTCACAAGAGGCAGTATCACCGTGAGCACTGTCACCATGGACACTGTCACCATGGGCACTCTCACCATGGGAACTTTCACCGTGAAAAGTGTCACAAAGGGTACTATCACTATGGGTACTGTCACCACAGTATATTTCACTAAGAGCACTTTCACTTTGAGCATTATGACGATGAGCACAGTCACCATGAACACTGTCACCAAGTACACTGTCACCATGAACACTCTCAGCATGAGCACGGTCACCATGGCCCTTGTCACCATGAGCACAGTCACCGTGTGCACTATTACCTTGATTGCGGTCACCATGCAGACTATAACCATGGGACTGTCAAAATCGGCACTATATCCTTGAGCACTGTCACCATGAGAACTGTCACCAAGGGCACTCTCACCATGGGAACTATCACTATGAGCAATATCACCATGAGAACTGTCACCATGGGCAGTGTCAGCATTGCCACTGCCATCATGGGCTCTGTCACCTGGAGCACTGTCACCATGGGCCCAGTCACCATGGGCAATATCACCTTGAGCAGTGTCACCATGACCACAGTCACCATGAGCACTATTACCATGAGAATTGCCACCATGGGAATTGTCACCATGAGCACTGTCACCATGAGCACGGTCACCATGGGCACTATTCCCGTGGTAGCGGTCAACATGGAGACTATAACCTTGGGACTGTCACAATGGGCACTATCACCATGGGTACGGTTACGATGGGCACTATTACCGTGATTGCAGTGACCTTTCAGATTATAACCATGGGACTCTCACATCGGGCACTATCAGCATGAGCACTGTCACCATGGGCACTGTCACCCTTAGCACTGTCACCATGGACACTATCACCATGAGCACTGTCACCATGGGAACTGTCACCATGAGCACTATCACCATGGGCACTGTCACTATGAGCAATATCACCATGAGAACTGTCATCATGGGCACTGTCAGCCTTGCCACTGTCACCATGGGCCCAGTCACCATGGGCACTATCACCTTGATCAGTGTCACCATGATCAGTGTCGCCATGGGCACAGTCAGCATTGGAACTGTCACCATGGGCTCTGTCACCATGAGCACTGTCACCATGATCACGGTCACCATGGGAACTATTACTTTGATTGCGGTCACCATGGAGACTATAACCATGGGCAGTGTCACAATGTGCAGTATCACCATGAGCACTATCACAATGAGCACTGTCACCATGAGCAATCTTTCCATGAGCACTCTCACCATGAGCACTGTCACCGTGGACACTGTCACCCTGGGCACTGTCACCATGGGAACTGTCACCGTGAAAAGTGTCACAAAGGATAATATCACTATGGGTACTGTCACCACCGTATATTTCACAAAGACCACTTTCACTGTGAGCATTGTGAGTATGGGCACTGTCGCCATGAGCTCTGTCACTATGAGCACTGTCACCATGGGCACTATCACCATGAGCACTGTGACCATGGTCACTGTCACCATGAGCACTGTCACACTGGGCAGTGTCACAATGGGAACTGTCACCATGGGCACTGTCACCGAGAGCACTGTCACCATGAGCACTATCAGCATGAGCAATGTCACCATGGGTACTGAACGATGAGCACTGTCACCATTTGCACTGTCACCATGACCACAGTCACCATGAACACTATTACCATGAGGATTGTCACCATGGGAATTGTCACCATGAGCACTGTTACCATGAGCATGGTCACCATGGGCACTATTACCGTGGTAGCGGTAACCATGGAGACTATAACCATAGGACTGTCACAATGGGCACTATCACCATGGGTATGGTTACGATGGGCACTATTACCGTGATAGCAGTGACCCTGGAGATTATACGCAGGGGACTCTCACATCAGGCACTATCAGCATGAGCACAGTCACCATGGGCACTGTCACACTGAGCACTGTCACCATGGAAACGATCACTATGAGCACTGTCACCGTGGACACTGTCACGATGGTAACTGTCACCATTAACAGTATCACCATGAGCACGGTCACCGTGTGCACTCTAACAGTGATGGCGGTCACCATGGACAATATAAACATGGTCACTGTCACAATGGGCACTGTCGCCATGAGCACTGTCACTATGGGCACTGTCGCCATGAGCACTGTCACCATGAGCACTGTCACCATGAGCATGATGACCATGGACACTATTTCCGTGGTTACAGTTACCATGGAGAATATAAGCATGGGAATGTCACAATGGGAACTATCACTAGGAGCACTGTGACCATGACCAATGTGACCATGTCACATTGGGCAGTGTCACAATCGGGCCTGTCGCCATGGGCTCTGTCACCATGAGCACTGTCACCATGGGCACTGTCACCATGACAACTATCACCATGGGCATTGTCACTATGAACAATATCACCATGAGAAATGTCACCATGGGCACTGTCACCATGTGCCCAGTCCCCATGGGAACTATCACTTTGATTGCGGTCACCATGGAGACTATAACCCTCGGCAGTGTCACAATGTGCAGTATCACCATGAGCACTATCACAATGAGCACTGTCACCATGAGCAATCTTTCCATGAGCACTCTCACCACGAGCACTGTCACCATGGGCACTTTCTCCCTGAGTACTGTCTCCATGGACACGATCACCATGAGCACTGTCACCGTGGCCACTGTCACCATGGTTAGTGTTACCATTCGCACTATCACCATGAGCACGGTCACCGTGTGCACTATAACAGTGAATGTGGTCACCATGGACAGTATAAACATGGACACTGTCACAATGGGCACTGTCACCTTGAGAACTGTCACTATGGGCACTGTCACCATGAGCACTGTAACCATGAGCACGATCACCATGGGCACTATTTCCGTGGTTGCGGTTACCATGGAGAATCTAAGCATGGGAATGTCACAATGGGAACTATCACCAGGAGCACTGTGACCATGAGCACTGTGAACATGGTCATTGTCACCATGAGCACTGTCACATTGGGCAGTGTCACTATCGGCCCTATCACCATGGGCTCTGTCAACATGAGCAATGTCACCATGGGCACTGTCACCATGGGCACTGTCAGCATTGGAACTGTCACCATGGGCTCTGTCAGCATGACCACTGTCACCATGATCACAGTCACCATGTGCACTATTACTGTGATTGCGGTCACCATGGAGACTATAACCATGGGCAGTGTCACAAGAGGCAGTATCACCGTGAGCACTGTCACCATGGACACTGTCACCATGGGCACTGTCACCATGGGAACTGTCACCGTGAAAAATGTCACCAAGGGTACTATCACTATGGGTACTGTCACCACAGTATATTTCACTAAGAGCACTTTCACTTTGAGCATTATGACGATGAGCACAGTCACCATGAACACTGTCACCAAGTACACTGTCACCATGAACACTCTCAGCATGAGCACGGTCACCATGGCCATTGTCACCATGAGCACAGTCACCGTGTGCACTATTACCTTGATTGCGGTCACCATGGAGACTATAACCATGGGACTGTCAAAATCGGCACTATATCCTTGAGCACTGTCACCATGAGAACTGTCACCAAGGGCACTGTCACCATGGGAACTATCACTATGAGCAATATCACCATGAGAACTGTCACCATGGGCAGTGTCAGCATTGCCACTGCCAACATGGGGTCTGTCACCTGGAGCACTGTCACCATGGGCCCAGTCACCATGGGCAATATCACCTTGAGCAGTGTCACCATGACCACAGTCACCATGAGCACTATTACCATGAGCATTGCCACCATGGGAATTGTCACCAAGAGCACTGTCACCATGAGCACGGTCACCATGGGCACTATTCCCGTGGTAGCGGTCAACATGGAGACTATAACCTTGGGACTGTCACAATGGGCACTATCACCATGGGTACGGTTACGATGGGCACTATTACCGTGATTGCAGTGACCTTTCAGATTATAACCATGGGACTCTCACATCGGGCACTATCAGCATGAGCACTGTCACCATGGGCATTGTCACCCTTAGCACTGTCACCATGGACACTATCACCATGAGCACTGTTACCATGGGAACTGTCACCATGAGCACTATCACCATGGGCACTGTCAGCCTTGCCACTGTCACCATGGGCCCTGTCACCATGGGCACTATCTCCTTGATGAGTGTCACCATGATCAGTGTCGCCATGGGCACAGTCAGCATTGGAACTGTCACCATGGGCTCTGTCACCATGAGCATTGTCACCATGATCACGGTCACCATGGGAACTATTACTTTGATTGCGGTCACCATGGAGACTATAACCATGGGCAGTGTCACAATGTGCAGTATCACCATGAGCACTATCACAATGAGCACTGTCACCATGAGCAATCTTTCCATGAGCACTCTCACCATGAGCACTGTCACCATGGACACTGTCACCCTGGGCACTGTCACCATGGGAACTGTCACCGTGAAAAGTGTCACAAAGGATAATATCACTATGGGTACTGTCACCACCGTATATTTCACAAAGACCACTTTCACTGTGAGCATTGTGACTATGGGCACTGTCGCCATGCGCTCTGTCACTATGAGCACTGTCACCATGGGCACTATCACCATGAGCACTGTGACCATGGTCACTGTCACCATGAGCACTGTCACACTGGGCAGTGTCACAATGGGAACTGTCACCACGGGCACTGTCACCATGAGCACTATCAGCATGAGCAATGTCACCATGGGTAATGAACGATGAGCACTGTCACCATTGGCACTCTCACCATGACCACAGTCACCATGAACACTATTACCATGAGGATTGTCACCATGGGAATTGTCACCATGAGCACTGTTACCATGAGCACGGTCACCATGGGCACTATTACCGTGGTAGCGGTCACCATGGAGACTATAACCATGGGACTGTCACAATGGGCACTATCACCCTGGGCACGGTTACGATGGGCCCTATTACTGTGATGGCAGTGACCATGTAGATTATAAGCATGGGACTCTCACATCGGGCACTATCAGCATGAGCACTGTCACCAAGGGCACTGGCACCATGGACACTATCACCATGGACACTATCACCATGAGCACTGTCACTGTGGACACTGTCACCATGGTTATTGTCACCATTAGCACTATCACCATGAGCACGGTCACCGTGTGCACTATAAGAGTGAAAGCGGTCACCATGGACAATATAAACATGGACACTGTCACAATGGGCACTGTCACCATGAGTACTGTCACTTTGGGCACTGTTGCCATGAGCACTGTCACCAGAGGCACTGTCACCATGAGCACTGTCACCATGAGCACGATCACCTTGGGCAGTATTTCCGTGGTTACGGTTACCATGGAGAATATAAGCATGGGAATGTCACAATGGGAACTATCACCAGGAGCACTGTGACCATGACCACTGTGACCATGGTCATTGTCACCATGAGCACTGTCACATTGGGCAGTGTCACAATCGGCCCTGTCGCCATGGGCTCTGTCACCATGAGCACTGTCACCATGGGCACTGTCACCATGACCACTATCACCATGGGCACTGTCACTATGAACAATATCACCATGAGTACTGTCATCATGAGCACGATCACCATGGGCACTATTTCTGTGGTTGCGGTTACCATGGAGAATATAAGCATGGGAATGTCACACTGGGAAATATCACCAGGAGCACTCTGACCACGGTCATTGTCACCATGAGCACTGTCACATTGGGCAGTGTCACAATCGGCCCTATCACCATGGGCTCTGTCACCATGAGCACTTTCACCATGGGCACTGTCACTATGAGCAATATTACCATGAGAACTGTCTCCATCGGCACTGTCAGCATTGCCACTGTCACCATGAGCACTGTCACCATGTGCCCAGTCACCATGGGCAGTATCACCATGAGCAATATTACAATGAGCTCTGTCACCATGAGCACTGTTTCCTTGGGCACTGTCACCGTGAGTATTGTCACCATGATAACGGTCACAATGGGCACTATTACCGTGATTGCGGTCACCAATGAGATTATAACCATGTGAACTGTCACAATGGACACGGTCACCATGGGCAATGTCACCATGGGCATTTTCACCTTGGGTACTGTCACCATGAGCGTTTTCACCATAGGCACTCTCACCATGAGCACTGTTGCCATGGACACTGTCGCCATGGGCACTCTCACTATGGGCACTGTCTCCATGAGCACTGTCACCATGGGCACTATTTCCATGACTGTGGTTACCATGGAGACTATAAGCATGGGAATGTCACAATGGGCACTATCACAATGAGCACTGTGACCATGAGCATTGTAACCATAGTCACTGTCACCATGAGCACTGTCACATTGGGCATTGTAACAATGGACCCTGGCTCTGTCAGCATGACCACTGTCACCATGATCACAGTCACCATGCGCACTATTACTGTGATTGCGGTCACCATGGAGACTATATCCATGGGCAGTGTCACAAGAGGCAGTATCACCATGAGCACTGTCACCATGGACACTGTCACCATGGGCACTGTCACCATGGGAACTGTCACCGTGAAAAGTGTCACAAAGGGTACTATCACTATGGGTACTGTCACCACAGTATATTTCACTAAGAGCACTTTCACTTTGAGCATTATGACGATGAGCACAGTCACCATGAACACTGTCACCAAGTACACTGTCGCCATGAACACTCTCAGCATGAGCACGGTCACTATGACCATTGTCACCATGAGCACAGTCACCGTGTGCACTATTACCTTGATTGCGGTCACCATGCAGACTATAACCATGGGACTGTCAAAATCGGCACTATATCCTTGAGCACTGTCACCATGAGAACTGTCACCAAGGGCACTCTCACCATGGGACCTATCACTATGATCAATATCACCATGAGAACTGTCACCATGGGCAGTGTCAGCATTGCCACTGCCAACATGGGCTCTGTCACCTGGAGCACTGTCACCATGGGCCCAGTCACCATGGGCAATATCACCTTGAGCAGTGTCACCATGACCACAGTCACCATGAGCACTATTACCATGAGCATTGCCACCATGGGAATTGTCACCATGAGCACTGTCACCATGAGCACGGTCACCATGGGCACTATTCCCGTGGTAGCGGTCAACATGGAGACTATAACCTTGGGACTGTCACAATGGGCACTATCACCATGGGTACGGTTACGATGGGCACTATTACCGTGATTGCAGTGACCTTTCAGATTATAACCATGGGACTCTCACATCGGGCACTATCAGCATGAGCACTGTCACCATGGGCATTGTCACCCTTAGCACTTTCACCATGGACCCTATCACCATGAGCACTGTCACCATGGGAACTGTCACCATGAGCACTATCACCATGGGCACTGTCACTATGAGCAATATCACCATGAGAACTGTCATCATGGGCACTGTCAGCCTTGCCACTGTCACCATGGGCCCAGTCACCATGGGCACTATCACCTTGATCAGTGTCACCATGATCAGTGTCGCCATGGGCACAGTCAGCATTGGAACTGTCACCATGGGCTCTGTCACCATGAGCTCTGTCACCATGATCACGGTCACCATGGGATCTATTACTTTGATTGCGGTCACCATGGAGACTATAACCATGGGCAGTGTCACAATGTGCAGTATCACCATGAGCACTATCACAATGAGCACTGTCACCATGAGCAATCTTTCCATGAGCACTCTCACCATGAGCACTGTCACCATGGACACTGTCACCCTGGGCACTGTCACCATGGGAACTGTCACCGTGAAAAGTGTCACAAAGGATAATATCACTATGGGTACTGTCACCACCGTATATTTCACAAAGACCACTTTCACTGTGAGCATTGTGACTATGGGCACTGTCGCCATGAGCTCTGTCACTATGAGCACTGTCACCATGGGCACTATCATCATGAGCACTGTGACCATGGTCACTGTCACCATGAGCACTGTCACACTGGGCAGTGTCACAATGGGAACTGTCACCATGGGCACTGTCACCGAGAGCACTGTCACCATGAGCACTATCAGCATGAGCAATGTCACCATGGGTACTGAACGATGAGCACTGTCACCATTGGCACTGTCACCATGACCACAGTCACCATGAACACTATTACCATGAGGACTGTCACCATGGGAATTGTCACCATGAGCACTGTTACCATGAGCATGGTCACCATGGGCACTATTACCGTGGTAGCGGTAACCATGGAGACTATAACCATAGGACTGTCACAATGGGCACTATCACCATGGGTATGGTTACGATGGGCACTATTACCGTGATTGCAGTGACCATGGAGATTATACGCAGGGGACTCTCACATCGGGCACTATCAGCATGAGCACAGTCACCATGGGCACTGTCACACTGAGCACTGTCACCATGGAAACGATCACTATGAGCACTGTCACCGTGGATACTGTCACGATGGTAACTGTCACCATTAACACTATCACCATGAGCACAGTCACCGTGTGCACTCTAACAGTGATGGCGGTCACCATGGACAATATAAACATGGACACTGTCACAATGGGCACTGTCGCCATGAGCACTGTCACTATGGGCACTGTCGCCATGAGCACTGTCACCATGAGCACTGTCACCATGAGCATGATCACCATGGACACTATTTCCGTGGTTACAGTTACCATGGAGAATATAAGCATGGGAATGTCACAATGGGAACTATCACTAGGAGCACTGTGACCATGACCAATGTGACCATGTCACATTGGGCAGTGTCGCAATCGGGCCTGTCGCCATGGGCTCTGTCACCATGAGCACTGTCACCATGGGCACTGTCACCATGACAACTATCACCATGGGCATTGTCACTATGAACAATATCACCATGAGAAATGTCACCATGGGCACTGTCACCATGTGCCCAGTCCCCATGGGAACTATCACATTGATTGCGGTCACCATGGAGACTATAACCCTCGGCAGTGTCACAATGTGCAGTATCACCATGAGCACTATCACAATGAGCACTGTCACCATGAGCAATCTTTCCATGAGCAGCGTCACCATGAGCACTGTCACCATAAGCACTGTCACCATGGACACTGTCACCATGGGCACTGTCACCATGGGAACTGTCACCGTGAAAAGTGTCACAAAGGGTCATATCACTATGGGTAATGTCACCACAGTATATTTCACAAAGAGCACTTTCACTGTGAGCATTGCGACCATGAGCACTATCACCATGAACACTGTCACCATGAGTACTGTCACCATGAGTACTATCACCATGAGCACTGTTTCCAGGGGCACTCTCACTATGGGCATTGTCGCCATGAGCACTGTCACTATGAGCACTGTCACCATGGGCACTGTTACCATGAGCACTGTCACCATGAGCACGGTCACCATGGGCACTATTTCCGTGATTGCGGTTACCGTGGAGACTATAAGGATGGGAATGTCACAATGGGCACTATCACCATGAGCACTGTGAGCCTGGTCACTGTCACCATGAGAACTGTGACATTGGGCAATGTCACAATGGAAACTGTCACCATGGGCACTGTCACCATGAGCACTATCAGCATGAGCATTGTCACCATGGGCACTTAACGATGAGCACTGTCACCATTGGCACTGTCACCATAACCACAGTCAGCATGAACACTATTACCATGTGCATTGTCACCATGACCACAGTCACCATGAGCACTATTACCGTGAGCATTGTCACCATGGGAATTGTCAACAGAGCACTGTCACCATGAGCACGGTCACCATGGGCATTATTACCGTGGTAGCTGTTACCATGGAGACTATAACCATGGGACTGTCACAATGGGCACTATCACCATGGGTACGGTTATGATGGGCACTATTACCGTGATTGCAGTGACCATGGAGATTATAACCATGGGACTCTCACATCGGGCACTATCAGCATGAGCACTGTCACCATGGGCACTTTCACCCTGAGTACTGTCTCCATGGACACGATCACCATGAGCACTGTCACCGTGGCCACTGTCACCATGGTTAATGTCACCATTCGCACTATCACCATGAGCACGGACACCGTGTGCACTATAACAGTGAATGTGGTCACCATGGACAGTATAAACATGGACACTGTCACAATGGGCACTGTCACCTTGAGAACTGTCACTATGGGCACTGTCGCCATGAGCACTGTAACCATGAGCACGATCACCATGGGCACTATTTCCGTGGTTGCGGTTACCATGGAGAATCTAAGCATGGGAATGTCACAATGGGAACTATCACCAGGAGCACTGTGACCATGAGCACTGTGACCATGGACATTTTCACCATGAGCACTGTCACATTGGGCAGTGTCACAATCGGCCCTATCACCATGGGCTCTGTCACCATGAGCACTGTCACCATGGGCACTCTCACCAAGAGCACTATCACCATGGGCACTGTCACTATGAGAAATATCACCATGAGAACTGTCACCATGGGCACTGTCACCATGAGCACTGTCAACATGTGCCCAGTCGCCATGGGCACTATCACCATGAGCACTATCACAATGAGCACTGTCACCATGATCACTGTTTCCACGGGCACTGTCACCATGAGCATTGTCACCATGATAACGGTCACAATGGGCACTATTACCGTGATTGCGGTCACCATGGAGATTATAACCATATGAACTGTCACAATGGACATTCTCACCATGGGCATTGTCACCATGGGCATTCTCACCATGGGTACTGTCACCATGAGCAGTTTCACCATGGGCACTCTCACCATGAGCACTGTCGCCATGGGCACTCTCACTATGGGCACTGTCGCCATGAGCACTGTCACCATGGGCACTATTTCCGTGATTCCACTTACCATGGAGACTATAAGCATGGGAATGTCACAATGGGCACTATCACAATGAGCACTGTGACCATGAGGATTGTGACCATAGTCACTGTCACCAAGAGCACTGTCACATTGGGCAGTGTAACAATGGACCCTGTCACCATGGGCTCTGTCACCATGAGCAATGTCACCATGGGCACTGTTACCATGAGCACTCTCACCATTAGAACTGTCACCATGGGTACTGTCAGCATTGGAACTGTCACCATGGGCTCTGTCACCATGAGCACTGTCACCATGATCACGGGCACCATGGGCAATATTACTGTGATTGCGGTCACCATGGAGACTATAACCATGGGCAGTGTCACAATGAGCAGTATCACCATGAGCACTATCACAATGAGCACTGTCACCATGAGCACTGTCACCATGGACACTGTCACCATGGGCACTGTCACCATGGGAACTGTCACCGTGAAAAGAGTCACAAAGGGTACTATCACTATGGGTAATATCACCACAGTATATTTCACTAAGAGCACTTTCACAGTCAGCATTGTGACCATGCGCACTATCACCATGAACAGTTTCACCATGAGTACTGTCACCATGGGCACTATCACCATGAGCACTGTTGCCAGGGGAACTCTCACTATGGGAACTGTCGCCATGAGCACTGTCACTGTGAGTACTATCACCATGGGCACTGTTACCATGAGAACTGTCACCATGAGCACGGTCACCATGGGCCCTATTTCGGTGACTGTGGTTATCATGGAGAGTATATACATGGGAATGTCACAATGGGCACTATCCCCAATGAGCACTGTGACCATGAGCAATGTGACCATGGACACTGTTACCATGAGCACTGTCACATTGGGCAGTGTCACAATGTGAACTGTCACCATGGGAACTGTCACCAAGAGCACTGTCACCATGAGCACTGTCAGCATGAGCAATGTCACCATGGGCACTTAACGAGGAGCACTGTCACCATTGGCACTGTCACCATGACCACAGTCACCATGAGCACTATTACCATGAGCATTGTCACAATGGGCACTGTCACCATGGGAACTGTCACCGTGAAAAGTGTCACAAAGGATAATATCACTATGGGTACTGTCACCACAGTATATTTCACAAAGAGCACTTTCACTGTGAGCATTGTGACCATGAGCACTATCACCATGAACACACTCCCCATGAGCACTGTTTCCATGGGCACTGTCACCACGAGCACTGTCACCATGGGCATTGTCACCACGGGCACTATTACCATGATTGCGGTCAACATGGTGAATATAACCATGGACACTGTCACAACGGGCACTCTCACCATGAGCACTGTCACCGTGGGCACTGTCACCATGAGCACTCTAACCATGAGCACTATCAAAAGGGGAACTATCACTGTGATAATTGTCACCATGGGCACTGTCACCGTAGGCAATATAACCATGGGTACTGTCACCATGAGCACTGTCACCTTGGGAACCGTCACCATTGGTACTATTACCATGAGCACTATCACCATGAGCACGGTCTCCATGGGCATTTTCACCGAGATTGCGGTCACCATGGTGACTATAACCATCGGCACTCTCACAAAGGGCTTTATCACGAGAACTATCACCATTAGCACTGACACCATGAGCACTGTTACCATGGGCACTGTCACCATGAGCCCTCTCACCAAGGGAACTGTCACCGTGAACTCTGTCCCAATGGGTACTATTACCATGCGTACTGTCAGCATGGTATATTTCACTAAGAGCATTATCACTGTGAGCATTGTGACCATGAGCACGGGCACCTTGAACACTGTGAGAAAGTACACTGGCTCCATGAACACTCTCACAATGAGCACTGTCACCATGGGCTCTGTCACCATCAGAACTGTCACCATGGGCACTGTCAGCATTGCCGCTGTCACCATGAGCACTGTCACCATGGGCCCATTTACCATGGGCACTATCAACTTGAGCATGGTCACCATGAGCACTTTCGCCATGGGCACTGTGACCATGAGCACTATCACCATGAGAACTGTCACCAAAGGCATTGTCATCATTGGAACTCTCACCATGGGCACTGTCACCATGAGCACTGTCACCATGGACACTGTCACCATGGGCACTGTCACCATGGGAACTGTCACCGTGAAAAGGGTCACAAAGGGTACTATCACTATGGGTACTGTCACCACAGTATATTTCACTAAGAGCACTTGCACTGTGAGCATTGTGACCATGAGCACTGTCACCATGAATACTGTCACTATGGGCACTATCACCATGAACACTGTTGACAGGGGCACTCTCACTATGGGCACGGTCGCCAAGAGCACTTTCACCATTGCCACTGTTACCATGAGCACTGTCACCATGAGCACGGTCACCATGGGCACTATTTCTGTGATTGCGGTTACCATGGAGACTATAGGCATGGGAATGTCACAATGGGCACCATCACAAAGGGCACTGTGACCATGAGCATTGTAACCATAGTCACTGTCACCAAGAGCACTGTCACATTGGGCAGTGTAACAATGGACCCTGTCACCATGGGCTCTGTCACCATGAGCAATGTCACCATGGGCAATGTTACCATGAGCACTACCACCATTAGAACTGTCACCATGGGCACTGTCCGCCTTGGAACTATCACCATGGGCTCTGTCACCATGGGCACTGTCACCATGATCACAGTCACCATGGCCACTCTAACTGTGATTGCGGTCACCATGGAGACTATAACCATGTGCAGTGTCACAAGAGGCAGTATCACCATGAGCACTGTCACCATGGACACTTTCACCATGGGCATTGTCACCATGGGCATTCTCAACATAGGTACTATCACCATGAGCAGTTTCACCATGGGCACTATCACCATGAGCACTGTCACCATGGGCACTGTCGCCATGGGCACTGTCAGCATTGGAACTGTCACCATGGGCTCTGTCAGCATGACCACTGTCACCATGATCACAGTCACCATGCGCACTATTACTGTGATTGCTGTCACCATGGAGACTTTAACCATGGGCAGTGTCACAAGAGGCAGTATCACCGTGAGCCCTGTCACCATGGACACTGTCACCATGGACACTGTCACCATGGGAACTGTCACCGTGAAAAGTGTCACAAAGGGTACTATCACTATGGGTACTGTCACCACAGTATATTTCACTAAGAGCACTTTCACTTTGAGCATTATGATGATGAGCACTCTCACCAAGTACACTGTCACCATGAACACTCTCAGCATGAGCACGGTCACCATGGCCATTGTCACCATGAGCACAGTCACCGTGTGCACTATTACCTTGATTGCGGTCACCATGGAGACTATAACCATGGGATTGTCCAAATCGGCACTATATCCTTGAGCACTGTCACCATGAGAACTGTCACCAAGGGCACTCTCACCATGGGAACTATCACTATGAGCAATATCACCATGAGAACTGTCACCATGGGCAGTGTCAGCATTGCCACTGTCAACATGGGTTCTGTCACCTGGAGCACTGTCACCATGGGCCCAGTCACCATGGGCAATATCACCTTGAGCAGTGTCACCATGACCACAGTCACCATGAGCACTATTACCATGAGCATTGCCACCATGGGAATAGTCACCATGAGCACTCTCACCATGAGCACGGTCACCATGGGCACTATTCCCGTGGTAGCGGTCAACATGGAGACTATAACCTTGGGACAGTCACAATGGGCACTATCACCATGGGTACGGTTACGATGGGCACTATTACCGTGATTGCAGTGACCTTTCAGATTATAACCATGGGACTCTCACATCGGGCACTATCAGCATGAGCACTGTCACCATGGGCACTGTCACCCTTAGCACTTTCACCATGGACACTATCACCATGAGCACTGTCACCATGGGAACTGTCACCATGAGCACTATTTCCATGAGCATTGCCACCATGGGAATTGTCACCATGAGCACTGTCACCATGAGCACGGTCACCATGGGCACTATTCCCGTGGTAGCGGTCAACATGGAGACTATAACCTTGGGACTGTCACAATGGGCACTATCACCATGGGTACGGTTACGATGGGCACTATTACCGTGATTGCAGTGACCTTTCAGATTATAACCATGGGACTCTCACATCGGGCACTATCAGCATGAGCACTGTCACCATGGGCATTGTCACCCTTAGCACTTTCACCATGGACCCTATCACCATGAGCACTGTCACCATGGGAACTGTCACCATGAGCACTATCACCATGGGCACTGTCACTATGAGCAATATCACCATGAGAACTGTCATCATGGGCACTGTCAGCCTTGCCACTGTCACCATGGGCCCAGTCACCATGGGCACTATCACCTTGATCAGTGTCACCATGATCAGTGTCGCCATGGGCACAGTCAGCATTGGAACTGTCACCATGGGCTCTGTCACCATGAGCACTGTCACCATGATCACGGTCACCATGGGATCTATTACTTTGATTGCGGTCACCATGGAGACTATAACCATGGGCAGTGTCACAATGTGCAGTATCACCATGAGCACTATCACAATGAGCACTGTCACCATGAGCAATCTTTCCATGAGCACTCTCACCATGAGCACTGTCACCATGGACACTGTCACCCTGGGCACTGTCACCATGGGAACTGTCACCGTGAAAAGTGTCACAAAGGATAATATCACTATGGGTACTGTCACCACCGTATATTTCACAAAGACCACTTTCACTGTGAGCATTGTGACTATGGGCACTGTCGCCATGAGCTCTGTCACTATGAGCACTGTCACCATGGGCACTATCATCATGAGCACTGTGACCATGGTCACTGTCACCATGAGCACTGTCACACTGGGCAGTGTCACAATGGGAACTGTCACCATGGGCACTGTCACCGAGAGCACTGTCACCATGAGCACTATCAGCATGAGCAATGTCACCATGGGTACTGAACGATGAGCACTGTCACCATTGGCACTGTCACCATGACCACAGTCACCATGAACACTATTACCATGAGGACTGTCACCATGGGAATTGTCACCATGAGCACTGTTACCATGAGCATGGTCACCATGGGCACTATTACCGTGGTAGCGGTAACCATGGAGACTATAACCATAGAACTGTCACAATGGGCACTATCACCATGGGTATGGTTACGATGGGCACTATTACCGTGATTGCAGTGACCATGGAGATTATACGCAGGGGACTCTCACATCGGGCACTATCAGCATGAGCACAGTCACCATGGGCACTGTCACACTGAGCACTGTCACCATGGAAACGATCACTATGAGCACTGTCACCGTGGATACTGTCACGATGGTAACTGTCACCATTAACACTATCACCATGAGCACAGTCACCGTGTGCACTCTAACAGTGATGGCGGTCACCATGGACAATATAAACATGGACACTGTCACAATGGGCACTGTCGCCATGAGCACTGTCACTATGGGCACTGTCGCCATGAGCACTGTCACCATGAGCACTGTCACCATGAGCATGATCACCATGGACACTATTTCCGTGGTTACAGTTACCATGGAGAATATAAGCATGGGAATGTCACAATGGGAACTATCACTAGGAGCACTGTGACCATGACCAATGTGACCATGTCACATTGGGCAGTGTCACAATCGGGCCTGTCGCCATGGGCTCTGTCACCATGAGCACTGTCACCATGGGCACTGTCACCATGACAACTATCACCATGGGCATTGTCACTATGAACAATATCACCATGAGAAATGTCACCATGGGCACTGTCACCATGTGCCCAGTCCCCATGGGAACTATCACATTGATTGCGGTCACCATGGAGACTATAACCCTCGGCAGTGTCACAATGTGCAGTATCACCATGAGCACTATCACAATGAGCACTGTCACCATGAGCAATCTTTCCATGAGCAGCGTCACCATGAGCACTGTCACCATAAGCACTGTCACCATGGACACTGTCACCATGGGCACTGTCACCATGGGAACTGTCACCGTGAAAAGTGTCACAAAGGGTCATATCACTATGGGTAATGTCACCACAGTATATTTCACAAAGAGCACTTTCACTGTGAGCATTGCGACCATGAGCACTATCACCATGAACACTGTCACCATGAGTACTGTCACCATGAGTACTATCACCATGAGCACTGTTTCCAGGGGCACTCTCACTATGGGCATTGTCGCCATGAGCACTGTCACTATGAGCACTGTCACCATGGGCACTGTTACCATGAGCACTGTCACCATGAGCACGGTCACCATGGGCACTATTTCCGTGATTGCGGTTACCGTGGAGACTATAAGGATGGGAATGTCACAATGGGCACTATCACCATGAGCACTGTGAGCCTGGTCACTGTCACCATGAGAACTGTGACATTGGGCAATGTCACAATGGAAACTGTCACCATGGGCACTGTCACCATGAGCACTATCAGCATGAGCATTGTCACCATGGGCACTTAACGATGAGCACTGTCACCATTGGCACTGTCACCATAACCACAGTCAGCATGAACACTATTACCATGTGCATTGTCACCATGACCACAGTCACCATGAGCACTATTACCGTGAGCATTGTCACCATGGGAATTGTCAACAGAGCACTGTCACCATGAGCACGGTCACCATGGGCATTATTACCGTGGTAGCTGTTACCATGGAGACTATAACCATGGGACTGTCACAATGGGCACTATCACCATGGGTACGGTTATGATGGGCACTATTACCGTGATTGCAGTGACCATGGAGATTATAACCATGGGACTCTCACATCGGGCACTATCAGCATGAGCACTGTCACCATGGGCACTTTCACCCTGAGTACTGTCTCCATGGACACGATCACCATGAGCACTGTCACCGTGGCCACTGTCACCATGGTTAATGTCACCATTCGCACTATCACCATGAGCACGGACACCGTGTGCACTATAACAGTGAATGTGGTCACCATGGACAGTATAAACATGGACACTGTCACAATGGGCACTGTCACCTTGAGAACTGTCACTATGGGCACTGTCGCCATGAGCACTGTAACCATGAGCACGATCACCATGGGCACTATTTCCGTGGTTGCGGTTACCATGGAGAATCTAAGCATGGGAATGTCACAATGGGAACTATCACCAGGAGCACTGTGACCATGAGCACTGTGACCATGGACATTTTCACCATGAGCACTGTCACATTGGGCAGTGTCACAATCGGCCCTATCACCATGGGCTCTGTCACCATGAGCACTGTCACCATGGGCACTCTCACCAAGAGCACTATCACCATGGGCACTGTCACTATGAGAAATATCACCATGAGAACTGTCACCATGGGCACTGTCACCATGAGCACTGTCAACATGTGCCCAGTCGCCATGGGCACTATCACCATGAGCACTATCACAATGAGCACTGTCACCATGATCACTGTTTCCACGGGCACTGTCACCATGAGCATTGTCACCATGATAACGGTCACAATGGGCACTATTACCGTGATTGCGGTCACCATGGAGATTATAACCATATGAACTGTCACAATGGACATTCTCACCATGGGCATTGTCACCATGGGCATTCTCACCATGGGTACTGTCACCATGAGCAGTTTCACCATGGGCACTCTCACCATGAGCACTGTCGCCATGGGCACTCTCACTATGGGCACTGTCGCCATGAGCACTGTCACCATGGGCACTATTTCCGTGATTCCACTTACCATGGAGACTATAAGCATGGGAATGTCACAATGGGCACTATCACAATGAGCACTGTGACCATGAGGATTGTGACCATAGTCACTGTCACCAAGAGCACTGTCACATTGGGCAGTGTAACAATGGACCCTGTCACCATGGGCTCTGTCACCATGAGCAATGTCACCATGGGCACTGTTACCATGAGCACTCTCACCATTAGAACTGTCACCATGGGTACTGTCAGCATTGGAACTGTCACCATGGGCTCTGTCACCATGAGCACTGTCACCATGATCACGGGCACCATGGGCAATATTACTGTGATTGCGGTCACCATGGAGACTATAACCATGGGCAGTGTCACAATGAGCAGTATCACCATGAGCACTATCACAATGAGCACTGTCACCATGAGCACTGTCACCATGGACACTGTCACCATGGGCACTGTCACCATGGGAACTGTCACCGTGAAAAGAGTCACAAAGGGTACTATCACTATGGGTAATATCACCACAGTATATTTCACTAAGAGCACTTTCACAGTCAGCATTGTGACCATGCGCACTATCACCATGAACAGTTTCACCATGAGTACTGTCACCATGGGCACTATCACCATGAGCACTGTTGCCAGGGGAACTCTCACTATGGGAACTGTCGCCATGAGCACTGTCACTGTGAGTACTATCACCATGGGCACTGTTACCATGAGAACTGTCACCATGAGCACGGTCACCATGGGCCCTATTTCGGTGACTGTGGTTATCATGGAGAGTATATACATGGGAATGTCACAATGGGCACTATCCCCAATGAGCACTGTGACCATGAGCAATGTGACCATGGACACTGTTACCATGAGCACTGTCACATTGGGCAGTGTCACAATGTGAACTGTCACCATGGGAACTGTCACCAAGAGCACTGTCACCATGAGCACTGTCAGCATGAGCAATGTCACCATGGGCACTTAACGAGGAGCACTGTCACCATTGGCACTGTCACCATGACCACAGTCACCATGAGCACTATTACCATGAGCATTGTCACAATGGGCACTGTCACCATGGGAACTGTCACCGTGAAAAGTGTCACAAAGGATAATATCACTATGGGTACTGTCACCACAGTATATTTCACAAAGAGCACTTTCACTGTGAGCATTGTGACCATGAGCACTATCACCATGAACACACTCCCCATGAGCACTGTTTCCATGGGCACTGTCACCACGAGCACTGTCACCATGGGCATTGTCACCACGGGCACTATTACCATGATTGCGGTCAACATGGTGAATATAACCATGGACACTGTCACAACGGGCACTCTCACCATGAGCACTGTCACCGTGGGCACTGTCACCATGAGCACTCTAACCATGAGCACTATCAAAAGGGGAACTATCACTGTGATAATTGTCACCATGGGCACTGTCACCGTAGGCAATATAACCATGGGTACTGTCACCATGAGCACTGTCACCTTGGGAACCGTCACCATTGGTACTATTACCATGAGCACTATCACCATGAGCACGGTCTCCATGGGCATTTTCACCGAGATTGCGGTCACCATGGTGACTATAACCATCGGCACTCTCACAAAGGGCTTTATCACGAGAACTATCACCATTAGCACTGACACCATGAGCACTGTTACCATGGGCACTGTCACCATGAGCCCTCTCACCAAGGGAACTGTCACCGTGAACTCTGTCCCAATGGGTACTATTACCATGCGTACTGTCAGCATGGTATATTTCACTAAGAGCATTATCACTGTGAGCATTGTGACCATGAGCACGGGCACCTTGAACACTGTGAGAAAGTACACTGGCTCCATGAACACTCTCACAATGAGCACTGTCACCATGGGCTCTGTCACCATCAGAACTGTCACCATGGGCACTGTCAGCATTGCCGCTGTCACCATGAGCACTGTCACCATGGGCCCATTTACCATGGGCACTATCAACTTGAGCATGGTCACCATGAGCACTTTCGCCATGGGCACTGTGACCATGAGCACTATCACCATGAGAACTGTCACCAAAGGCATTGTCATCATTGGAACTCTCACCATGGGCACTGTCACCATGAGCACTGTCACCATGGACACTGTCACCATGGGCACTGTCACCATGGGAACTGTCACCGTGAAAAGGGTCACAAAGGGTACTATCACTATGGGTACTGTCACCACAGTATATTTCACTAAGAGCACTTGCACTGTGAGCATTGTGACCATGAGCACTGTCACCATGAATACTGTCACTATGGGCACTATCACCATGAACACTGTTGACAGGGGCACTCTCACTATGGGCACGGTCGCCAAGAGCACTTTCACCATTGCCACTGTTACCATGAGCACTGTCACCATGAGCACGGTCACCATGGGCACTATTTCTGTGATTGCGGTTACCATGGAGACTATAGGCATGGGAATGTCACAATGGGCACCATCACAAAGGGCACTGTGACCATGAGCATTGTAACCATAGTCACTGTCACCAAGAGCACTGTCACATTGGGCAGTGTAACAATGGACCCTGTCACCATGGGCTCTGTCACCATGAGCAATGTCACCATGGGCAATGTTACCATGAGCACTACCACCATTAGAACTGTCACCATGGGCACTGTCCGCCTTGGAACTATCACCATGGGCTCTGTCACCATGGGCACTGTCACCATGATCACAGTCACCATGGCCACTCTAACTGTGATTGCGGTCACCATGGAGACTATAACCATGTGCAGTGTCACAAGAGGCAGTATCACCATGAGCACTGTCACCATGGACACTTTCACCATGGGCATTGTCACCATGGGCATTCTCAACATAGGTACTATCACCATGAGCAGTTTCACCATGGGCACTATCACCATGAGCACTGTCACCATGGGCACTGTCGCCATGGGCACTGTCAGCATTGGAACTGTCACCATGGGCTCTGTCAGCATGACCACTGTCACCATGATCACAGTCACCATGCGCACTATTACTGTGATTGCTGTCACCATGGAGACTTTAACCATGGGCAGTGTCACAAGAGGCAGTATCACCGTGAGCCCTGTCACCATGGACACTGTCACCATGGACACTGTCACCATGGGAACTGTCACCGTGAAAAGTGTCACAAAGGGTACTATCACTATGGGTACTGTCACCACAGTATATTTCACTAAGAGCACTTTCACTTTGAGCATTATGATGATGAGCACTCTCACCAAGTACACTGTCACCATGAACACTCTCAGCATGAGCACGGTCACCATGGCCATTGTCACCATGAGCACAGTCACCGTGTGCACTATTACCTTGATTGCGGTCACCATGGAGACTATAACCATGGGATTGTCCAAATCGGCACTATATCCTTGAGCACTGTCACCATGAGAACTGTCACCAAGGGCACTCTCACCATGGGAACTATCACTATGAGCAATATCACCATGAGAACTGTCACCATGGGCAGTGTCAGCATTGCCACTGTCAACATGGGTTCTGTCACCTGGAGCACTGTCACCATGGGCCCAGTCACCATGGGCAATATCACCTTGAGCAGTGTCACCATGACCACAGTCACCATGAGCACTATTACCATGAGCATTGCCACCATGGGAATAGTCACCATGAGCACTCTCACCATGAGCACGGTCACCATGGGCACTATTCCCGTGGTAGCGGTCAACATGGAGACTATAACCTTGGGACAGTCACAATGGGCACTATCACCATGGGTACGGTTACGATGGGCACTATTACCGTGATTGCAGTGACCTTTCAGATTATAACCATGGGACTCTCACATCGGGCACTATCAGCATGAGCACTGTCACCATGGGCACTGTCACCCTTAGCACTTTCACCATGGACACTATCACCATGAGCACTGTCACCATGGGAACTGTCACCATGAGCACTATTTCCATGAGCATTGCCACCATGGGAATTGTCACCATGAGCACTGTCACCATGAGCACGGTCACCATGGGCACTATTCCCGTGGTAGCGGTCAACATGGAGACTATAACCTTGGGACTGTCACAATGGGCACTATCACCATGGGTACGGTTACGATGGGCACTATTACCGTGATTGCAGTGACCTTTCAGATTATAACCATGGGACTCTCACATCGGGCACTATCAGCATGAGCACTGTCACCATGGGCATTGTCACCCTTAGCACTTTCACCATGGACCCTATCACCATGAGCACTGTCACCATGGGAACTGTCACCATGAGCACTATCACCATGGGCACTGTCACTATGAGCAATATCACCATGAGAACTGTCATCATGGGCACTGTCAGCCTTGCCACTGTCACCATGGGCCCAGTCACCATGGGCACTATCACCTTGATCAGTGTCACCATGATCAGTGTCGCCATGGGCACAGTCAGCATTGGAACTGTCACCATGGGCTCTGTCACCATGAGCACTGTCACCATGATCACGGTCACCATGGGATCTATTACTTTGATTGCGGTCACCATGGAGACTATAACCATGGGCAGTGTCACAATGTGCAGTATCACCATGAGCACTATCACAATGAGCACTGTCACCATGAGCAATCTTTCCATGAGCACTCTCACCATGAGCACTGTCACCATGGACACTGTCACCCTGGGCACTGTCACCATGGGAACTGTCACCGTGAAAAGTGTCACAAAGGATAATATCACTATGGGTACTGTCACCACCGTATATTTCACAAAGACCACTTTCACTGTGAGCATTGTGACTATGGGCACTGTCGCCATGAGCTCTGTCACTATGAGCACTGTCACCATGGGCACTATCATCATGAGCACTGTGACCATGGTCACTGTCACCATGAGCACTGTCACACTGGGCAGTGTCACAATGGGAACTGTCACCATGGGCACTGTCACCGAGAGCACTGTCACCATGAGCACTATCAGCATGAGCAATGTCACCATGGGTACTGAACGATGAGCACTGTCACCATTGGCACTGTCACCATGACCACAGTCACCATGAACACTATTACCATGAGGACTGTCACCATGGGAATTGTCACCATGAGCACTGTTACCATGAGCATGGTCACCATGGGCACTATTACCGTGGTAGCGGTAACCATGGAGACTATAACCATAGAACTGTCACAATGGGCACTATCACCATGGGTATGGTTACGATGGGCACTATTACCGTGATTGCAGTGACCATGGAGATTATACGCAGGGGACTCTCACATCGGGCACTATCAGCATGAGCACAGTCACCATGGGCACTGTCACACTGAGCACTGTCACCATGGAAACGATCACTATGAGCACTGTCACCGTGGATACTGTCACGATGGTAACTGTCACCATTAACACTATCACCATGAGCACAGTCACCGTGTGCACTCTAACAGTGATGGCGGTCACCATGGACAATATAAACATGGACACTGTCACAATGGGCACTGTCGCCATGAGCACTGTCACTATGGGCACTGTCGCCATGAGCACTGTCACCATGAGCACTGTCACCATGAGCATGATCACCATGGACACTATTTCCGTGGTTACAGTTACCATGGAGAATATAAGCATGGGAATGTCACAATGGGAACTATCACTAGGAGCACTGTGACCATGACCAATGTGACCATGTCACATTGGGCAGTGTCACAATCGGGCCTGTCGCCATGGGCTCTGTCACCATGAGCACTGTCACCATGGGCACTGTCACCATGACAACTATCACCATGGGCATTGTCACTATGAACAATATCACCATGAGAAATGTCACCATGGGCACTGTCACCATGTGCCCAGTCCCCATGGGAACTATCACATTGATTGCGGTCACCATGGAGACTATAACCCTCGGCAGTGTCACAATGTGCAGTATCACCATGAGCACTATCACAATGAGCACTGTCACCATGAGCAATCTTTCCATGAGCAGCGTCACCATGAGCACTGTCACCATAAGCACTGTCACCATGGACACTGTCACCATGGGCACTGTCACCATGGGAACTGTCACCGTGAAAAGTGTCACAAAGGGTCATATCACTATGGGTAATGTCACCACAGTATATTTCACAAAGAGCACTTTCACTGTGAGCATTGCGACCATGAGCACTATCACCATGAACACTGTCACCATGAGTACTGTCACCATGAGTACTATCACCATGAGCACTGTTTCCAGGGGCACTCTCACTATGGGCATTGTCGCCATGAGCACTGTCACTATGAGCACTGTCACCATGGGCACTGTTACCATGAGCACTGTCACCATGAGCACGGTCACCATGGGCACTATTTCCGTGATTGCGGTTACCGTGGAGACTATAAGGATGGGAATGTCACAATGGGCACTATCACCATGAGCACTGTGAGCCTGGTCACTGTCACCATGAGAACTGTGACATTGGGCAATGTCACAATGGAAACTGTCACCATGGGCACTGTCACCATGTGCACTATCAGCATGAGCATTGTCACCATGGGCACTTAACGATGAGCACTGTCACCATTGGCACTGTCACCATAACCACAGTCAGCATGAACACTATTACCATGTGCATTGTCACCATGACCACAGTCACCATGAGCACTATTACCGTGAGCATTGTCACCATGGGAATTGTCAACAGAGCACTGTCACCATGAGCACGGTCACCATGGGCATTATTACCGTGGTAGCTGTTACCATGGAGACTATAACCATGGGACTGTCACAATGGCCACTATCACCATGGGTACGGTTATGATGGGCACTATTACCGTGATTGCAGTGACCATGGAGATTATAACCATGGGACTCTCACATCGGGCACTATCAGCATGAGCACTGTCACCATGGGCACTTTCACCCTGAGTACTGTCTCCATGGACACGATCACCATGAGCACTGTCACCGTGGCCACTGTCACCATGGTTAATGTCACCATTCGCACTATCACCATGAGCACGGTCACCGTGTGCACTATAACAGTGAATGTGGTCACCATGGACAGTATAAACATGGACACTGTCACAATGGGCACTGTCACCTTGAGAACTGTCACTATGGGCACTGTCGCCATGAGCACTGTAACCATGAGCACGATCACCATGGGCACTATTTCCGTGGTTGCGGTTACCATGGAGAATCTAAGCATGGGAATGTCACAATGGGAACTATCACCAGGAGCACTGTGACCATGAGCACTGTGACCATGGACATTTTCACCATGAGCACTGTCACATTGGGCAGTGTCACAATCGGCCCTATCACCATGGGCTCTGTCACCATGAGCACTGTCACCATGGGCACTCTCACCAAGAGCACTATCACCATGGGCACTGTCACTATGAGAAATATCACCATGAGAACTGTCACCATGGGCACTGTCACCATGAGCACTGTCAACATGTGCCCAGTCGCCATGGGCACTATCACCATGAGCACTATCACAATGAGCACTGTCACCATGATCACTGTTTCCACGGGCACTGTCACCATGAGCATTGTCACCATGATAACGGTCACAATGGGCACTATTACCGTGATTGCGGTCACCATGGAGATTATAACCATATGAACTGTCACAATGGACATTCTCACCATGGGCATTGTCACCATGGGCATTCTCACCATGGGTACTGTCACCATGAGCAGTTTCACCATGGGCACTCTCACCATGAGCACTGTCGCCATGGGCACTCTCACTATGGGCACTGTCGCCATGAGCACTGTCACCATGGGCACTATTTCCGTGATTCCACTTACCATGGAGACTATAAGCATGGGAATGTCACAATGGGCACTATCACAATGAGCACTGTGACCATGAGGATTGTGACCATAGTCACTGTCACCAAGAGCACTGTCACATTGGGCAGTGTAACAATGGACCCTGTCACCATGGGCTCTGTCACCATGAGCAATGTCACCATGGGCACTGTTACCATGAGCACTCTCACCATTAGAACTGTCACCATGGGTACTGTCAGCATTGGAACTGTCACCATGGGCTCTGTCACCATGAGCACTGTCACCATGATCACGGGCACCATGGGCAATATTACTGTGATTGCGGTCACCATGGAGACTATAACCATGGGCAGTGTCACAATGAGCAGTATCACCATGAGCACTATCACAATGAGCACTGTCACCATGAGCACTGTCACCATGGACACTGTCACCATGGGCACTGTCACCATGGGAACTGTCACCGTGAAAAGAGTCACAAAGGGTACTATCACTATGGGTAATATCACCACAGTATATTTCACTAAGAGCACTTTCACAGTCAGCATTGTGACCATGCGCACTATCACCATGAACAGTTTCACCATGAGTACTGTCACCATGGGCACTATCACCATGAGCACTGTTGCCAGGGGAACTCTCACTATGGGAACTGTCGCCATGAGCACTGTCACTGTGAGTACTATCACCATGGGCACTGTTACCATGAGAACTGTCACCATGAGCACGATCACCATGGGCCCTATTTCGGTGACTGTGGTTATCATGGAGAGTATATACATGGGAATGTCACAATGGGCACTATCCCCAATGAGCACTGTGACCATGAGCAATGTGACCATGGACACTGTTACCATGAGCACTGTCACATTGGGCAGTGTCACAATGTGAACTGTCACCATGGGAACTGTCACCAAGAGCACTGTCACCATGAGCACTGTCAGGATGAGCAATGTCACCATGGGCACTTAACGAGGAGCACTGTCACCATTGGCACTGTCACCATGACCACAGTCACCATGAGCACTATTACCATGAGCATTGTCACAATGGGCACTGTCACCATGGGAACTGTCACCGTGAAAAGTGTCACAAAGGATAATATCACTATGGGTACTGTCACCACAGTATATTTCACAAAGAGCACTTTCACTGTGAGCATTGTGACCATGAGCACTATCACCATGAACACACTCCCCATGAGCACTGTTTCCATGGGCACTGTCACCACGAGCACTGTCACCATGGGCATTGTCACCACGGGCACTATTACCATGATTGCGGTCAACATGGTGAATATAACCATGGACACTGTCACAACGGGCACTCTCACCATGAGCACTGTCACCGTGGGCACTGTCACCATGAGCACTCTAACCATGAGCACTATCAAAAGGGGAACTATCACTGTGATAATTGTCACCATGGGCACTGTCACCGTAGGCAATATAACCATGGGTACTGTCACCATGAGCACTGTCACCTTGGGAACCGTCACCATTGGTACTATTACCATGAGCACTATCACCATGAGCACGGTCTCCATGGGCATTTTCACCGAGATTGCGGTCACCATGGTGACTATAACCATCGGCACTCTCACAAAGGGCTTTATCACGAGAACTATCACCATTAGCACTGACACCATGAGCACTGTTACCATGGGCACTGTCACCATGAGCCCTCTCACCAAGGGAACTGTCACCGTGAACTCTGTCCCAATGGGTACTATTACCATGCGTACTGTCAGCATGGTATATTTCACTAAGAGCATTATCACTGTGAGCATTGTGACCATGAGCACGGGCACCTTGAACACTGTGAGAAAGTACACTGGCTCCATGAACACTCTCACAATGAGCACTGTCACCATGGGCTCTGTCACCATCAGAACTGTCACCATGGGCACTGTCAGCATTGCCGCTGTCACCATGAGCACTGTCACCATGGGCCCATTTACCATGGGCACTATCAACTTGAGCATGGTCACCATGAGCACTTTCGCCATGGGCACTGTGACCATGAGCACTATCACCATGAGAACTGTCACCAAAGGCATTGTCATCATTGGAACTCTCACCATGGGCACTGTCACCATGAGCACTGTCACCATGGACACTGTCACCATGGGCACTGTCACCATGGGAACTGTCACCGTGAAAAGGGTCACAAAGGGTACTATCACTATGGGTACTGTCACCACAGTATATTTCACTAAGAGCACTTGCACTGTGAGCATTGTGACCATGAGCACTGTCACCATGAATACTGTCACTATGGGCACTATCACCATGAACACTGTTGACAGGGGCACTCTCACTATGGGCACGGTCGCCAAGAGCACTTTCACCATTGCCACTGTTACCATGAGCACTGTCACCATGAGCACGGTCACCATGGGCACTATTTCTGTGATTGCGGTTACCATGGAGACTATAGGCATGGGAATGTCACAATGGGCACCATCACAAAGGGCACTGTGACCATGAGCATTGTAACCATAGTCACTGTCACCAAGAGCACTGTCACATTGGGCAGTGTAACAATGGACCCTGTCACCATGGGCTCTGTCACCATGAGCAATGTCACCATGGGCAATGTTACCATGAGCACTACCACCATTAGAACTGTCACCATGGGCACTGTCCGCCTTGGAACTATCACCATGGGCTCTGTCACCATGGGCACTGTCACCATGATCACAGTCACCATGGCCACTCTAACTGTGATTGCGGTCACCATGGAGACTATAACCATGTGCAGTGTCACAAGAGGCAGTATCACCATGAGCACTGTCACCATGGACACTTTCACCATGGGCATTGTCACCATGGGCATTCTCAACATAGGTACTATCACCATGAGCAGTTTCACCATGGGCACTATCACCATGAGCACTGTCACCATGGGCACTGTCGCCATGGGCACTGTCAGCATTGGAACTGTCACCATGGGCTCTGTCAGCATGACCACTGTCACCATGATCACAGTCACCATGCGCACTATTACTGTGATTGCTGTCACCATGGAGACTTTAACCATGGGCAGTGTCACAAGAGGCAGTATCACCGTGAGCCCTGTCACCATGGACACTGTCACCATGGACACTGTCACCATGGGAACTGTCACCGTGAAAAGTGTCACAAAGGGTACTATCACTATGGGTACTGTCACCACAGTATATTTCACTAAGAGCACTTTCACTTTGAGCATTATGATGATGAGCACTCTCACCAAGTACACTGTCACCATGAACACTCTCAGCATGAGCACGGTCACCATGGCCATTGTCACCATGAGCACAGTCACCGTGTGCACTATTACCTTGATTGCGGTCACCATGGAGACTATAACCATGGGATTGTCCAAATCGGCACTATATCCTTGAGCACTGTCACCATGAGAACTGTCACCAAGGGCACTCTCACCATGGGAACTATCACTATGAGCAATATCACCATGAGAACTGTCACCATGGGCAGTGTCAGCATTGCCACTGTCAACATGGGTTCTGTCACCTGGAGCACTGTCACCATGGGCCCAGTCACCATGGGCAATATCACCTTGAGCAGTGTCACCATGACCACAGTCACCATGAGCACTATTACCATGAGCATTGCCACCATGGGAATAGTCACCATGAGCACTCTCACCATGAGCACGGTCACCATGGGCACTATTCCCGTGGTAGCGGTCAACATGGAGACTATAACCTTGGGACTGTCACAATGGGCACTATCACCATGGGTACGGTTACGATGGGCACTATTACCGTGATTGCAGTGACCTTTCAGATTATAACCATGGGACTCTCACATCGGGCACTATCAGCATGAGCACTGTCACCATGGGCACTGTCACCCTTAGCACTTTCACCATGGACACTATCACCATGAGCACTGTCACCATGGGAACTGTCACCATGAGCACTATTTCCATGAGCATTGCCACCATGGGAATTGTCACCATGAGCACTGTCACCATGAGCACGGTCACCATGGGCACTATTCCCGTGGTAGCGGTCAACATGGAGACTATAACCTTGGGACTGTCACAATGGGCACTATCACCATGGGTACGGTTACGATGGGCACTATTACCGTGATTGCAGTGACCTTTCAGATTATAACCATGGGACTCTCACATCGGGCACTATCAGCATGAGCACTGTCACCATGGGCATTGTCACCCTTAGCACTTTCACCATGGACCCTATCACCATGAGCACTGTCACCATGGGAACTGTCACCATGAGCACTATCACCATGGGCACTGTCACTATGAGCAATATCACCATGAGAACTGTCATCATGGGCACTGTCAGCCTTGCCACTGTCACCATGGGCCCAGTCACCATGGGCACTATCACCTTGATCAGTGTCACCATGATCAGTGTCGCCATGGGCACAGTCAGCATTGGAACTGTCACCATGGGCTCTGTCACCATGAGCACTGTCACCATGATCACGGTCACCATGGGATCTATTACTTTGATTGCGGTCACCATGGAGACTATAACCATGGGCAGTGTCACAATGTGCAGTATCACCATGAGCACTATCACAATGAGCACTGTCACCATGAGCAATCTTTCCATGAGCACTCTCACCATGAGCACTGTCACCATGGACACTGTCACCCTGGGCACTGTCACCATGGGAACTGTCACCGTGAAAAGTGTCACAAAGGATAATATCACTATGGGTACTGTCACCACCGTATATTTCACAAAGACCACTTTCACTGTGAGCATTGTGACTATGGGCACTGTCGCCATGAGCTCTGTCACTATGAGCACTGTCACCATGGGCACTATCATCATGAGCACTGTGACCATGGTCACTGTCACCATGAGCACTGTCACACTGGGCAGTGTCACAATGGGAACTGTCACCATGGGCACTGTCACCGAGAGCACTGTCACCATGAGCACTATCAGCATGAGCAATGTCACCATGGGTACTGAACGATGAGCACTGTCACCATTGGCACTGTCACCATGACCACAGTCACCATGAACACTATTACCATGAGGACTGTCACCATGGGAATTGTCACCATGAGCACTGTTACCATGAGCATGGTCACCATGGGCACTATTACCGTGGTAGCGGTAACCATGGAGACTATAACCATAGAACTGTCACAATGGGCACTATCACCATGGGTATGGTTACGATGGGCACTATTACCGTGATTGCAGTGACCATGGAGATTATACGCAGGGGACTCTCACATCGGGCACTATCAGCATGAGCACTGTCACCATGGGCACTGTCACCATGGGCACTGTCAGCATTGGAACTGTCACCATGGGCTCTGTCAGCATGACCACTGTCACCATGATCACAGTCACCATGCGCACTATTACTGTGATTGCGGTCACCATGGAGACTATAACCATGGGCAGTGTCACAAGAGGCAGTATCACCGTGAGCACTGTCACCATGGACACTGTCACCATGGGCACTGTCACCATGGGAACTGTCACCATGAAAAGTGTCACAAAATGTACTATCACTATGGGTACTTTCACCACAGTATATTTCACTAAGAGCACTTTCACTTTGAGCATTATGACGATGAGCACAGTCACCATGAACACTGTCACCAAGTACACTGTCACCATGAACACTCTCAGCATGAGCACGGTCACCATGGCCATTGTCACCATGAGCACAGTCACCGTGTGCACTATTACCTTGATTGCGGTCACCATGGAGACTATAACCATGGGACTGTCAAAATCGGCACTATATCCTTGAGCACTGTCACCATGAGAACTGTCACCAAGGGCACGGTCACCATGGGAACTATCACTATGAGCAATATCACCATGAGAACTGTCACCATGGGCAGTGTCAGCATTGCCACTGTCAACATGGGGTCTGTCACCTGGAGCACTGTCACCATGGGCCCAGTCACCATGGGCAATATCACCTTGAGCAGTGTCACCATGACCACAGTCACCATGAGCACTATTACCATGAGCATTGCCACCATGGGAATTGTCACCAAGAGCACTGTCACCATGAGCACGGTCACCATGGGCACTATTCCCGTGGTAGCGGTCAACATGGAGACTATAACTTTGGGACTGTCAAAATGGGCACTATCACCATGGGTACGGTTACGATGGGCACTATTACCGTGATTGCAGTGACCTTTCAGATTATAACCATGGGACTCTCACATCGGGCACTATCAGCATGAGCACTGTCACCATGGGCATTGTCACCCTTAGCACTGTCACCATGGACACTATCACCATGAGCACTGTTACCATGGGAACTGTCACCATGAGCACTATCACCATGGGCACTGTCACTATGAGCAATATCACCATGAGAACTGTCATCATGGGCACTGTCACCATAAGCACTGTCACCATGGGTACTATCACTCTCATCACTCTCACCATGAACACTATCACTATGAGCACGGTCACAATAGGCAGTATCACCATGAGCACTGTTGCCATGGCCACTGTTGCCATGGGCACTCTCACAAAGGGCACTGTCGCCATGAGCACTGTCAACATGGGCACTATTTCCGTGATTGCGGTTACCATGGAGTGTATAAGCATGGGAATGTCTCAATGGGCACTATCACAATGAGCACTGTGACCATAGTCACCGTCACCATGAGCACTGTCACATTGGGCAGTGTAACAATGGGCCCTGTCACCATCGGCTCTGTCACCATGAGCACTGTCACCATGATCACGGTCACCATGAGCACACTATTACTGTGATTGCGGTCACCATGGAAGCTATAACCATGGGCAGTGTCGCAATGGGCAGTATCACCATGAGCACTATCAAAATGAGCACTGTCACCAGAGCACTGTCACCATGGACACTGTCACCATGGGAACTGTCACCATGGGAACTGTCACCGTGAAAAGAGTCACAAAGTGTACTATCACTATGGGTAATGTGGTAATGTCACCACAGTATATTTCACTAAGAGCACTTTCACTGTCAGCATTGTGACCATGAGCACTATCACCATGAACAGTTTCACTATGAGTACTGTCACCATGGGCACTATCACCATGAGCACTGTTGCCAGGGGAACTCTCACTATGGGTACTGTCGCCATGAGCACTGTCACTGTGAGCACTGTCACCATGGGCACTGTTACAATGAGAACTGTCACCATGAGCATGGTCACCATGGGCACTATTTCCGTGACTGTGGTTATCATGGAGAGTATATACATGGGAATGTCACAATGGGCACTATCCCCATGAGCACTGTGACCATGAGCACTGTGACCATGGACACTGTTACCATGAGCACTGTCACATTGGGCAGTGTCACAATGGGAACTGTCACCATGGGCACTGTCACCAAGAGCACTGTCACCATGAGCACTGTCAGCATGAGCAATGTCACCATGGGCAATTAACCAGGAGCACTGTCACCATTGGCACTGTCACCATGACCACAGTCACCATGAGCACTATTACCATGAGCATTGTCACCATGGGCACTGTCACCATGGGAACTGTCACCGTGAAAAGTGTCACAAAGGATAATATCACTATGGGTACTGTCACCACAGTATATTTCACAAAGAGCACTTTCACTGTGAGCATTGTGACCATGAGCACTATCACCATGAACACACTCCCCATGAGCACTGTTTCCATGGGCACTGTCACCACGAGCACTGTCACCATGGGCATTGTCACCACGGGCACTATTACCATGATTGCGGTCAACATGGTGAATATAACCATGGACACTGTCACAACGGGCACTCTCACCATGAGCACTGTCACCGTGGCCACTGTCACCATGAGCACTCTAACCATGAGCACTATCAAAAGGGGAACTATCACTGTGATAATTGTCACCATGGGCACTGTCACCGTAGGCAATATAACCATGGGTACTGTCACCATGAGCACTGTCACCTTGCGAACCGTCACCATTGGTACTATTACCATGAGCACTATCACCATGAGCACGGTCTCCATGGGCATTTTCACCGAGATTGCGGTCACCATGGTGACTATAACCATCGGCACTCTCACAAAGGGCTTTATCACGAGAACTCTCACCATTAGCACTGACACCATGAGCACTGTTACCATGGGCACTTTCACCATGAGCCCTCTCACCAAGGGAACTGTCACCGTGAACTCTGTCCCAATGGGTACTATTACCATGCGTACTGTCAGCATGGTATATTTCACTAAGAGCATTATCACTGTGAGCATTGTGACCATGAGCACGGGCACCTTGAACACTGTGAGAAAGTACACTGGCTCCATGAACACTCTCACCATGAGCACTGTCACCATGGGCTCTGTCACCATCAGAACTGTCACCATGAGCACTGTCAGCATTGCCGCTGTCACCATGAGCACTGTCACCATGGGCCCATTTACCATGGGCACTATCAACTTGAGCATGGTCACCATGAGCACTTTCGCCATGGGCACTGTGACCATGAGCACTATCACCATGAGAACTGTCACCAAAGGCATTGTCATCATTGGAACTCTCACCATGGGCACTGTCACCATGAGCACTGTCACCATGGACACTGTCACCATGGGCACTGTCACCATGGGAACTGTCACCGTGAAAAGGGTCACAAAGGGTACTATCACTATGGGTACTGTCACCACAGTATATTTCACTAAGAGCACTTGCACTGTGAGCATTGTGAACATGAGCACTGTCACCATGAATACTGTCACTATGGGCACTATCACCATGAACACTGTTGCCAGGGGCACTCTCACTATGGGCACGGTCGCCAAGAGCACTTTCACCATTGCCACTGTTACCATGAGCACTGTCACCATGAGCACGGTCACCATGGGCACTATTTCTGTGATTGCGGTTACCATGGAGACTATAGGCATGGGAATGTCACAATGGGCACCATTACAAAGGGCACTGTGACCATGAGCATTGTAACCATAGTCACTGTCACCAAGAGCACTGTCACATTGGGTAGTGTAACAATGCACCCTGTCACCATGGGCTCTGTAACCATGAGCAATGTCACCATGGGCAATGTTACCATGAGCACTAACACCATTAGAACTGTCACCATGGGCACTGTCCGCCTTGGAACTATCACCATGGGCTCTGTCACCATGAGCACTGTCACCATGATCACAGTCACCATGGCCCCTCTAACTGTGATTGCGGTCACCATGGAGACTATAACTATGTGCAGTGTCACAAGAGGCAGTATCAACATGAGCACTGTCACCATGGACACTTTCACCATGGGCATTGTCACCATGGGCATTCTCAACATGGGTACTATCACCATGAGCCGTTTCACCATGGGCACTATCACCATGAGCACCGTTGCCATGGGGACTGTCGCCATGGGCACTCTCACTATGGGCACTGTCGCCATGAGCACTGTCACCATGGGCACTATTTCCGTGATTCCACTTACCATGGAGACTATAAGCATGGGAATGTCACAATGGGCACTATCACCATGAGCACTGTGAGCCTGGTCACTGTCACCATGAGCACTGTGACATTGGGCAGTGTCACAATGGAAACTGTCACCATGGGCACTGGCACCATGAGCACTATCAGCATGAGCAATGTCACCATGGCCACTTAACCATGAGCACTCTCACCATTGGCACTGTCACCATGACCACAGTCACCATGAACACTATTACCATGTGCATTGTCACCATGACCACAGTCACCATGAGCACTATTACCATGAGCATTGTCACCATGGGAATTGTCAACAGAGCACTGTCACCATGAACACGGTCACCATGGGCATTATTACCGTGGTAGCGGTTACCATGGAGACTATAACCATGGGACTGTCACAATGGGCACTATCACCATGGGTACGGTTACGATGGGCACTATTACCGTGATTGCAGTGACCATGGAGATTATAACCATGGGACTCTCACACCGGGCACTATCAGCATGAGCACTGTCACCATGGGCACTTTCTCCCTGAGTACTGTCTCCATGGACACGATCACCATGAGCACTGTCACCGTGGCCACTGTCACCATGGTTAGTGTTACCATTCGCACTATCACCATGAGCACGGTCACCGTGTGCCCTATAACAGTGAATGTGGTCACCATGGACAGTATAAACATGGACACTGTCACAATGGGCACTGTCACCGTGAGAACTGTCACTATGGGCACTGTCGCCATGAGCACTGTAACCATGAGCACGATCAACATGGGCACTATTTCCGTGGTTGCGGTTACCATGGAGAATCTAAGCATGGGAATGTCACAATGGGAACTATCCCCAGGAGCACTGTGACCATGAGCACTGTGACCATGGTGATTGTCACCATGAGCACTGTCACATTGGGCAGTGTCACAATCGGCCCTATCACCATGGGCTCTGTCACCATGAGCAGTGTCACCATGGGCACTGTCACCATGGGCACTGTCAGCATTGGAAGTGTCACCATGGGCTCTGTCAGCATGACCACTGTCACCATGATCACACTCACCATGCGCACTATTACTGTGATTGCGGTCACCATGGAGACTAAAACTATGGGCAGTGTCACAAGAGGCAGTATCACCGTGAGCACTGTCACCATGGACACTGTCACCATGGGCACTGTCACCATGGGAACTGTCACCGTGAAAAGTGTCACAAAGGGTCATATCACTATGGGTAATGTCACCACAGTATATTTCACAAAGAGCACTTTCACTGTGAGCATTGCGACCATGAGCACTATCACCATGAACACTGTCACCATGAGTACTGTCACCATGAGTACTATCACCATGAGCACTGTTTCCAGGGGCACTCTCACTATGGGCACTGTCGCCATGAGCACTGTCACTATGAGCACTGTCACCATGGACACTGTCACCATGGGCACTGTCACCATGGGAACTGTCACCGTGAAAAGTGTCACAAAGGATAATATCACTATGGGTAATGTCACCACAGTATATTTCACAAAGAGAACTTTCACTGTGAGCATTGTGACCATGAGCACTTTCACCATAAACACACTCCCCATGAGCACTGATTCCATGGGCACTGTCACCACGAGCACTGTCACCATGGGCATTGTCACCACAGGCACTATTACCATGATTGCGGTCAACATGGTGAATATAACCATGGACACTGTCACAACGGGCACTCTCACCATGAGCACTGTCACCGTGGGCACTGTCACCATGAGCACTCTAACCATGAGCACTATCAAAAGGGGAACTATCACTGTGATAATTGTCACCATGGGCACTGTCACCGTAGGCAATATAACCATGGGTACTGTCACCATGAGCACTGTCACCTTGGGAACCGTCACCATTGGTACTATTACCATGAGCACTATCACCATGAGCACGGTCTCCATGGGCATTTTCACCGAGATTGCGGTCACCATGGTGACTATAACCATCGGCACTCTCACAAAGGGCTTTATCACGAGAACTATCACCATTAGCACTGTCACCATGAGCACTGTTACCATGGGCACTGTCACCATGAGCCCTCTCACCAAGGGAACTGTCACCGTGAACTCTGTCCCAATGGGTACTATTGCCATGCGTACTGTCACCATGGTATATTTCACTAAGAGCATTATCACTGTGAGCATTGTTACCATGAGCACGGGCACCTTGAACACTGTGAGAAAGTACACTGGCTCCATGAACACTCTCACCATGAGCACTGTCACCATGGGCTCTGTCACCATCAGAACTGTCACCATGGGCACTGTCAGCATTGCCGCTGTCACCATGAGCACTGTCACCATGGGCCCATTTAACATGGGCACTATCAACTTGAGCATGGTCACCATGAGCACTTTCGCCATGGGCACTGTGACCATGAGCACTATCACCATGAGAACTGTCACCAAAGGCATTGTCATCATTGGAACTCTCACCATGGGCACTGTCACCATGAGCACTGTCACCAAGGACACTGTCACCATGGGCACTGTCACCATGGGAACTGTCACCGTGAAAAGGGTCACAAAGGGTACTATCACTATGGGTACTGTCACCACAGTATATTTCACTAAGAGCACTTGCACTGTGAGCATTGTGACCATGAGCAGTGTCACCATGAATACTGTCACTATGGGCACTATCACCATGAACACTGTTGCCAGGGGCACTCTCACTCTGGGCACGGTCGCTAAGAGCACTTTCACCATTGCCACTGTTACCATGAGCACTGTCACCATGAGCACGGTCACCATGGGCACTATTTCTGTGATTGCGGTTACCATGGATACTGTAGGCATGGGAATGTCACAATGGGCACCATCACAAAGGGCACTGTGACCATGAGCATTGTAACCATACTCACTGTCACCAAGAGCACTGTCACATTGGGCAGTGTAACAATGCACCCTGTCACCATGGGCTCTGTCACCATGAGCAATGTCACCATGGGCAATGTTACCATGAGCACTACCACCATTAGAACTGTCACCATGGGCAGTGTCCGCCTTGGAACTATCACCATGGTCTCTGTCACCATGAACACTGTCACCATGATCAGGTTCACCATGGCCACTCTAACTGTGATTGCGGTCACCATGGAGACTATAACCATGTGCAGTGTCACAAGAGGCAGTATCACCATGAGCACTGTCACCATGGACACTTTCACCATGGGCATTGTCACCATTGGCATTCTCAACATGGGTACTATCACCATGAGCAGTTTCACCATGGGCACTATCACCATGAGCACTGTTGCCATGGGCACTGTCGCCATGGGCACTCTCACTATGGGCACTGTCGCCATGAGCACTGTCACCATGGGCACTATTTCCGTGATTCCACTTACCATGGAGACTATAAGCATGGGAATGTCACAATGGGCACTATCACCATGAGCACTGTGAGCCTGGTCACTGTCACCATGAGCACTGTGACATTGGGCAGTGTCACAATGGAAACTGTCACCATGGGCACTGTCACCATGAGCACTATCAGCATGAGCAATGTCACCATGGCCACTTAACCATGAGCACTGTCACCATTGGCACTGTCACCATGAACACAGTCACCATGAACACTATTACCATGTGCATTGTCACCATGACCACAGTCACCATGAGCACTATTACCATGAGCATTGTCACCATGGGAATTGTCAACAGAGCACTGTCACCATGAGCACGGTCACCATGGGCATTATTACCGTGGTAGCGGTTACCATGGAGACTATAACCATGGGACTGTGACAATGGGCACTATCACCATGGGTACGGTTACGATGGGCACTATTACCGTGATTGCAGTGACCATGGAGATTATAACCATGGGACTCTCACATCGGGCACTATCAGCATGAACACTCTCACCATGAGCACTGTTGCCATGGGCACTCTCAGTATGGGCACTGTCGCCATGAGCACTATCACCATGGGCACTATTTCTGTGATTGCGGTTACCATGGAGACTATAAGCATGGGAATATCACAATGGGCACTATTACAATGAGCACTGTGACCATGTGCATTGTGACCATAGTCATTGTCACCAAGAGCACTGTCACATTGGGCAGTGTAACAATGGACCCTTTCACCATGGGTTCTGTCACCATGAGCAATGTCACCATGGGCACTGTCAGCATTGGAACTGTCACTATGGGCTCTGTCACCATGAGCACTGTCACCATGAGCACTGTCACAATGAGCACGATCACCATGGGCACTATTTCCGTGGTTACGGTTACCATGGAGAATATAAGCATGGGAATGTCACAATGGGAACTATCACCAGGAGCACTGTGACCATGACCACTGTGACCATGGTCATTGTCACCATGAGCACTTTCGCCATGGGCACTGTCACCATGAGCACTATCACCATGGGCACTGTCACTATGAACAATATCAACATGAGAATTGTCACCATGGGCACTGTCAGCATTGCCACTATCACCATGGGCTCTGTCACCATGAGCACTGTCACCATGGACACTGTCACCCTGGGCACTGTCACCATGGGAACTGTCACCGTGAAAAGTGTCACAAAGGATAATATCACTATGGGTACTGTCACCACCGTATATTTCACAAAGACCACTTTCACTGTGAGCATTGTGACTATGGGCACTGTCGCCATGAGATCTGTCACTATGAGCACTGTCACCATGGGCACTATCACCATGAGCACTGTGACCATGGTCACTGTCACCATGAGCACTGTCACACTGGGCAGTGTCACAATGGGAACTGTCACCATGGGCACTGTCACCGAGAGCACTGTCACCATGAGCACTATCAGCATGAGCAATGTCACCATGGGTACTGAACGATGAGCACTGTCACCATGGGCACTGTCACCATGACCACAGTCACGATGAACACTATTACAATGAGGACTGTCACCATGGGAATTGTCACCATGAGCACTGTTACCATGAGCATGGTCATCATGGGCACTATTACCGTGGTAGCGGTCACCATGGAGACTATAACCATAGGACTGTCACAATGGGCACTATCACCATGGGTATGGTTAGGATGGGCACTATTACCGTGATTGCAGTGACCATGGAGATTATACGCAGGGGACTCTCACATCGGGCACGATCAGCATGAGCACAGTCACCATGGGCACTGTCACACTGAGCACTGTCACCATGGAAACGATCACTATGAGCACTGTCACCGTGGACACTGTCACGATGGTAATTGTCACCATTAACACTATCACCATGAGCACGGTCACCGTGTGCACTCTAACAGTGATGGCGCTCACCATGGACAATATAAACATGGACACTGTCACAATGGGCACTGTCGCCATGAGCACTGTCACTATGGGCACTGTCGCCATGAGCACTGTCACCATGAGCACTGTCACCATGAGCATGATCACCATGGACACTATTTCCGTGGTTACAGTTACCATGGAGAATATAAGCATGGGAATGTCACAATGGGAACTATCACTAGGAGCACTGTGACCATGACCAATGTGACCATGTCACATTGGGCAGTGTCACAATCGGGCCTGTCGCCATGGGCTCTGTCACCATGAGCACTGTCACCATGGGCACTGTCACCATGACAACTATCACCATGGGCATTGTCACTATGAACAATATCACCATGAGAAATGTCACCATGGGCACTGTCACCATGTGCCCAGTCCCCATGGGAACTATCACATTGATTGCGTCACCATGGAGACTATAACCCTCGGCAGTGTCACAATGTGCAGTATCACCATGAGCACTATCACAATGAGCACTGTCACCATGAGCAATCTTTCCATGAGCAGCGTCACCATGAGCACTGTCACCATAAGCACTGTCACCATGGACACTGTCACCATGGGCACTGTCACCATGGGAACTGTCACCGTGAAAAGTGTCACAAAGGGTCATATCACTATGGGTAATGTCACCACAGTATATTTCACAAAGAGCACTTTCACTGTGAGCATTGCGACCATGAGCACTATCACCATGAACACTGTCACCATGAGTACTGTCACCATGAGTACCATCACCATGAGCACTGTTTCCAGGGGCACTCTCACTATGGGCATTGTCGCCATGAGCACTGTCACTATGAGCACTGTCACCATGGGCACTGTTACCATGAGCACTGTCACCATGAGCACGGTCACCATGGGCACTATTTCTGTGATTGCGGTTACCGTGGAGACTATAAGGATGGGAATGTCACAATGGGCACTATCACCATGAGCACTGTGAGCCTGGTCACTGTCACAATGAGCACTGTGACATTGGGCAGTGTCACAATGGAAACTGTCACCATGGGCACTGTCACCATGAGCACTATCAGCATGAGCATTGTCACCATGGGCACTTAACCATGAGCACTGTCACCATTGGCACTGTCACCATGACCACAGTCACCATGAACACTATTACCATGTGCATTGTCACCATGACCACAGTCACCATGAGCACTATTACCATGAGCATTGTCACCATGGGAATTGTCAACAGAGCACTGTCACCATGAGCACAGTCACCATGGGCATTATTACCGTGGTAGCGGTTACCATGGAGACTATAACCATGGGACTGTCACAATGGGCAATATCACCATGGGTATGGTTACGATGGGCACTATTACCGTGATTGCAGTGACCCTGGAGATTATAACCATGGGACTCTCACATCGGGCACTATCAGCATGAGCACTGTCACCATGGGCACTTTCACCCTGAGTACTGTCTCCATGGACACGATCACCATGAGCACTGTCACCGTGGCCACTGTCACCATGGTTAATGTCACCATTCGCACTATCACCATGAGCACGGTCACCGTGTGCACTATAACAGTGAATGTGGTCACCATGGACAGTATAAACATGGACACTGTCACAAAGGGCACTGTCACCTTGAGAACTGTCACTATGGGCACTGTCGCCATGAGCACTGTAACCATGAGCACGATCACCATGGGCACTATTTCCGTGGTTGCGGTTACCATGGAGAATCTAAGCATGGGAATGTCACAATGGGAACTATCCCCAGGAGCACTGTGACCATGAGCACTGTGACCATGGTCATTGTCACCATGAGCACTGTCACATTGGGCAGTGTCACAATCGGCCCTATCTCCATGGGCTCTGTCACCATGAGCACTGTCACCATGGGGACTCTCACCATGAGCACTATCACCATGGGCACTGTCACTATGAGAAATATCACCATGAGAACTGTCACCATGGGCACTGTCACCATGAGCACTGTCAACATGTGCCCAGTCGCCATGGGCACTATCACCATGAGCACTATCACAATGAGCCCTGTCACCATGAGCACTGTTTCCACGGGCACTGTCACCATGAGCATTGTCACCATGATAACGGTCACAATGGGCACTATTACCGTGATTGCGGTCACCATGGAGATTATAACCATGTGAACTGTCACAATGGACATTCTCACCATGGGCATTGTCACCATGGGCATTCTCACCATGGGTACTGTCACCATGAGCAGTTTCACCACGGGGGCACTCTCACCATGAGCACTGTCGCCATGGGCACTCTCACTATGGGCACTGTCGCCATGAGCACTGTCACCATGGGCACTATTTCCGTGATTCCACTTACCATGGAGACTATAAGCATGGGAATGTCACAATGGGCACTATCACAATGAGCACTGTGACCATGAGCATTGTGACCATAGTCACTGTCACCAAGAGCACTGTCACATTGGGCAGTGTAACAATGGACCCTGTCACCATGGGCTCTGTCACCATGAGCAATGTCACCATGGGCACTGTTACCATGAGCACTATCACCATTAGAACTGTCACCATGGGCACTGTCAGCATTGGAACTGTCACCATGGGCTCTGTCACCATGAGCACTGTCACCATGATCACGGGCACCATGGGCAATATTACTGTGATTGCGGTCACCATGGAGACTATAACCATGGGCAGTGTCACAATGGGCAGTATCACCATGAGCACTGTCACCATGGACACTGTCACCATGGGCACTGTCACCATGGGAACTGTCACCGTGAAAAGAGTCACAAAGGGTACTATCACTATGGGTAATGTCACCACAGTATATTTCACTAAGAGCACTTTCACTGTCAGCATTGTGACCATGCGCACTATCACCATGAACAGTTTCACCATGAGTACTGTCACCATGGGCACTATCACCATGAGCACTGTTGCCAGGGGAACTCTCACTATGGGAACTGTCGCCATGAGCACTGTCACTGTGAGTACTGTCACCATGGGCACTGTTACCATGAGAACTGTCACCATGGGCACGGTCACCATGGGCACTATTTCCGTGACTCTGGTTATCATGGAGAGTATATACATGGGAATGTCACAATGAGCACTATCCCCATGAGCACTGTGACCATGGACACTGTTAACATGAGCACTGTCACATTGGGCAGTGTCACAATGTGAACTGTCACCATGGGCACTGTCACCAAGAGCACTGTCACCATGAGCACTGTCAGCATGAGCAATGTCACCATGGGCACTGAACCATGAGCACTGTCACCATTGGCACTGTCACCATGACCACAGTCATCATGAGCACTATTACCATGAGCATTGTCACCATGGGAATTGTCACCATGAGCACTGTCACCATGAGCATGGTCACCGTGTTCCATATTACCGTGGTAGCGGTCACCATGGAGACTATAACCATGGGACTGTCACAATGGGCACTATCACCATGGGTATGGTTACGATGGGCCCTATTACCGTGATGGCAGTAACCATGTAGATTATAACCATGGGATTTTCACATCGGGCACTATCAGCATGAACACTGTCACGACGAGCACTGTCACCATGGACACTATCACCATGGGCACTGTCACCGTGGACATTGTCACCATGGGTATTGTCACCATTAGCACTAGCACCATGAGCACCGTCACCATGTGCACTATAACAGTGATTGCGGTCACAATGGACAATATAAACATGGACTCTGTCACCATGAGCACTCTCACCGTAGGCACTGTCACCTTGAGCACTGTCACCATGGGCACTGTCGCCATGAGAACTCTCACCATGGGCATTATCACCATGAGCACTGCCACAATGGGCACTGTCACCATAAGCACTATCAACATCGGCACTGTCACCATGAGCAATATCAAGATCACAAGGGTAACTAAGGGCAATATTACTGTGATTACCGTCACCATGGAGACTATAACCATGGGCACTGTCACAATGGGCACTATCACCATGAGCACGATCGCCATGAGCACTCTCACCATGGGCACTGTCACCATAAGCACTGTCACCATGGGTACTATCACTCTCATCACTCTCACCATGAACACTATCACTATGAGCACGGTCACAATAGGCAGTATCACCATGAGCACTGTTGCCATGGCCACTGTTGCCATGGGCACTCTCACAAAGGGCACTGTCGCCATGAGCACTGTCAACATGGGCACTATTTCCGTGATTGCGGTTACCATGGAGTGTATAAGCATGGGAATGTCTCAATGGGCACTATCACAATGAGCACTGTGACCATAGTCACTGTGACCATGAGCACTGTCACATTGGGCAGTGTAACAATGGGCCCTGTCACCATCGGCTCTGTCACCATGAGCACTGTCACCATGATCACGGTCACCATGAGCACACTATTACTGTGATTGCGGTCACCATGGAGACTATAACCATGGGCAGTGTCGCAATGGGCAGTATCACCATGAGCACTATCAAAATGAGCACTGTCACCAGAGCACTGTCACCATGGACACTGTCACCATGGGAACTGTCACCATGGGAACTGTCACCGTGAAAAGAGTCACAAAGGGTACTATCACTATGGATAATGTGGTAATGTCACCACAGTATATTTCACTAAGAGCACTTTCACTGTCAGCATTGTGACCATGAGCACTATCACCATGAACAGTTTCACTATGAGTACTGTCACCATGGGCACTATCACCATGAGCACTGTTGCCAGGGGAACTCTCACTATGGGAACTGTCGCGATGAGCACTGTCACTGTGAGTACTGTCACCATGGGCACTGTTACAATGAGAACTGTCACCATGAGCATGGTCACCATGCCACTATTTCCGTGACTGTGGTTATCATGTAGAGTATATACATGGGAATGTCACAATGGGCACTATCCCCATGAGCACTGTGACCATGAGCACTGTGACCATGGACACTGTTACCATGAGCACTGTCACATTGGGCAGTGTCACAATGGGAACTGTCACCATGGGCACTGTCACGAAGAGCACTGTCACCATGAGCACTGTCAGCATGAGCAATGTCACCATGGGCACTTAACCAGGAGCACTGTCACCATTGGCACTGTCACCATGACCACAGTCACCATGAGCACTATTACCATGAGCATTGTCACCATGGGCACTGTCACCATGGGAACTGTCACCGTGAAAAGGGTCACAAAGGGTACTATCACTATGGGTACTGTCACCACAGTATATTTCACTAAGAGCACTTGCACTGTGAGCATTGTGAACATGAGCACTGTCACCATGAATACTGTCACTATGGGCACTATCACCATGGGTAAGGTTACGATGGGCACTATTACCGTGATTGCAGTGACCATGGAGATTATAACCATGGGACTCTCACACCGGGCACTATCAGCATGAGCACTGTCACCATGAGCACTTTCTCCCTGAGTACTGTCTTCATGGACACGATCACCATGAGCACTGTCACCGTGGCCACTGTCACCATGGTTAGTGTTACCATTCGCACTATCACCATGAGCACGGTCACCGTGTGCACTACAACAGTGAATGTGGTCACCATGGACAGTATAAACATGGACACTGTCACAATGGGCACTGTCACCTTGAGAACTGTCACTATGGGCACTGTCGCCATGAGCACTGTAACCATGAGCACGATCACCATGGGCACTATTTCCGTGGTTGCGGTTACCATGGAGAATCTAAGCATGGGAATGTCACAATGGGAACTATCACCAGGAGCACTGTGACCATGAGCACAGTGACCATGGTCATTGTCACCATGAGCACTGTCACATTGGGCAGTGTCACAATCGGCCCTATCACCATGGGCTCTGTCACCATGAGCACTCTCACCATGGGCACTGTCACCATGGGCACTGTCAGCATTGGAACTGTCACCATGGGCTCTGTCAGCATGACCACTGTCACCATGATCACAGTCACCATGCACACTATTACTGTGATTGCGGTCACCATGGAGACTATAACCATGGGAAGTGTCACAAGAGGCAGTATCACCGTGAGCACTGTCACCATGGACACTGTCACCATGGGCACTGTCACCATGGGAACTGTCACCGTGAAAAGTGTCACAAAGGGTACTATCACTATGGGTACTGTCACCACAGTATATTTCACTAAGAGCACTTTCACTTTGAGCATTATGACGATGAGCACAGTCACCATGAACACTGTCACCAAGTACACTGTCACCATGAACACTCTCAGCATGAGCACGGTCACCATGGCCATTGTCACCATGAGCACAGTCACCGTGTGCACTATTACCTTGATTGCGGTCACCATGGAGACTATAACCATGGGACTGTCAAAATCGGCACTATATCCTTGAGCACTGTCACCATGAGAACTGTCACCAAGGGCACTGTCACCATGGGAACTATCACTATGAGCAATATCACCATGAGAACTGTCACCATGGGCAGTGTCAGCATTGCCACTGTCAACATGGGGTCTGTCACCTGGAGCACTGTCACCATGGGCCCAGTCACATGGGCAATATCACCTTGAGCGGTGTCACCATGACCACAGTCACCATGAGCACAATTACCATGAGCATTGCCACCATGGGAATTGTCACCAAGAGCACTGTCACCATGAGCACGGTCACCATGGGCACTATTCCCGTGGTAGCGGTCAACATGGAGACTATAACCTTGGGACTGTCACAATGGGCACTATCACCATGGGTACGGTTACGATGGGCACTATTACCGTGATTGCAGTGACCTTTCAGATTATAACCATGGGACTCTCACATCGGGCACTATCAGCATGAGCACTGTCACCATGGGCATTGTCACCCTTAGCACTGTCACCATGGACACTAACACCATGAGCACTGTTACCATGGGAACTGTCACCATGAGCACTATCACCATGGGCACTGTCACTATGAGCAATATCACCATGAGAACTGTCATCATGGGCACTGTCAGCCTTGCCACTGTCACCATGGGCCCAGTCACCATGGGCACTATCTCCTTGATCAGTGTCACCATGATCAGTGTCGCCATGGGCACAGTCAGCATTGGAACTGTCACCATGGGCTCTGTCACCATGAACACTGTCACCATGATCACGGTCACCATGGGAACTATTACTTTGATTGCGGTCACCATGGAGACTATAACCATGGGCAGTGTCACACTGTGCAGTATCACCATGAGCACTATCACAATGAGCACTGTCACCATGAGCAATCTTTCCATGAGCACTGTCACCATGAGCACTGTCACCGTGGACACTGTCACCCTGGGGACTGTCACCATGGGAACTGTCACCGTTAAAAGTGTCACAAAGGATAATATCACTATGGGTACTGTCACCACCGTATATTTCACAAAGACCACTTTCACTGTGAGCATTGTGACTATGGGCACTGTCGCCATGCGCTCTGTCACTATGAGCACTGTCACCATGGGCACTATCACCATGAGCACTGTGACCATGGTCACTGTCACCATGAGCACTGTCACACTGGGCAGTGTCACAATGGGAACTGTCACCATGGGCACTGTCACCATGAGCACTATCAGCATGAGCAATGTCACCATGGGTACTGAACGATGAGCACTGTCACCATTGGCACTCTCACCATGACCACAGTCACCATGAACACTATTACCATGAAGATTGTCACCATGGGAATTGTCACCATGAGCACTGTTACCATGAGCACGGTCACCATGGGCACTATTACCGTGGTAGCGGTCACCATGGAGACTATAACCATGGGACTGTCACAATGGGCACTATCACCCTGGGGACGGTTACGATGGGCCCTATTACCGTGATGGCAGTGACCATGTAGATTATAAGCATGGGACTCTCACATCGGGCACTATCAGCATGAGCACTGTCACCATGGGCACTGGCACCATGGACACTATCACCATGGACACTATCACCATGAGCACTGTCACCGTGGACACTGTCACCATGGTTATTGTCACCATTAGCACTATCACCATGAGCACGGTCACCGTGTGCACTATAAGAGTGAAAGCGGTCACCATGGACAATATAAACATGGACACTGTCACAATGGGCACTGTCACCATGAGTACTGTCACTTTGGGCACTGTTGCCATGAGCACTGTCACCAGAGGCACTGTCACCATGAGCACTGTCACCATGAGCACGATCACCTTGGGCACTATTTCCATGGTTACGGTTACCATGGAGAATATAAGCATGGGAATGTCACAATGGGAACTATCCCCAGGAGCACTGTGACCATGAGCACTGTGACCATGGTCATTGTCACCATGAGCACTGTCACATTGGGCAGTGTCACAATCGGCCCTGTCGCCATGGGCTCTGTCACCATGAGCACTGTCACATTGGGCACTGTCACCATGACCACTATCACCATGGGCACTGTCACTATGAACAATATCACCATGAGTACTGTCACCATGAGCACGATCACCATGGGCACTATTTCCGTGGTTGCGGTTACCATGGAGAATATAAGCATGGGAATGTCACACTGGGAAATATCACCAGGAGCACTGTGACCACGGTCATTGTCACCATGAGCACTGTCACATTGGGCAGTGTCACAATCGGCCCTATCACCATGGGCTCTGTCACCATGAGCACTTTCACCATGGGCACTGTCACTATGAGCAATATTACCATGAGAACTGTCTCCATCGGCACTGTCAGCATTGCCACTGTCACCATGAGCACTGTCACCATGTGCCCAGTCACCATGGGCAGTATCACCATGAGCAATATTACAATGAGCTCTGTCACCATGAGCACTGTTTCCATGGGCACTGTCACCGTGAGCATTGTCACCATGATAACGGTCACAATGGGCACTATTACCGTGATTGCGGTCACCAATGAGATTATAACCATGTGAACTGTCACAATGGACACGGTCACCATGGGCATTGTCACCATGGGCATTTTCACCTTGGGTACTGTCACCATGAGCACTGTTGCCATGGGCACTGTTGCCATGGGCACTCTCACTATGGGCACTGTCGCCATGAGCACTGTCACCATGGGCACTATTTCCATGACTGTGGTTACCATGGAGACTATAAGCATGGGAATGTCACAATGGGCACTATCACAATGAGCACTGTGACCATGAGCATTGTAACCATAGTCACTGTCACCATGAGCACTGTCACATTGGGCATTGTAACAATGGACCCTGGCTCTGTCAGCATGACCACTGTCACCATGATCACAGTCACCATGCGCACTATTACTGTGATTGCGGTCACCATGGAGACTATATCCATGGGCAGTGTCACAAGAGGCAGTATCACCATGAGCACTGTCACCATGGACACTGTCACCATGGGCACTGTCACCATGGGAACTGTCACCGTGAAAAGTGTCACAAAGGGTACTATCACTATGGGTACTGTCACCACAGTATATTTCACTAAGAGCACTTTCACTTTGAGCATTATGACGATGAGCACAGTCACCATGAACACTGTCACCAAGTACACTGTCGCCATGAACACTCTCAGCATGAGCACGGTCACCATGACCATTGTCACCATGAGCACAGTCACCGTGTGCTCTATTACCTTGATTGCGGTCACCATGGAGACTATAACCATGGGACTGTCCAAATCGGCACTATATCCTTGAGCACTGTCACCATGAGAACTGTCACCAAGGGCACTCTCACCATGGGAACTATCACTATGAGCAATATCACCATGAGAACTGTCACCATGGGCAGTGTCAGCATTGCCACTGCCAACATGGGCTCTGTCTCCTGGAGCACTGTCACCATGGGCCCAGTCACCATGGGCAATATCACCTTGAGCAGTGTCACCATGACCACAGTCACCATGAGCACTATTACCTTGAGCATTGCCACCATGGTAATTGTCACCAAGAGCACTGTCACCATGAGCACGGTCACCATGGGCACTATTCCCGTGGTAGCGGTCAACATGGAGACTATAACCTTGGGACTGTCACAATGGGCACTATCACCATGGGTACGGTTACGATGGGCACTATTACCGTGATTGCAGTGACCTTTCAGATTATAACCATGGGACTCTCACATCGGGCACTATCACCATGAGCACAGTCACCATGGGAACTGTCACCATGACTACTATCACCATGGGCACTGTCACTATGAGCAATATCACCATGAGAACTGTCATCATGGGCACTGTCAGCCTTGCCACTGTCACCATGGGCCCAGTCACCATGGGCACTATCACCTTGATCAGTGTCACCATGATCAGTGTCGCCATGGGCACAGTCAGCATTGGAACTGTCACCATGGGCTCTGTCACCATGAGCACTGTCACCATGATCACGGTCACCATGGGAACTATTACTTTGATTGCGGTCACCATGGAGACTATAACCATGGGCAGTGTCACAATGTGCAGTATCACCATGAGCACTATCACAATGAGCACTGTCACCATGTGCAATCTTTCCATGAGCACTGTCACCATGAGCACTGTCACCATGGACACTGTCTCCCTGGGCACTGTCACCATGGGAACTGTCACCGTGAAAAGTGTCACAAAGGATAATATCACTATGGGTACTGTCACCACCGTATATTTCACAAAGACCACTTTCACTGTGAGCATTGTGAGTATGGGCACTATCGCCATGAGCTCTGTCACTATGAGCACTGTCACCATGGGCACTATCACCATGAGCACTGTGACCATGGTCACTGTCACCATGAGCACTGTCACACTGGGCAGTGTCACAATGGGAACTGTCACCATGGGCACTGTCACCGAGAGCACTGTCACCATGAGCACTATCAGCATGAGCAATGTCACCATGGGTACTGAACGATGAGCACTGTCACCATTGGCACTGTCACCATGACCACAGTCACCATGAAAACTATTACCATGAGGACTGTCACCATGGGAATTGTCACCATGAGCACTGTTACCATGAGCATGGTCACCAAGGGCACTATTACCGTGGTAGCGGTAACCATGGAGACTATAACCATAGGACTGTCACAATGGGCACTATCACCATGGGTATGGTTACGATGGGCACTATTACCGTGATTGCAGTGACCATGGTGATTATACGCAGGGGACTCTCACATCGGGCACTATCAGCATGAGCACAGTCACCATGGGCACTGTCACACTGAGCACTGTCACCATGGAAACGATCACTATGAGCACTGTCACCGTGGACACTGTCACGATGGTAACTGTCACCATTAACACTATCACCATGAGCACGGTCACCGTGTGCACTCTAACAGTGATGGCGGTCACCATGGACAATATAAACATGGACACTGTCACAATGGGCACTGTCGCCATGAGCACTGTCACTATGGGCACTGTCGCCATGAGCACTGTCACCATGAGCACTGTCACCATGAGCATGATCACCATGGACACTATTTCCGTGGTTACAGTTACCATGGAGAATATAAGCATGGGAATGTCACAATGGGAACTATCACTAGGAGCACTGTGACCATGACCAATGTGACCATGTCACATTGGGCAGTGTCACAATCGGGCCTGTCGCCATGGGCTCTGTCACCATGAACACTGTCACCATGGGCACTGTCACCATGACAACTATCACCATGGGCATTGTCACTATGAACAATATCACCATGAGAAATGTCACCATGGGCACTGTCACCATGTGCCCAGTCCCCATGGGAACTATCACTTTGATTGCAGTCACCATGGAGACTATAACCCTCGGAAGTGTCACAATGTGCAGTATCACCATGAGCACTATCACAATGAGCACTGTCACCATGAGCAATCTTTCCATGATCACGGTCACCATGAGCACTGTCACCATGAGCACTGTCACCATGGACACTGTCACCATGGGCACTGTCACCATGGGATCTGTCACCGTGAAAAGTGTCACAAAGGGTCATATCACTATGGGTAATGTCACCACAGTATATTTCACAAAGAGCACTTTCACTGTGAGCATTGCGACCATGAGCACTATCACCATGAACACTGTCACCATGAGTACTGTCACCATGATTACTATCACCATGATCACTGTTTCCAGGGGCACTCTCACTATGGGCACTGTCGCCATGAGCACTGTCACTATGAGCACTGTCACCATGGGCACTGTTACCATGAGCACTGTCACCATGAGCACGGTCACCATGGGCACTATTTCTGTGATTGCGGTTACCGTGGAGACTATAAGGATGGGAATGTCACAATGGGCAATATCACCATGAGCACTGTGAGCCTGGTCACTGTCACCATGAGAACTGTGACATTTGGCAGTGTCACAATGGAAACTGTCACCATGGGCACTGTCACCATGAGCACTATCAGCATGAGCATTGTCACCATGGGCACTTAACCATGAGCACTGTCACCATTGGCACTGTCCCCATGACCACAGTCACCATGAACACTATTACCATGTGCATTGTCACCATGACCACAGTCACCATGAGCACTATTACTGTGATTGCGGTCACCATGGAGACTATAACCATGGGCAGTGTCACAAGAGGCAGTATCACCGTGAGCACTGTCACCATGGACACTGTCACCATGGGCACTGTCACCATGGGAACTGTCACCGTGAAAAGTGTCACAAAGGGTACTATCACTATGGGTACTGTCACCACAGTATATTTCACTAAGAGCACTTTCACTTTGAGCATTATGACGATGAGCACAGTCACCATGAACACTGTCACCAAGTACACTGTCACCATGAACACTCTCAGCATGAGCACGGTCACCATGGCCATTGTCACCATGAGCACAGTCACCGTGTGCTCTATTACCTTGATTGCGGTCACCATGGAGACTATAACCATGGGACTGTCAAAATCGGCACTATATCCTTGAGCACTGTCACCATGAGAACTGTCACCAAGGGCACTGTCACCATGGGAACTATCACTATGAGCAATATCACCATGAGATCTGTCACCATGGGCAGTGTCAGCATTGCCACTGTCAACATGGGGTCTGTCACCTGGAGCACTGTCACCATGGGCCCAGTCACCATGGGCAATATCACCTTGAGCAGTGTCACCATGACCACAGTCACCATGAGCACTATTACCATGAGCATTGCCACCATGGGAATTGTCACCAAGAGCACTGTCACCATGAGCACGGTCACCATGGGCACTATTCCCGTGGTAGCGGTCAACATGGAGACTATAACCTTGGGACTGTCACAATGGGCACTATCACCATGGGTACGGTTACGATGGGCACTATTACCGTGATTGCAGTGACCTTTCAGATTATAACCATGGGACTCTCACATCGGGCACTATCAGCATGAGCACTGTCACCATGGGCATTGTCACCCTTAGCACTGTCACCATGGACACTAACACCATGAGCACTGTTACCATGGGAACTGTCACCATGAGCACTATCACCATGGGCACTGTCACTATGAGCAATATCACCATGAGAACTGTCATCATGGGCACTGTCACCATAAGCACTGTCACCATGGGTACTATCACTCTCATCACTCTCACCATGAACACTATCACTATGAGCACGGTCACAATAGGCAGTATCACCATGAGCACTGTTGCCATGGCCACTGTTGCCATGGGCACTCTCACAAAGGGCACTGTCGCCATGAGCACTGTCACCATGGGCACTATTTCTGTGATTGCGGTTACCATGGAGTGTATAAGCATGGGAATGTCTCAATGGGCACTATCACAATGAGCACTGTGACCATAGTCACTGTCACCATGAGCACTGTCACATTGGGCAGTGTAACAATGGGCCCTGTCACCATCGGCTCTGTCACCATGATCACGGTCACCATGAGCACACTATTACTGTGATTGCGGTCACCATGGAAGCTATAACCATGGGCAGTGTCGCAATGGGCAGTATCACCATGAGCACTATCAAAATGAGCACTGTAACCAGAGCACTGTCACCATGGACACTGTCACCATGGGCACTGTCACCATGGGAACTGTCACCGTGAAAAGAGTCACAAAGGGTACTATCACTATGGGTAATATCACCACAGTATATTTCACTAAGAGCACTTTCACTGTCAGCATTGTGACCATGTGCACTATCACCATGAACAGTTTCACCATGAGTACTGTCACCATGGGCACTATCACCATGAGCACTGTTGCCAGGGGAACTCTCACTATGGGAACTGTCGCCATGAACACTGTCACTGTGAGTACTATCACCATGGGCACTGTTACCATGAGAACTGTCACCATGAGCATGGTCACCATGGGCACTATTTCCGTGACTGTGGTTATCATGGAGAGTATATACATGGGAATGTCACAATGGGCAATATCCCCATGAGCACTGTGACCATGAGCACTGTGACCATGGACACTGTTACCATGAGCACTGTCACATTGGGCAGTGTCACAATGTGAACTGTCACCATGGGCACTATCACCAAGAGCACTGTCACCATGAGCACTGTCAGCATGAGCAATGTCACCATGGGCACTTAACCAGGAGCACTGTCACCATTGGCACTGTCACCATGACCACAGTCACCATGAGCACTATTACCATGAGCATTGTCACCATGGGCACTGTCACCATGGGAACTGTCACCGTGAAAAGGGTCACAAAGGGTACTATCACTATGGGTACTGTCACCACAGTATATTTCACAAAGAGCACTTGCACTGTGAGCATTGTGAACATGAGCACTGTCACCATGAATACTGTCACTATGGGCACTATCACCATGAACACTGTTGCCAGGGGCACTCTCACTATGGGCACGGTCGCCAAGAGCACTTTCACCATTGCCACTGTTACCATGAGCACTGTCACCATGAGCACGGTCACCATGGGCACTATTTCTGTGATTGCGGTTACCATGGAGACTGTAGGCATGGGAATGTCACAATGGGCACCATCACAAAGGGCACTGTGACCATGAGCATTGTAACCATAGTCACTGTCACCAAGAGCACTGTCACATTGGGCAGTGTAACAATGGACCCTGTCACCATGGGCTCTGTCACCATGAGCAATGTCACCATGGGCAATGTTACCATGAGCACTACCACCATTAGAACTGTCACCATGGGCACTGTCCGCCTTGGAACTATCACCATGGGCTCTGTCACCATGAGCACTGTCACCATGATCACAGTCACCATGGCCACTCTAACTGTGATTGCGGTCACCATGGAGACTATAACCATGTGCAGTGTCACAAGAGGCAGTATCAACATGAGCACTGTCACCATGGACACTTTCACCATGGGCATTGTCACCATGGGCATTCTCAACATGGGTACTATCACCATGAGCCGTTTCACCATGGGCACTACCACCATGAGCACCGTTGCCATGGGGACTGTCGCCATGGGCACTCTCACTATGGGCACTGTCGCCATGAGCACTGTCACCATGGGCACTATTGCCGTGATTCCACTTACCATGGAGACTATAAGCATGGGAATGTCACAATGGGCACTATCACCATGAGCACTGTGAGCCTGGTCACTGTCACCATGAGCACTGTGACATTGGGCAGTGTCACAATGGAAACTGTCACCATGGGCACTGTCACCATGAGCACTATCAGCATGAGCAATGTCACCATGGCCACTTAACCATGAGCACTGTCACCATTGGCACTGTCACCATGACCACAGTCACATGAACACTATTACCATGTGCATTGTCACCATGACCACAGTCACCATGAGCACTATTACCATGAGCATTGTCACCATGGGAATTGTCAACAGAGCACTGTCACCATGAGCACGGTCACCATGGGCATTATTACCGTGGTAGCGGTTACCATGGAGACTATAACCATGGGACTGTCACAATGGGCACTATCACCATGGGTAAGGTTACGATGGGCACTATTACCGTGATTGCAGTGACCATGGAGATTATAACCATGGGACTCTCACACCGGGCACTATCAGCATGAGCACTGTCACCATGAGCACTTTCTCCCTGAGTACTGTCTTCATGGACACGATCACCATGAGCACTGTCACCGTGGCCACTGTCACCATGGTTAGTGTTACCATTCGCACTATCACCATGAGCACGGTCACCGTGTGCACTACAACAGTGAATGTGGTCACCATGGACAGTATAAACATGGACACTGTCACAATGGGCACTGTCACCTTGAGAACTGTCACTATGGGCACTGTCGCCATGAGCACTGTAACCATGAGCACGATCACCATGGGCACTATTTCCGTGGTTGCGGTTACCATGGAGAATCTAAGCATGGGAATGTCACAATGGGAACTATCACCAGGAGCACTGTGACCATGAGCACAGTGACCATGGTCATTGTCACCATGAGCACTGTCACATTGGGCAGTGTCACAATCGGCCCTATCACCATGGGCTCTGTCACCATGAGCACTCTCACCATGGGCACTGTCACCATGGGCACTGTCAGCATTGGAACTGTCACCATGGGCTCTGTCAGCATGACCACTGTCACCATGATCACAGTCACCATGCGCACTATTACTGTGATTGCGGTCACCATGGAGACTATAACCATGGGAAGTGTCACAAGAGGCAGTATCACCGTGAGCACTGTCACCATGGACACTGTCACCATGGGCACTGTCACCATGGGAACTGTCACCGTGAAAAGTGTCACAAAGGGTACTATCACTATGGGTACTGTCACCACAGTATATTTCACTAAGAGCACTTTCACTTTGAGCATTATGACGATGAGCACAGTCACCATGAACACTGTCACCAAGTACACTGTCACCATGAACACTCTCAGCATGAGCACGGTCACCATGGCCATTGTCACCATGAGCACAGTCACCGTGTGCACTATTACCTTGATTGCGGTCACCATGGAGACTATAACCATGGGACTGTCAAAATCGGCACTATATCCTTGAGCACTGTCACCATGAGAACTGTCACCAAGGGCACTGTCACCATGGGAACTATCACTATGAGCAATATCACCATGAGAACTGTCACCATGGGCAGTGTCAGCATTGCCACTGTCAACATGGGGTCTGTCACCTGGAGCACTGTCACCATGGGCCCAGTCACATGGGCAATATCACCTTGAGCGGTGTCACCATGACCACAGTCACCATGAGCACAATTACCATGAGCATTGCCACCATGGGAATTGTCACCAAGAGCACTGTCACCATGAGCACGGTCACCATGGGCACTATTCCCGTGGTAGCGGTCAACATGGAGACTATAACCTTGGGACTGTCACAATGGGCACTATCACCATGGGTACGGTTACGATGGGCACTATTACCGTGATTGCAGTGACCTTTCAGATTATAACCATGGGACTCTCACATCGGGCACTATCAGCATGAGCACTGTCACCATGGGCATTGTCACCCTTAGCACTGTCACCATGGACACTAACACCATGAGCACTGTTACCATGGGAACTGTCACCATGAGCACTATCACCATGGGCACTGTCACTATGAGCAATATCACCATGAGAACTGTCATCATGGGCACTGTCAGCCTTGCCACTGTCACCATGGGCCCAGTCACCATGGGCACTATCTCCTTGATCAGTGTCACCATGATCAGTGTCGCCATGGGCACAGTCAGCATTGGAACTGTCACCATGGGCTCTGTCACCATGAACACTGTCACCATGATCACGGTCACCATGGGAACTATTACTTTGATTGCGGTCACCATGGAGACTATAACCATGGGCAGTGTCACACTGTGCAGTATCACCATGAGCACTATCACAATGAGCACTGTCACCATGAGCAATCTTTCCATGAGCACTGTCACCATGAGCACAGTCACCGTGGACACTGTCACCCTGGGGACTGTCACCATGGGAACTGTCACCGTTAAAAGTGTCACAAAGGATAATATCACTATGGGTACTGTCACCACCGTATATTTCACAAAGACCACTTTCACTGTGAGCATTGTGACTATGGGCACTGTCGCCATGCGCTCTGTCACTATGAGCACTGTCACCATGGGCACTATCACCATGAGCACTGTGACCATGGTCACTGTCACCATGAGCACTGTCACACTGGGCAGTGTCACAATGGGAACTGTCACCATGGGCACTGTCACCATGAGCACTATCAGCATGAGCAATGTCACCATGGGTACTGAACGATGAGCACTGTCACCATTGGCACTCTCACCATGACCACAGTCACCATGAACACTATTACCATGAAGATTGTCACCATGGGAATTGTCACCATGAGCACTGTTACCATGAGCACGGTCACCATGGGCACTATTACCGTGGTAGCGGTCACCATGGAGACTATAACCATGGGACTGTCACAATGGGCACTATCACCCTGGGGACGGTTACGATGGGCCCTATTACCGTGATGGCAGTGACCATGTAGATTATAAGCATGGGACTCTCACATCGGGCACTATCAGCATGAGCACTGTCACCATGGGCACTGGCACCATGGACACTATCACCATGGACACTATCACCATGAGCACTGTCACCGTGGACACTGTCACCATGGTTATTGTCACCATTAGCACTATCACCATGAGCACGGTCACCGTGTGCACTATAAGAGTGAAAGCGGTCACCATGGACAATATAAACATGGACACTGTCACAATGGGCACTGTCACCATGAGTACTGTCACTTTGGGCACTGTTGCCATGAGCACTGTCACCAGAGGCACTGTCACCATGAGCACTGTCACCATGAGCACGATCACCTTGGGCACTATTTCCGTGGTTACGGTTACCATGGAGAATATAAGCATGGGAATGTCACAATGGGAACTATCCCCAGGAGCACTGTGACCATGAGCACTGTGACCATGGTCATTGTCACCATGAGCACTGTCACATTGGGCAGTGTCACAATCGGCCCTGTCGCCATGGGCTCTGTCACCATGAGCACTGTCACATTGGGCACTGTCACCATGACCACTATCACCATGGGCACTGTCACTATGAACAATATCACCATGAGTACTGTCACCATGAGCACGATCACCATGGGCACTATTTCCGTGGTTGCGGTTACCATGGAGAATATAAGCATGGGAATGTCACACTGGGAAATATCACCAGGAGCACTGTGACCACGGTCATTGTCACCATGAGCACTGTCACATTGGGCAGTGTCACAATCGGCCCTATCACCATGGGCTCTGTCACCATGAGCACTTTCACCATGGGCACTGTCACTATGAGCAATATTACCATGAGAACTGTCTCCATCGGCACTGTCAGCATTGCCACTGTCACCATGAGCACTGTCACCATGTGCCCAGTCACCATGGGCAGTATCACCATGAGCAATATTACAATGAGCTCTGTCACCATGAGCACTGTTTCCATGGGCACTGTCACCGTGAGCATTGTCACCATGATAACGGTCACAATGGGCACTATTACCGTGATTGCGGTCACCAATGAGATTATAACCATGTGAACTGTCACAATGGACACGGTCACCATGGGCATTGTCACCATGGGCATTTTCACCTTGGGTACTGTCACCATGAGCACTGTTGCCATGGGCACTGTTGCCATGGGCACTCTCACTATGGGCACTGTCGCCATGAGCACTGTCACCATGGGCACTATTTCCATGACTGTGGTTACCATGGAGACTATAAGCATGGGAATGTCACAATGGGCACTATCACAATGAGCACTGTGACCATGAGCATTGTAACCATAGTCACTGTCACCATGAGCACTGTCACATTGGGCATTGTAACAATGGACCCTGGCTCTGTCAGCATGACCACTGTCACCATGATCACAGTCACCATGCGCACTATTACTGTGATTGCGGTCACCATGGAGACTATATCCATGGGCAGTGTCACAAGAGGCAGTATCACCATGAGCACTGTCACCATGGACACTGTCACCATGGGCACTGTCACCATGGGAACTGTCACCGTGAAAAGTGTCACAAAGGGTACTATCACTATGGGTACTGTCACCACAGTATATTTCACTAAGAGCACTTTCACTTTGAGCATTATGACGATGAGCACAGTCACCATGAACACTGTCACCAAGTACACTGTCGCCATGAACACTCTCAGCATGAGCACGGTCACCATGACCATTGTCACCATGAGCACAGTCACCGTGTGCACTATTACCTTGATTGCGGTCACCATGGAGACTATAACCATGGGACTGTCCAAATCGGCACTATATCCTTGAGCACTGTCACCATGAGAACTGTCACCAAGGGCACTCTCACCATGGGAACTATCACTATGAGCAATATCACCATGAGAACTGTCACCATGGGCAGTGTCAGCATTGCCACTGCCAACATGGGCTCTGTCTCCTGGAGCACTGTCACCATGGGCCCAGTCACCATGGGCAATATCACCTTGAGCAGTGTCACCATGACCACAGTCACCATGAGCACTATTACCTTGAGCATTGCCACCATGGTAATTGTCACCAAGAGCACTGTCACCATGAGCACGGTCACCATGGGCACTATTCCCGTGGTAGCGGTCAACATGGAGACTATAACCTTGGGACTGTCACAATGGGCACTATCACCATGGGTACGGTTACGATGGGCACTATTACCGTGATTGCAGTGACCTTTCAGATTATAACCATGGGACTCTCACATCGGGCACTATCACCATGAGCACTGTCACCATGGGAACTGTCACCATGACTACTATCACCATGGGCACTGTCACTATGAGCAATATCACCATGAGAACTGTCATCATGGGCACTGTCAGCCTTGCCACTGTCACCATGGGCCCAGTCACCATGGGCACTATCACCTTGATCAGTGTCACCATGATCAGTGTCGCCATGGGCACAGTCAGCATTGGAACTGTCACCATGGGCTCTGTCACCATGAGCACTGTCACCATGATCACGGTCACCATGGGAACTATTACTTTGATTGCGGTCACCATGGAGACTATAACCATGGGCAGTGTCACAATGTGCAGTATCACCATGAGCACTATCACAATGAGCACTGTCACCATGTGCAATCTTTCCATGAGCACTGTCACCATGAGCACTGTCACCATGGACACTGTCACCCTGGGCACTGTCACCATGGGAACTGTCACCGTGAAAAGTGTCACAAAGGATAATATCACTATGGGTACTGTCACCACCGTATATTTCACAAAGACCACTTTCACTGTGAGCATTGTGAGTATGGGCACTGTCGCCATGAGCTCTGTCACTATGAGCACTGTCACCATGGGCACTATCACCATGAGCACTGTGACCATGGTCACTGTCACCATGAGCACTGTCACACTGGGCAGTGTCACAATGGGAACTGTCACCATGGGCACTGTCACCGAGAGCACTGTCACCATGAGCACTATCAGCATGAGCAATGTCACCATGGGTACTGAACGATGAGCACTGTCACCATTGGCACTGTCACCATGACCACAGTCACCATGAAAACTATTACCATGAGGACTGTCACCATGGGAATTGTCACCATGAGCACTGTTACCATGAGCATGGTCACCAAGGGCACTATTACCGTGGTAGCGGTAACCATGGAGACTATAACCATAGGACTGTCACAATGGGCACTATCACCATGGGTATGGTTACGATGGGCACTATTACCGTGATTGCAGTGACCATGGAGATTATACGCAGGGGACTCTCACATCGGGCACTATCAGCATGAGCACAGTCACCATGGGCACTGTCACACTGAGCACTGTCACCATGGAAACGATCACTATGAGCACTGTCACCGTGGACACTGTCACGATGGTAACTGTCACCATTAACACTATCACCATGAGCACGGTCACCGTGTGCACTCTAACAGTGATGGCGGTCACCATGGACAATATAAACATGGACACTGTCACAATGGGCACTGTCGCCATGAGCACTGTCACTATGGGCACTGTCGCCATGAGCACTGTCACCATGAGCACTGTCACCATGAGCATGATCACCATGGACACTATTTCCGTGGTTACAGTTACCATGGAGAATATAAGCATGGGAATGTCACAATGGGAACTATCACTAGGAGCACTGTGACCATGACCAATGTGACCATGTCACATTGGGCAGTGTCACAATCGGGCCTGTCGCCATGGGCTCTGTCACCATGAACACTGTCACCATGGGCACTGTCACCATGACAACTATCACCATGGGCATTGTCACTATGAACAATATCACCATGAGAAATGTCACCATGGGCACTGTCACCATGTGCCCAGTCCCCATGGGAACTATCACTTTGATTGCAGTCACCATGGAGACTATAACCCTCGGAAGTGTCACAATGTGCAGTATCACCATGAGCACTATCACAATGAGCACTGTCACCATGAGCAATCTTTCCATGAGCACGGTCACCATGAGCACTGTCACCATGAGCACTGTCACCATGGACACTGTCACCATGGGCACTGTCACCATGGGATCTGTCACCGTGAAAAGTGTCACAAAGGGTCATATCACTATGGGTAATGTCACCACAGTATATTTCACAAAGAGCACTTTCACTGTGAGCATTGCGACCATGAGCACTATCACCATGAACACTGTCACCATGAGTACTGTCACCATGATTACTATCACCATGATCACTGTTTCCAGGGGCACTCTCACTATGGGCACTGTCGCCATGAGCACTGTCACTATGAGCACTGTCACCATGGGCACTGTTACCATGAGCACTGTCACCATGAGCACGGTCACCATGGGCACTATTTCTGTGATTGCGGTTACCGTGGAGACTATAAGGATGGGAATGTCACAATGGGCAATATCACCATGAGCACTGTGAGCCTGGTCACTGTCACCATGAGAACTGTGACATTTGGCAGTGTCACAATGGAAACTGTCACCATGGGCACTGTCACCATGAGCACTATCAGCATGAGCATTGTCACCATGGGCACTTAACCATGAGCACTGTCACCATTGGCACTGTCCCCATGACCACAGTCACCATGAACACTATTACCATGTGCATTGTCACCATGACCACAGTCACCATGAGCACTATTACTGTGATTGCGGTCACCATGGAGACTATAACCATGGGCAGTGTCACAAGAGGCAGTATCACCGTGAGCACTGTCACCATGGACACTGTCACCATGGGCACTGTCACCATGGGAACTGTCACCGTGAAAAGTGTCACAAAGGGTACTATCACTATGGGTACTGTCACCACAGTATATTTCACTAAGAGCACTTTCACTTTGAGCATTATGACGATGAGCACAGTCACCATGAACACTGTCACCAAGTACACTGTCACCATGAACACTCTCAGCATGAGCACGGTCACCATGGCCATTGTCACCATGAGCACAGTCACCGTGTGCTCTATTACCTTGATTGCGGTCACCATGGAGACTATAACCATGGGACTGTCAAAATCGGCACTATATCCTTGAGCACTGTCACCATGAGAACTGTCACCAAGGGCACTGTCACCATGGGAACTATCACTATGAGCAATATCACCATGAGATCTGTCACCATGGGCAGTGTCAGCATTGCCACTGTCAACATGGGGTCTGTCACCTGGAGCACTGTCACCATGGGCCCAGTCACCATGGGCAATATCACCTTGAGCAGTGTCACCATGACCACAGTCACCATGAGCACTATTACCATGAGCATTGCCACCATGGGAATTGTCACCAAGAGCACTGTCACCATGAGCACGGTCACCATGGGCACTATTCCCGTGGTAGCGGTCAACATGGAGACTATAACCTTGGGACTGTCACAATGGGCACTATCACCATGGGTACGGTTACGATGGGCACTGTTACCGTGATTGCAGTGACCTTTCAGATTATAACCATGGGACTCTCACATCGGGCACTATCAGCATGAGCACTGTCACCATGGGCATTGTCACCCTTAGCACTGTCACCATGGACACTAACACCATGAGCACTGTTACCATGGGAACTGTCACCATGAGCACTATCACCATGGGCACTGTCACTATGAGCAATATCACCATGAGAACTGTCATCATGGGCACTGTCACCATAAGCACTGTCACCATGGGTACTATCACTCTCATCACTCTCACCATGAACACTATCACTATGAGCACGGTCACAATAGGCAGTATCACCATGAGCACTGTTGCCATGGCCACTGTTGCCATGGGCACTCTCACAAAGGGCACTGTCGCCATGAGCACTGTCACCATGGGCACTATTTCTGTGATTGCGGTTACCATGGAGTGTATAAGCATGGGAATGTCTCAATGGGCACTATCACAATGAGCACTGTGACCATAGTCACTGTCACCATGAGCACTGTCACATTGGGCAGTGTAACAATGGGCCCTGTCACCATCGGCTCTGTCACCATGATCACGGTCACCATGAGCACACTATTACTGTGATTGCGGTCACCATGGAAGCTATAACCATGGGCAGTGTCGCAATGGGCAGTATCACCATGAGCACTATCAAAATGAGCACTGTAACCAGAGCACTGTCACCATGGACACTGTCACCATGGGCACTGTCACCATGGGAACTGTCACCGTGAAAAGAGTCACAAAGGGTACTATCACTATGGGTAATATCACCACAGTATATTTCACTAAGAGCACTTTCACTGTCAGCATTGTGACCATGTGCACTATCACCATGAACAGTTTCACCATGAGTACTGTCACCATGGGCACTATCACCATGAGCACTGTTGCCAGGGGAACTCTCACTATGGGAACTGTCGCCATGAACACTGTCACTGTGAGTACTATCACCATGGGCACTGTTACCATGAGAACTGTCACCATGAGCATGGTCACCATGGGCACTATTTCCGTGACTGTGGTTATCATGGAGAGTATATACATGGGAATGTCACAATGGGCAATATCCCCATGAGCACTGTGACCATGAGCACTGTGACCATGGACACTGTTACCATGAGCACTGTCACATTGGGCAGTGTCACAATGTGAACTGTCACCATGGGCACTGTCACCAAGAGCACTGTCACCATGAGCACTGTCAGCATGAGCAATGTCACCATGGGCACTTAACCAGGAGCACTGTCACCATTGGCACTGTCACCATGACCACAGTCACCATGAGCACTATTACCATGAGCATTGTCACCATGGGCACTGTCACCATGGGAACTGTCACCGTGAAAAGGGTCACAAAGGGTACTATCACTATGGGTACTGTCACCACAGTATATTTCACAAAGAGCACTTGCACTGTGAGCATTGTGAACATGAGCACTGTCACCATGAATACTGTCACTATGGGCACTATCACCATGAACACTGTTGCCAGGGGCACTCTCACTATGGGCACGGTCGCCAAGAGCACTTTCACCATTGCCACTGTTACCATGAGCACTGTCACCATGAGCACGGTCACCATGGGCACTATTTCTGTGATTGTGGTTACCATGGAGACTGTAGGCATGGGAATGTCACAATGGGCACCATCACAAAGGGCACTGTGACCATGAGCATTGTAACCATAGTCACTGTCACCAAGAGCACTGTCACATTGGGCAGTGTAACAATGGACCCTGTCACCATGGGCTCTGTCACCATGAGCAATGTCACCATGGGCAATGTTACCATGAGCACTACCACCATTAGAACTGTCACCATGGGCACTGTCCGCCTTGGAACTATCACCATGGGCTCTGTCACCATGAGCACTGTCACCATGATCACAGTCACCATGGCCACTCTAACTGTGATTGCGGTCACCATGGAGACTATAACCATGTGCAGTGTCACAAGAGGCAGTATCAACATGAGCACTGTCACCATGGACACTTTCACCATGGGCATTGTCACCATGGGCATTCTCAACATGGGTACTATCACCATGAGCCGTTTCACCATGGGCACTACCACCATGAGCACCGTTGCCATGGGGACTGTCGCCATGGGCACTCTCACTATGGGCACTGTCGCCATGAGCACTGTCACCATGGGCACTATTGCCGTGATTCCACTTACCATGGAGACTATAAGCATGGGAATGTCACAATGGGCACTATCACCATGAGCACTGTGAGCCTGGTCACTGTCACCATGAGCACTGTGACATTGGGCAGTGTCACAATGGAAACTGTCACCATGGGCACTGTCACCATGAGCACTATCAGCATGAGCAATGTCACCATGGCCACTTAACCATGAGCACTGTCACCATTGGCACTGTCACCATGACCACAGTCACCATGAACACTATTACCATGTGCATTGTCACCATGACCACAGTCACCATGAGCACTATTACCATGAGCATTGTCACCATGGGAATTGTCAACAGAGCACTGTCACCATGAGCACGGTCACCATGGGCATTATTACCGTGGTAGCGGTTACCATGGAGACTATAACCATGGGACTGTCACAATGGGCACTATCACCATGGGTAAGGTTACGATGGGCACTATTACCGTGATTGCAGTGACCATGGAGATTATAACCATGGGACTCTCACACCGGGCACTATCAGCATGAGCACTGTCACCATGAGCACTTTCTCCCTGAGTACTGTCTTCATGGACACGATCACCATGAGCACTGTCACCGTGGCCACTGTCACCATGGTTAGTGTTACCATTCGCACTATCACCATGAGCACGGTCACCGTGTGCACTACAACAGTGAATGTGGTCACCATGGACAGTATAAACATGGACACTGTCACAATGGGCACTGTCACCTTGAGAACTGTCACTATGGGCACTGTCGCCATGAGCACTGTAACCATGAGCACGATCACCATGGGCACTATTTCCGTGGTTGCGGTTACCATGGAGAATCTAAGCATGGGAATGTCACAATGGGAACTATCACCAGGAGCACTGTGACCATGAGCACAGTGACCATGGTCATTGTCACCATGAGCACTGTCACATTGGGCAGTGTCACAATCGGCCCTATCACCATGGGCTCTGTCACCATGAGCACTCTCACCATGGGCACTGTCACCATGGGCACTGTCAGCATTGGAACTGTCACCATGGGCTCTGTCAGCATGACCACTGTCACCATGATCACAGTCACCATGCGCACTATTACTGTGATTGCGGTCACCATGGAGACTATAACCATGGGAAGTGTCACAAGAGGCAGTATCACCGTGAGCACTGTCACCATGGACACTGTCACCATGGGCACTGTCACCATGGGAACTGTCACCGTGAAAAGTGTCACAAAGGGTACTATCACTATGGGTACTGTCACCACAGTATATTTCACTAAGAGCACTTTCACTTTGAGCATTATGACGATGAGCACAGTCACCATGAACACTGTCACCAAGTACACTGTCACCATGAACACTCTCAGCATGAGCACGGTCACCATGGCCATTGTCACCATGAGCACAGTCACCGTGTGCACTATTACCTTGATTGCGGTCACCATGGAGACTATAACCATGGGACTGTCAAAATCGGCACTATATCCTTGAGCACTGTCACCATGAGAACTGTCACCAAGGGCACTGTCACCATGGGAACTATCACTATGAGCAATATCACCATGAGAACTGTCACCATGGGCAGTGTCAGCATTGCCACTGTCAACATGGGGTCTGTCACCTGGAGCACTGTCACCATGGGCCCAGTCACATGGGCAATATCACCTTGAGCGGTGTCACCATGACCACAGTCACCATGAGCACAATTACCATGAGCATTGCCACCATGGGAATTGTCACCAAGAGCACTGTCACCATGAGCACGGTCACCATGGGCACTATTCCCGTGGTAGCGGTCAACATGGAGACTATAACCTTGGGACTGTCACAATGGGCACTATCACCATGGGTACGGTTACGATGGGCACTATTACCGTGATTGCAGTGACCTTTCAGATTATAACCATGGGACTCTCACATCGGGCACTATCAGCATGAGCACTGTCACCATGGGCATTGTCACCCTTAGCACTGTCACCATGGACACTAACACCATGAGCACTGTTACCATGGGAACTGTCACCATGAGCACTATCACCATGGGCACTGTCACTATGAGCAATATCACCATGAGAACTGTCATCATGGGCACTGTCAGCCTTGCCACTGTCACCATGGGCCCAGTCACCATGGGCACTATCTCCTTGATCAGTGTCACCATGATCAGTGTCGCCATGGGCACAGTCAGCATTGGAACTGTCACCATGGGCTCTGTCACCATGAACACTGTCACCATGATCACGGTCACCATGGGAACTATTACTTTGATTGCGGTCACCATGGAGACTATAACCATGGGCAGTGTCACACTGTGCAGTATCACCATGAGCACTATCACAATGAGCACTGTCACCATGAGCAATCTTTCCATGAGCACTGTCACCATGAGCACTGTCACCGTGGACACTGTCACCCTGGGGACTGTCACCATGGGAACTGTCACCGTTAAAAGTGTCACAAAGGATAATATCACTATGGGTACTGTCACCACCGTATATTTCACAAAGACCACTTTCACTGTGAGCATTGTGACTATGGGCACTGTCGCCATGCGCTCTGTCACTATGAGCACTGTCACCATGGGCACTATCACCATGAGCACTGTGACCATGGTCACTGTCACCATGAGCACTGTCACACTGGGCAGTGTCACAATGGGAACTGTCACCATGGGCACTGTCACCATGAGCACTATCAGCATGAGCAATGTCACCATGGGTACTGAACGATGAGCACTGTCACCATTGGCACTCTCACCATGACCACAGTCACCATGAACACTATTACCATGAAGATTGTCACCATGGGAATTGTCACCATGAGCACTGTTACCATGAGCACGGTCACCATGGGCACTATTACCGTGGTAGCGGTCACCATGGAGACTATAACCATGGGACTGTCACAATGGGCACTATCACCCTGGGGACGGTTACGATGGGCCCTATTACCGTGATGGCAGTGACCATGTAGATTATAAGCATGGGACTCTCACATCGGGCACTATCAGCATGAGCACTGTCACCATGGGCACTGGCACCATGGACACTATCACCATGGACACTATCACCATGAGCACTGTCACCGTGGACACTGTCACCATGGTTATTGTCACCATTAGCACTATCACCATGAGCACGGTCACCGTGTGCACTATAAGAGTGAAAGCGGTCACCATGGACAATATAAACATGGACACTGTCACAATGGGCACTGTCACCATGAGTACTGTCACTTTGGGCACTGTTGCCATGAGCACTGTCACCAGAGGCACTGTCACCATGAGCACTGTCACCATGAGCACGATCACCTTGGGCACTATTTCCGTGGTTACGGTTACCATGGAGAATATAAGCATGGGAATGTCACAATGGGAACTATCCCCAGGAGCACTGTGACCATGAGCACTGTGACCATGGTCATTGTCACCATGAGCACTGTCACATTGGGCAGTGTCACAATCGGCCCTGTCGCCATGGGCTCTGTCACCATGAGCACTGTCACATTGGGCACTGTCACCATGACCACTATCACCATGGGCACTGTCACTATGAACAATATCACCATGAGTACTGTCACCATGAGCACGATCACCATGGGCACTATTTCCGTGGTTGCGGTTACCATGGAGAATATAAGCATGGGAATGTCACACTGGGAAATATCACCAGGAGCACTGTGACCACGGTCATTGTCACCATGAGCACTGTCACATTGGGCAGTGTCACAATCGGCCCTATCACCATGGGCTCTGTCACCATGAGCACTTTCACCATGGGCACTGTCACTATGAGCAATATTACCATGAGAACTGTCTCCATCGGCACTGTCAGCATTGCCACTGTCACCATGAGCACTGTCACCATGTGCCCAGTCACCATGGGCAGTATCACCATGAGCAATATTACAATGAGCTCTGTCACCATGAGCACTGTTTCCATGGGCACTGTCACCGTGAGCATTGTCACCATGATAACGGTCACAATGGGCACTATTACCGTGATTGCGGTCACCAATGAGATTATAACCATGTGAACTGTCACAATGGACACGGTCACCATGGGCATTGTCACCATGGGCATTTTCACCTTGGGTACTGTCACCATGAGCACTGTTGCCATGGGCACTGTTGCCATGGGCACTCTCACTATGGGCACTGTCGCCATGAGCACTGTCACCATGGGCACTATTTCCATGACTGTGGTTACCATGGAGACTATAAGCATGGGAATGTCACAATGGGCACTATCACAATGAGCACTGTGACCATGAGCATTGTAACCATAGTCACTGTCACCATGAGCACTGTCACATTGGGCATTGTAACAATGGACCCTGGCTCTGTCAGCATGACCACTGTCACCATGATCACAGTCACCATGCGCACTATTACTGTGATTGCGCTCACCATGGAGACTATATCCATGGGCAGTGTCACAAGAGGCAGTATCACCATGAGCACTGTCACCATGGACACTGTCACCATGGGCACTGTCACCATGGGAACTGTCACCGTGAAAAGTGTCACAAAGGGTACTATCACTATGGGTACTGTCACCACAGTATATTTCACTAAGAGCACTTTCACTTTGAGCATTATGACGATGAGCACAGTCACCATGAACACTGTCACCAAGTACACTGTCGCCATGAACACTCTCAGCATGAGCACGGTCACCATGACCATTGTCACCATGAGCACAGTCACCGTGTGCACTATTACCTTGATTGCGGTCACCATGGAGACTATAACCATGGGACTGTCCAAATCGGCACTATATCCTTGAGCACTGTCACCATGAGAACTGTCACCAAGGGCACTCTCACCATGGGAACTATCACTATGAGCAATATCACCATGAGAACTGTCACCATGGGCAGTGTCAGCATTGCCACTGCCAACATGGGCTCTGTCTCCTGGAGCACTGTCACCATGGGCCCAGTCACCATGGGCAATATCACCTTGAGCAGTGTCACCATGACCACAGTCACCATGAGCACTATTACCTTGAGCATTGCCACCATGGTAATTGTCACCAAGAGCACTGTCACCATGAGCACGGTCACCATGGGCACTATTCCCGTGGTAGCGGTCAACATGGAGACTATAACCTTGGGACTGTCACAATGGGCACTATCACCATGGGTACGGTTACGATGGGCACTATTACCGTGATTGCAGTGACCTTTCAGATTATAACCATGGGACTCTCACATCGGGCACTATCACCATGAGCACAGTCACCATGGGAACTGTCACCATGACTACTATCACCATGGGCACTGTCACTATGAGCAATATCACCATGAGAACTGTCATCATGGGCACTGTCAGCCTTGCCACTGTCACCATGGGCCCAGTCACCATGGGCACTATCACCTTGATCAGTGTCACCATGATCAGTGTCGCCATGGGCACAGTCAGCATTGGAACTGTCACCATGGGCTCTGTCACCATGAGCACTGTCACCATGATCACGGTCACCATGGGAACTATTACTTTGATTGCGGTCACCATGGAGACTATAACCATGGGCAGTGTCACAATGTGCAGTATCACCATGAGCACTATCACAATGAGCACTGTCACCATGTGCAATCTTTCCATGAGCACTGTCACCATGAGCACTGTCACCATGGACACTGTCACCCTGGGCCCTGTCACCATGGGAACTGTCACCGTGAAAAGTGTCACAAAGGATAATATCACTATGGGTACTGTCACCACCGTATATTTCACAAAGACCACTTTCACTGTGAGCATTGTGAGTATGGGCACTGTCGCCATGAGCTCTGTCACTATGAGCACTGTCACCATGGGCACTATCACCATGAGCACTGTGACCATGGTCACTGTCACCATGAGCACTGTCACACTGGGCAGTGTCACAATGGGAACTGTCACCATGGGCACTGTCACCGAGAGCACTGTCACCATGAGCACTATCAGCATGAGCAATGTCACCATGGGTACTGAACGATGAGCACTGTCACCATTGGCACTGTCACCATGACCACAGTCACCATGAAAACTATTACCATGAGGACTGTCACCATGGGAATTGTCACCATGAGCACTGTTACCATGAGCATGGTCACCAAGGGCACTATTACCGTGGTAGCGGTAACCATGGAGACTATAACCATAGGACTGTCACAATGGGCACTATCACCATGGGTATGGTTACGATGGGCACTATTACCGTGATTGCAGTGACCATGGAGATTATACGCAGGGGACTCTCACATCGGGCACTATCAGCATGAGCACAGTCACCATGGGCACTGTCACACTGAGCACTGTCACCATGGAAACGATCACTATGAGCACTGTCACCGTGGACACTGTCACGATGGTAACTGTCACCATTAACACTATCACCATGAGCACGGTCACCGTGTGCACTCTAACAGTGATGGCGGTCACCATGGACAATATAAACATGGACACTGTCACAATGGGCACTGTCGCCATGAGCACTGTCACTATGGGCACTGTCGCCATGAGCACTGTCACCATGAGCACTGTCACCATGAGCATGATCACCATGGACACTATTTCCGTGGTTACAGTTACCATGGAGAATATAAGCATGGGAATGTCACAATGGGAACTATCACTAGGAGCACTGTGACCATGACCAATGTGACCATGTCACATTGGGCAGTGTCACAATCGGGCCTGTCGCCATGGGCTCTGTCACCATGAGCACTGTCACCATGGGCACTGTCACCATGACAACTATCACCATGGGCATTGTCACTATGAACAATATCACCATGAGAAATGTCACCATGGGCACTGTCACCATGTGCCCAGTCCCCATGGGAACTATCACTTTGATTGCAGTCACCATGGAGACTATAACCCTCGGCAGTGTCACAATGTGCAGTATCACCATGAGCACTATCACAATGAGCACTGTCACCATGAGCAATCTTTCCATGAGCACGGTCACCATGAGCACTGTCACCATGAGCACTGTCACCATGGACACTGTCACCATGGGCACTGTCACCATGGGATCTGTCACCGTGAAAAGTGTCACAAAGGGTCATATCACTATGGGTAATGTCACCACAGTATATTTCACAAAGAGCACTTTCACTGTGAGCATTGCGACCATGAGCACTATCACCATGAACACTGTCACCATGAGTACTGTCACCATGAGTACTATCACCATGATCACTGTTTCCAGGGGCACTCTCACTATGGGCACTGTCGCCATGAGCACTGTCACTATGAGCACTGTCACCATGGGCACTGTTACCATGAGCACTGTCACCATGAGCACGGTCACCATGGGCACTATTTCTGTGATTGCGGTTACCGTGGAGACTATAAGGATGGGAATGTCACAATGGGCAATATCACCATGAGGACTGTGAGCCTGGTCACTGTCACCATGAGAACTGTGACATTTGGCAGTGTCACAATGGAAACTGTCACCATGGGCACTGTCACCATGAGCACTATCAGCATGAGCATTGTCACCATGGGCACTTAACCATGAGCACTGTCACCATTGGCACTGTCCCCATGACCACAGTCACCATGAACACTATTACCATGTGCATTGTCACCATGACCACAGTCACCATGAGCACTATTACTGTGATTGCGGTCACCATGGAGACTATAACCATGGGCAGTGTCACAAGAGGCAGTATCACCGTGAGCACTGTCACCATGGACACTGTCACCATGGGCACTGTCACCATGGGAACTGTCACCGTGAAAAGTGTCACAAAGGGTACTATCACTATGGGTACTGTCACCACAGTATATTTCACTAAGAGCACTTTCACTTTGAGCATTATGACGATGAGCACAGTCACCATGAACACTGTCACCAAGTACACTGTCACCATGAACACTCTCAGCATGAGCACGGTCACCATGGCCATTGTCACCATGAGCACAGTCACCGTGTGCTCTATTACCTTGATTGCGGTCACCATGGAGACTATAACCATGGGACTGTCAAAATCGGCACTATATCCTTGAGCACTGTCACCATGAGAACTGTCACCAAGGGCACTGTCACCATGGGAACTATCACTATGAGCAATATCACCATGAGATCTGTCACCATGGGCAGTGTCAGCATTGCCACTGTCAACATGGGGTCTGTCACCTGGAGCACTGTCACCATGGGCCCAGTCACCATGGGCAATATCACCTTGAGCAGTGTCACCATGACCACAGTCACCATGAGCACTATTACCATGAGCATTGCCACCATGGGAATTGTCACCAAGAGCACTGTCACCATGAGCACGGTCACCATGGGCACTATTCCCGTGGTAGCGGTCAACATGGAGACTATAACCTTGGGACTGTCACAATGGGCACTATCACCATGGGTACGGTTACGATGGGCACTATTACCGTGATTGCAGTGACCTTTCAGATTATAACCATGGGACTCTCATATCGGGCACTATCAGCATGAGCACTGTCACCATGGGCATTGTCACCCTTAGCACTGTCACCATGGACACTAACACCATGAGCACTGTTACCATGGGAACTGTCACCATGAGCACTATCACCATGGGCACTGTCACTATGAGCAATATCACCATGAGAACTGTCATCATGGGCACTGTCACCATAAGCACTGTCACCATGGGTACTATCACTCTCATCACTCTCACCATGAACACTATCACTATGAGCACGGTCACAATAGGCAGTATCACCATGAGCACTGTTGCCATGGCCACTGTTGCCATGGGCACTCTCACAAAGGGCACTGTCGCCATGAGCACTGTCACCATGGGCACTATTTCTGTGATTGCGGTTACCATGGAGTGTATAAGCATGGGAATGTCTCAATGGGCACTATCACAATGAGCACTGTGACCATAGTCACTGTCACCATGAGCACTGTCACATTGGGCAGTGTAACAATGGGCCCTGTCACCATCGGCTCTGTCACCATGATCACGGTCACCATGAGCACACTATTACTGTGATTGCGGTCACCATGGAAGCTATAACCATGGGCAGTGTCGCAATGGGCAGTATCACCATGAGCACTATCAAAATGAGCACTGTAACCAGAGCACTGTCACCATGGACACTGTCACCATGGGCACTGTCACCATGGGAACTGTCACCGTGAAAAGAGTCACAAAGGGTACTATCACTATGGGTAATATCACCACAGTATATTTCACTAAGAGCACTTTCACTGTCAGCATTGTGACCATGTGCACTATCACCATGAACAGTTTCACCATGAGTACTGTCACCATGGGCACTATCACCATGAGCACTGTTGCCAGGGGAACTCTCACTATGGGAACTGTCGCCATGAACACTGTCACTGTGAGTACTATCACCATGGGCACTGTTACCATGAGAACTGTCACCATGAGCATGGTCACCATGGGCACTATTTCCGTGACTGTGGTTATCATGGAGAGTATATACATGAGAATGTCACAATGGGCAATATCCCCATGAGCACTGTGACCATGAGCACTGTGACCATGGACACTGTTACCATGAGCACTGTCACATTGGGCAGTGTCACAATGTGAACTGTCACCATGGGCACTGTCACCAAGAGCACTGTCACCATGAGCACTGTCAGCATGAGCAATGTCACCATGGGCACTTAACCAGGAGCACTGTCACCATTGGCACTGTCACCATGACCACAGTCACCATGAGCACTATTACCATGAGCATTGTCACCATGGGCACTGTCACCATGGGAACTGTCACCGTGAAAAGGGTCACAAAGGGTACTATCACTATGGGTACTGTCACCACAGTATATTTCACTAAGAGCACTTGCACTGTGAGCATTGTGAACATGAGCACTGTCACCATGAATACTGTCACTATGGGCACTATCACCATGAACACTGTTGCCAGGGGCACTCTCACTATGGGCACGGTCGCCAAGAGCACTTTCACCATTGCCACTGTTACCATGAGCACTGTCACCATGAGCACGGTCACCATGGGCACTATTTCTGTGATTGCGGTTACCATGGAGACTGTAGGCATGGGAATGTCACAATGGGCACCATCACAAAGGGCACTGTGACCATGAGCATTGTAACCATAGTCACTGTCACCAAGAGCACTGTCACATTGGGCAGTGTAACAATGGACCCTGTCACCATGGGCTCTGTCACCATGAGCAATGTCACCATGGGCAATGTTACCATGAGCACTACCACCATTAGAACTGTCACCATGGGCACTGTCCGCCTTGGAACTATCACCATGGGCTCTGTCACCATGAGCACTGTCACCATGATCACAGTCACCATGGCCACTCTAACTGTGATTGCAGTCACCATGGAGACTATAACCATGTGCAGTGTCACAAGAGGCAGTATCAACATGAGCACTGTCACCATGGACACTTTCACCATGGGCATTGTCACCATGGGCATTCTCAACATGGGTACTATCACCATGAGCTGTTTCACCATGGGCACTACCACCATGAGCACCGTTGCCATGGGGACTGTCGCCATGGGCACTCTCACTATGGGCACTGTCGCCATGAGCACTGTCACCATGGGCACTATTGCCGTGATTCCACTTACCATGGAGACTATAAGCATGGGAATGTCACAATGGGCACTATCACCATGAGCACTGTGAGCCTGGTCACTGTCACCATGAGCACTGTGACATTGGGCAGTGTCACAATGGAAACTGTCACCATGGGCACTGTCACCATGAGCACTATCAGCATGAGCAATGTCACCATGGCCACTTAACCATGAGCACTGTCACCATTGGCACTGTCACCATGACCACAGTCACCATGAACACTATTACCATGTGCATTGTCACCATGACCACAGTCACCATGAGCACTATTACCATGAGCATTGTCACCATGGGAATTGTCAACAGAGCACTGTCACCATGGGCATTATTACCGTGGTAGCGGTTACCATGGAGACTATAACCATGGGACTGTCACAATGGGCACTATCACCATGGGTAAGGTTACGATGGGCACTATTACCGTGATTGCAGTGACCATGGAGATTATAACCATGGGACTCTCACACCGGGCACTATCAGCATGAGCACTGTCACCATGAGCACTTTCTCCCTGAGTACTGTCTTCATGGACACGATCACCATGAGCACTGTCACCGTGGCCACTGTCACCATGGTTAGTGTTACCATTCGCACTATCACCATGAGCACGGTCACCGTGTGCACTACAACAGTGAATGTGGTCACCATGGACAGTATAAACATGGACACTGTCACAATGGGCACTGTCACCTTGAGAACTGTCACTATGGGCACTGTCGCCATGAGCACTGTAACCATGAGCACGATCACCATGGGCACTATTTCCGTGGTTGCGGTTACCATGGAGAATCTAAGCATGGGAATGTCACAATGGGAACTATCACCAGGAGCACTGTGACCATGAGCACAGTGACCATGGTCATTGTCACCATGAGCACTGTCACATTGGGCAGTGTCACAATCGGCCCTATCACCATGGGCTCTGTCACCATGAGCACTCTCACCATGGGCACTGTCACCATGGGCACTGTCAGCATTGGAACTGTCACCATGGGCTCTGTCAGCATGACCACTGTCACCATGATCACAGTCACCATGCGCACTATTACTGTGATTGCGGTCACCATGGAGACTATAACCATGGGAAGTGTCACAAGAGGCAGTATCACCGTGAGCACTGTCACCATGGACACTGTCACCATGGGCACTGTCACCATGGGAACTGTCACCGTGAAAAGTGTCACAAAGGGTACTATCACTATGGGTACTGTCACCACAGTATATTTCACTAAGAGCACTTTCACTTTGAGCATTATGACGATGAGCACAGTCACCATGAACACTGTCACCAAGTACACTGTCACCATGAACACTCTCAGCATGAGCACGGTCACCATGGCCATTGTCACCATGAGCACAGTCACCGTGTGCACTATTACCTTGATTGCGGTCACCATGGAGACTATAACCATGGGACTGTCAAAATCGGCACTATATCCTTGAGCACTGTCACCATGAGAACTGTCACCAAGGGCACTGTCACCATGGGAACTATCACTATGAGCAATATCACCATGAGAACTGTCACCATGGGCAGTGTCAGCATTGCCACTGTCAACATGGGGTCTGTCACCTGGAGCACTGTCACCATGGGCCCAGTCACATGGGCAATATCACCTTGAGCGGTGTCACCATGACCACAGTCACCATGAGCACAATTACCATGAGCATTGCCACGATGGGAATTGTCACCAAGAGCACTGTCACCATGAGCACGGTCACCATGGGCACTATTCCCGTGGTAGCGGTCAACATGGAGACTATAACCTTGGGACTGTCACAATGGGCACTATCACCATGGGTACGGTTACGATGGGCACTATTACCGTGATTGCAGTGACCTTTCAGATTATAACCATGGGACTCTCACATCGGGCACTATCAGCATGAGCACTGTCACCATGGGCATTGTCACCCTTAGCACTGTCACCATGGACACTAACACCATGAGCACTGTTACCATGGGAACTGTCACCATGAGCACTATCACCATGGGCACTGTCACTATGAGCAATATCACCATGAGAACTGTCATCATGGGCACTGTCAGCCTTGCCACTGTCACCATGGGCCCAGTCACCATGGGCACTATCTCCTTGATCAGTGTCACCATGATCAGTGTCGCCATGGGCACAGTCAGCATTGGAACTGTCACCATGGGCTCTGTCACCATGAACACTGTCACCATGATCACGGTCACCATGGGAACTATTACTTTGATTGCGGTCACCATGGAGACTATAACCATGGGCAGTGTCACACTGTGCAGTATCACCATGAGCACTATCACAATGAGCACTGTCACCATGAGCAATCTTTCCATGAGCACTGTCACCATGAGCACTGTCACCGTGGACACTGTCACCCTGGGGACTGTCACCATGGGAACTGTCACCGTTAAAAGTGTCACAAAGGATAATATCACTATGGGTACTGTCACCACCGTATATTTCACAAAGACCACTTTCACTGTGAGCATTGTGACTATGGGCACTGTCGCCATGCGCTCTGTCACTATGAGCACTGTCACCATGGGCACTATCACCATGAGCACTGTGACCATGGTCACTGTCACCATGAGCACTGTCACACTGGGCAGTGTCACAATGGGAACTGTCACCATGGGCACTGTCACCATGAGCACTATCAGCATGAGCAATGTCACCATGGGTACTGAACGATGAGCACTGTCACCATTGGCACTCTCACCATGACCACAGTCACCATGAACACTATTACCATGAAGATTGTCACCATGGGAATTGTCACCATGAGCACTGTTACCATGAGCACGGTCACCATGGGCACTATTACCGTGGTAGCGGTCACCATGGAGACTATAACCATGGGACTGTCACAATGGGCACTATCACCCTGGGGACGGTTACGATGGGCCCTATTACCGTGATGGCAGTGACCATGTAGATTATAAGCATGGGACTCTCACATCGGGCACTATCAGCATGAGCACTGTCACCATGGGCACTGGCACCATGGACACTATCACCATGGACACTATCACCATGAGCACTGTCACCGTGGACACTGTCACCATGGTTATTGTCACCATTAGCACTATCACCATGAGCACGGTCACCGTGTGCACTATAAGAGTGAAAGCGGTCACCATGGACAATATAAACATGGACACTGTCACAATGGGCACTGTCACCATGAGTACTGTCACTTTGGGCACTGTTGCCATGAGCACTGTCACCAGAGGCACTGTCACCATGAGCACTGTCACCATGAGCACGATCACCTTGGGCACTATTTCCGTGGTTACGGTTACCATGGAGAATATAAGCATGGGAATGTCACAATGGGAACTATCCCCAGGAGCACTGTGACCATGAGCACTGTGACCATGGTCATTGTCACCATGAGCACTGTCACATTGGGCAGTGTCACAATCGGCCCTGTCGCCATGGGCTCTGTCACCATGAGCACTGTCACATTGGGCACTGTCACCATGACCACTATCACCATGGGCACTGTCACTATGAACAATATCACCATGAGTACTGTCACCATGAGCACGATCACCATGGGCACTATTTCCGTGGTTGCGGTTACCATGGAGAATATAAGCATGGGAATGTCACACTGGGAAATATCACCAGGAGCACTGTGACCACGGTCATTGTCACCATGAGCACTGTCACATTGGGCAGTGTCACAATCGGCCCTATCACCATGGGCTCTGTCACCATGAGCACTTTCACCATGGGCACTGTCACTATGAGCAATATTACCATGAGAACTGTCTCCATCGGCACTGTCAGCATTGCCACTGTCACCATGAGCACTGTCACCATGTGCCCAGTCACCATGGGCAGTATCACCATGAGCAATATTACAATGAGCTCTGTCACCATGAGCACTGTTTCCATGGGCACTGTCACCGTGAGCATTGTCACCATGATAACGGTCACAATGGGCACTATTACCGTGATTGCGGTCACCAATGAGATTATAACCATGTGAACTGTCACAATGGACACGGTCACCATGGGCATTGTCACCATGGGCATTTTCACCTTGGGTACTGTCACCATGAGCACTGTTGCCATGGGCACTGTTGCCATGGGCACTCTCACTATGGGCACTGTCGCCATGAGCACTGTCACCATGGGCACTATTTCCATGACTGTGGTTACCATGGAGACTATAAGCATGGGAATGTCACAATGGGCACTATCACAATGAGCACTGTGACCATGAGCATTGTAACCATAGTCACTGTCACCATGAGCACTGTCACATTGGGCATTGTAACAATGGACCCTGGCTCTGTCAGCATGACCACTGTCACCATGATCACAGTCACCATGCGCACTATTACTGTGATTGCGCTCACCATGGAGACTATATCCATGGGCAGTGTCACAAGAGGCAGTATCACCATGAGCACTGTCACCATGGACACTGTCACCATGGGCACTGTCACCATGGGAACTGTCACCGTGAAAAGTGTCACAAAGGGTACTATCACTATGGGTACTGTCACCACAGTATATTTCACTAAGAGCACTTTCACTTTGAGCATTATGACGATGAGCACAGTCACCATGAACACTGTCACCAAGTACACTGTCGCCATGAACACTCTCAGCATGAGCACGGTCACCATGACCATTGTCACCATGAGCACAGTCACCGTGTGCACTATTACCTTGATTGCGGTCACCATGGAGACTATAACCATGGGACTGTCCAAATCGGCACTATATCCTTGAGCACTGTCACCATGAGAACTGTCACCAAGGGCACTCTCACCATGGGAACTATCACTATGAGCAATATCACCATGAGAACTGTCACCATGGGCAGTGTCAGCATTGCCACTGCCAACATGGGCTCTGTCTCCTGGAGCACTGTCACCATGGGCCCAGTCACCATGGGCAATATCACCTTGAGCAGTGTCACCATGACCACAGTCACCATGAGCACTATTACCTTGAGCATTGCCACCATGGTAATTGTCACCAAGAGCACTGTCACCATGAGCACGGTCACCATGGGCACTATTCCCGTGGTAGCGGTCAACATGGAGACTATAACCTTGGGACTGTCACAATGGGCACTATCACCATGGGTACGGTTACGATGGGCACTATTACCGTGATTGCAGTGACCTTTCAGATTATAACCATGGGACTCTCACATCGGGCACTATCACCATGAGCACAGTCACCATGGGAACTGTCACCATGACTACTATCACCATGGGCACTGTCACTATGAGCAATATCACCATGAGAACTGTCATCATGGGCACTGTCAGCCTTGCCACTGTCACCATGGGCCCAGTCACCATGGGCACTATCACCTTGATCAGTGTCACCATGATCAGTGTCGCCATGGGCACAGTCAGCATTGGAACTGTCACCATGGGCTCTGTCACCATGAGCACTGTCACCATGATCACGGTCACCATGGGAACTATTACTTTGATTGCGGTCACCATGGAGACTATAACCATGGGCAGTGTCACAATGTGCAGTATCACCATGAGCACTATCACAATGAGCACTGTCACCATGTGCAATCTTTCCATGAGCACTGTCACCATGAGCACTGTCACCATGGACACTGTCACCCTGGGCCCTGTCACCATGGGAACTGTCACCGTGAAAAGTGTCACAAAGGATAATATCACTATGGGTACTGTCACCACCGTATATTTCACAAAGACCACTTTCACTGTGAGCATTGTGAGTATGGGCACTGTCGCCATGAGCTCTGTCACTATGAGCACTGTCACCATGGGCACTATCACCATGAGCACTGTGACCATGGTCACTGTCACCATGAGCACTGTCACACTGGGCAGTGTCACAATGGGAACTGTCACCATGGGCACTGTCACCGAGAGCACTGTCACCATGAGCACTATCAGCATGAGCAATGTCACCATGGGTACTGAACGATGAGCACTGTCACCATTGGCACTGTCACCATGACCACAGTCACCATGAAAACTATTACCATGAGGACTGTCACCATGGGAATTGTCACCATGAGCACTGTTACCATGAGCATGGTCACCAAGGGCACTATTACCGTGGTAGCGGTAACCATGGAGACTATAACCATAGGACTGTCACAATGGGCACTATCACCATGGGTATGGTTACGATGGGCACTATTACCGTGATTGCAGTGACCATGGAGATTATACGCAGGGGACTCTCACATCGGGCACTATCAGCATGAGCACAGTCACCATGGGCACTGTCACACTGAGCACTGTCACCATGGAAACGATCACTATGAGCACTGTCACCGTGGACACTGTCACGATGGTAACTGTCACCATTAACACTATCACCATGAGCACGGTCACCGTGTGCACTCTAACAGTGATGGCGGTCACCATGGACAATATAAACATGGACACTGTCACAATGGGCACTGTCGCCATGAGCACTGTCACTATGGGCACTGTCGCCATGAGCACTGTCACCATGAGCACTGTCACCATGAGCATGATCACCATGGACACTATTTCCGTGGTTACAGTTACCATGGAGAATATAAGCATGGGAATGTCACAATGGGAACTATCACTAGGAGCACTGTGACCATGACCAATGTGACCATGTCACATTGGGCAGTGTCACAATCGGGCCTGTCGCCATGGGCTCTGTCACCATGAGCACTGTCACCATGGGCACTGTCACCATGACAACTATCACCATGGGCATTGTCACTATGAACAATATCACCATGAGAAATGTCACCATGGGCACTGTCACCATGTGCCCAGTCCCCATGGGAACTATCACTTTGATTGCAGTCACCATGGAGACTATAACCCTCGGCAGTGTCACAATGTGCAGTATCACCATGAGCACTATCACAATGAGCACTGTCACCATGAGCAATCTTTCCATGAGCACGGTCACCATGAGCACTGTCACCATGAGCACTGTCACCATGGACACTGTCACCATGGGCACTGTCACCATGGGATCTGTCACCGTGAAAAGTGTCACAAAGGGTCATATCACTATGGGTAATGTCACCACAGTATATTTCACAAAGAGCACTTTCACTGTGAGCATTGCGACCATGAGCACTATCACCATGAACACTGTCACCATGAGTACTGTCACCATGAGTACTATCACCATGATCACTGTTTCCAGGGGCACTCTCACTATGGGCACTGTCGCCATGAGCACTGTCACTATGAGCACTGTCACCATGGGCACTGTTACCATGAGCACTGTCACCATGAGCACGGTCACCATGGGCACTATTTCTGTGATTGCGGTTACCGTGGAGACTATAAGGATGGGAATGTCACAATGGGCAATATCACCATGAGGACTGTGAGCCTGGTCACTGTCACCATGAGAACTGTGACATTTGGCAGTGTCACAATGGAAACTGTCACCATGGGCACTGTCACCATGAGCACTATCAGCATGAGCATTGTCACCATGGGCACTTAACCATGAGCACTGTCACCATTGGCACTGTCCCCATGACCACAGTCACCATGAACACTATTACCATGTGCATTGTCACCATGACCACAGTCACCATGAGCACTATTACTGTGATTGCGGTCACCATGGAGACTATAACCATGGGCAGTGTCACAAGAGGCAGTATCACCGTGAGCACTGTCACCATGGACACTGTCACCATGGGCACTGTCACCATGGGAACTGTCACCGTGAAAAGTGTCACAAAGGGTACTATCACTATGGGTACTGTCACCACAGTATATTTCACTAAGAGCACTTTCACTTTGAGCATTATGACGATGAGCACAGTCACCATGAACACTGTCACCAAGTACACTGTCACCATGAACACTCTCAGCATGAGCACGGTCACCATGGCCATTGTCACCATGAGCACAGTCACCGTGTGCTCTATTACCTTGATTGCGGTCACCATGGAGACTATAACCATGGGACTGTCAAAATCGGCACTATATCCTTGAGCACTGTCACCATGAGAACTGTCACCAAGGGCACTGTCACCATGGGAACTATCACTATGAGCAATATCACCATGAGATCTGTCACCATGGGCAGTGTCAGCATTGCCACTGTCAACATGGGGTCTGTCACCTGGAGCACTGTCACCATGGGCCCAGTCACCATGGGCAATATCACCTTGAGCAGTGTCACCATGACCACAGTCACCATGAGCACTATTACCATGAGCATTGCCACCATGGGAATTGTCACCAAGAGCACTGTCACCATGAGCACGGTCACCATGGGCACTATTCCCGTGGTAGCGGTCAACATGGAGACTATAACCTTGGGACTGTCACAATGGGCACTATCACCATGGGTACGGTTACGATGGGCACTATTACCGTGATTGCAGTGACCTTTCAGATTATAACCATGGGACTCTCATATCGGGCACTATCAGCATGAGCACTGTCACCATGGGCATTGTCACCCTTAGCACTGTCACCATGGACACTAACACCATGAGCACTGTTACCATGGGAACTGTCACCATGAGCACTATCACCATGGGCACTGTCACTATGAGCAATATCACCATGAGAACTGTCATCATGGGCACTGTCACCATAAGCACTGTCACCATGGGTACTATCACTCTCATCACTCTCACCATGAACACTATCACTATGAGCACGGTCACAATAGGCAGTATCACCATGAGCACTGTTGCCATGGCCACTGTTGCCATGGGCACTCTCACAAAGGGCACTGTCGCCATGAGCACTGTCACCATGGGCACTATTTCTGTGATTGCGGTTACCATGGAGTGTATAAGCATGGGAATGTCTCAATGGGCACTATCACAATGAGCACTGTGACCATAGTCACTGTCACCATGAGCACTGTCACATTGGGCAGTGTAACAATGGGCCCTGTCACCATCGGCTCTGTCACCATGATCACGGTCACCATGAGCACACTATTACTGTGATTGCGGTCACCATGGAAGCTATAACCATGGGCAGTGTCGCAATGGGCAGTATCACCATGAGCACTATCAAAATGAGCACTGTAACCAGAGCACTGTCACCATGGACACTGTCACCATGGGCACTGTCACCATGGGAACTGTCACCGTGAAAAGAGTCACAAAGGGTACTATCACTATGGGTAATATCACCACAGTATATTTCACTAAGAGCACTTTCACTGTCAGCATTGTGACCATGTGCACTATCACCATGAACAGTTTCACCATGAGTACTGTCACCATGGGCACTATCACCATGAGCACTGTTGCCAGGGGAACTCTCACTATGGGAACTGTCGCCATGAACACTGTCACTGTGAGTACTATCACCATGGGCACTGTTACCATGAGAACTGTCACCATGAGCATGGTCACCATGGGCACTATTTCCGTGACTGTGGTTATCATGGAGAGTATATACATGAGAATGTCACAATGGGCAATATCCCCATGAGCACTGTGACCATGAGCACTGTGACCATGGACACTGTTACCATGAGCACTGTCACATTGGGCAGTGTCACAATGTGAACTGTCACCATGGGCACTGTCACCAAGAGCACTGTCACCATGAGCACTGTCAGCATGAGCAATGTCACCATGGGCACTTAACCAGGAGCACTGTCACCATTGGCACTGTCACCATGACCACAGTCACCATGAGCACTATTACCATGAGCATTGTCACCATGGGCACTGTCACCATGGGAACTGTCACCGTGAAAAGGGTCACAAAGGGTACTATCACTATGGGTACTGTCACCACAGTATATTTCACTAAGAGCACTTGCACTGTGAGCATTGTGAACATGAGCACTGTCACCATGAATACTGTCACTATGGGCACTATCACCATGAACACTGTTGCCAGGGGCACTCTCACTATGGGCACGGTCGCCAAGAGCACTTTCACCATTGCCACTGTTACCATGAGCACTGTCACCATGAGCACGGTCACCATGGGCACTATTTCTGTGATTGCGGTTACCATGGAGACTGTAGGCATGGGAATGTCACAATGGGCACCATCACAAAGGGCACTGTGACCATGAGCATTGTAACCATAGTCACTGTCACCAAGAGCACTGTCACATTGGGCAGTGTAACAATGGACCCTGTCACCATGGGCTCTGTCACCATGAGCAATGTCACCATGGGCAATGTTACCATGAGCACTACCACCATTAGAACTGTCACCATGGGCACTGTCCGCCTTGGAACTATCACCATGGGCTCTGTCACCATGAGCACTGTCACCATGATCACAGTCACCATGGCCACTCTAACTGTGATTGCGGTCACCATGGAGACTATAACCATGTGCAGTGTCACAAGAGGCAGTATCAACATGAGCACTGTCACCATGGACACTTTCACCATGGGCATTGTCACCATGGGCATTCTCAACATGGGTACTATCACCATGAGCTGTTTCACCATGGGCACTACCACCATGAGCACCGTTGCCATGGGGACTGTCGCCATGGGCACTCTCACTATGGGCACTGTCGCCATGAGCACTGTCACCATGGGCACTATTGCCGTGATTCCACTTACCATGGAGACTATAAGCATGGGAATGTCACAATGGGCACTATCACCATGAGCACTGTGAGCCTGGTCACTGTCACCATGAGCACTGTGACATTGGGCAGTGTCACAATGGAAACTGTCACCATGGGCACTGTCACCATGAGCACTATCAGCATGAGCAATGTCACCATGGCCACTTAACCATGAGCACTGTCACCATTGGCACTGTCACCATGACCACAGTCACCATGAACACTATTACCATGTGCATTGTCACCATGACCACAGTCACCATGAGCACTATTACCATGAGCATTGTCACCATGGGAATTGTCAACAGAGCACTGTCACCATGGGCATTATTACCGTGGTAGCGGTTACCATGGAGACTATAACCATGGGACTGTCACAATGGGCACTATCACCATGGGTAAGGTTACGATGGGCACTATTACCGTGATTGCAGTGACCATGGAGATTATAACCATGGGACTCTCACACCGGGCACTATCAGCATGAGCACTGTCACCATGAGCACTTTCTCCCTGAGTACTGTCTTCATGGACACGATCACCATGAGCACTGTCACCGTGGCCACTGTCACCATGGTTAGTGTTACCATTCGCACTATCACCATGAGCACGGTCACCGTGTGCACTACAACAGTGAATGTGGTCACCATGGACAGTATAAACATGGACACTGTCACAATGGGCACTGTCACCTTGAGAACTGTCACTATGGGCACTGTCGCCATGAGCACTGTAACCATGAGCACGATCACCATGGGCACTATTTCCGTGGTTGCGGTTACCATGGAGAATCTAAGCATGGGAATGTCACAATGGGAACTATCACCAGGAGCACTGTGACCATGAGCACAGTGACCATGGTCATTGTCACCATGAGCACTGTCACATTGGGCAGTGTCACAATCGGCCCTATCACCATGGGCTCTGTCACCATGAGCACTCTCACCATGGGCACTGTCACCATGGGCACTGTCAGCATTGGAACTGTCACCATGGGCTCTGTCAGCATGACCACTGTCACCATGATCACAGTCACCATGCGCACTATTACTGTGATTGCGGTCACCATGGAGACTATAACCATGGGAAGTGTCACAAGAGGCAGTATCACCGTGAGCACTGTCACCATGGACACTGTCACCATGGGCACTGTCACCATGGGAACTGTCACCGTGAAAAGTGTCACAAAGGGTACTATCACTATGGGTACTGTCACCACAGTATATTTCACTAAGAGCACTTTCACTTTGAGCATTATGACGATGAGCACAGTCACCATGAACACTGTCACCAAGTACACTGTCACCATGAACACTCTCAGCATGAGCACGGTCACCATGGCCATTGTCACCATGAGCACAGTCACCGTGTGCACTATTACCTTGATTGCGGTCACCATGGAGACTATAACCATGGGACTGTCAAAATCGGCACTATATCCTTGAGCACTGTCACCATGAGAACTGTCACCAAGGGCACTGTCACCATGGGAACTATCACTATGAGCAATATCACCATGAGAACTGTCACCATGGGCAGTGTCAGCATTGCCACTGTCAACATGGGGTCTGTCACCTGGAGCACTGTCACCATGGGCCCAGTCACATGGGCAATATCACCTTGAGCGGTGTCACCATGACCACAGTCACCATGAGCACAATTACCATGAGCATTGCCACCATGGGAATTGTCACCAAGAGCACTGTCACCATGAGCACGGTCACCATGGGCACTATTCCCGTGGTAGCGGTCAACATGGAGACTATAACCTTGGGACTGTCACAATGGGCACTATCACCATGGGTACGGTTACGATGGGCACTATTACCGTGATTGCAGTGACCTTTCAGATTATAACCATGGGACTCTCACATCGGGCACTATCAGCATGAGCACTGTCACCATGGGCATTGTCACCCTTAGCACTGTCACCATGGACACTAACACCATGAGCACTGTTACCATGGGAACTGTCACCATGAGCACTATCACCATGGGCACTGTCACTATGAGCAATATCACCATGAGAACTGTCATCATGGGCACTGTCAGCCTTGCCACTGTCACCATGGGCCCAGTCACCATGGGCACTATCTCCTTGATCAGTGTCACCATGATCAGTGTCGCCATGGGCACAGTCAGCATTGGAACTGTCACCATGGGCTCTGTCACCATGAACACTGTCACCATGATCACGGTCACCATGGGAACTATTACTTTGATTGCGGTCACCATGGAGACTATAACCATGGGCAGTGTCACACTGTGCAGTATCACCATGAGCACTATCACAATGAGCACTGTCACCATGAGCAATCTTTCCATGAGCACTGTCACCATGAGCACTCACCGTGGACACTGTCACCCTGGGGACTGTCACCATGGGAACTGTCACCGTTAAAAGTGTCACAAAGGATAATATCACTATGGGTACTGTCACCACCGTATATTTCACAAAGACCACTTTCACTGTGAGCATTGTGACTATGGGCACTGTCGCCATGCGCTCTGTCACTATGAGCACTGTCACCATGGGCACTATCACCATGAGCACTGTGACCATGGTCACTGTCACCATGAGCACTGTCACACTGGGCAGTGTCACAATGGGAACTGTCACCATGGGCACTGTCACCATGAGCACTATCAGCATGAGCAATGTCACCATGGGTACTGAACGATGAGCACTGTCACCATTGGCACTCTCACCATGACCACAGTCACCATGAACACTATTACCATGAAGATTGTCACCATGGGAATTGTCACCATGAGCACTGTTACCATGAGCACGGTCACCATGGGCACTATTACCGTGGTAGCGGTCACCATGGAGACTATAACCATGGGACTGTCACAATGGGCACTATCACCCTGGGGACGGTTACGATGGGCCCTATTACCGTGATGGCAGTGACCATGTAGATTATAAGCATGGGACTCTCACATCGGGCACTATCAGCATGAGCACTGTCACCATGGGCACTGGCACCATGGACACTATCACCATGGACACTATCACCATGAGCACTGTCACCGTGGACACTGTCACCATGGTTATTGTCACCATTAGCACTATCACCATGAGCACGGTCACCGTGTGCACTATAAGAGTGAAAGCGGTCACCATGGACAATATAAACATGGACACTGTCACAATGGGCACTGTCACCATGAGTACTGTCACTTTGGGCACTGTTGCCATGAGCACTGTCACCAGAGGCACTGTCACCATGAGCACTGTCACCATGAGCACGATCACCTTGGGCACTATTTCCGTGGTTACGGTTACCATGGAGAATATAAGCATGGGAATGTCACAATGGGAACTATCCCCAGGAGCACTGTGACCATGAGCACTGTGACCATGGTCATTGTCACCATGAGCACTGTCACATTGGGCAGTGTCACAATCGGCCCTGTCGCCATGGGCTCTGTCACCATGAGCACTGTCACATTGGGCACTGTCACCATGACCACTATCACCATGGGCACTGTCACTATGAACAATATCACCATGAGTACTGTCACCATGAGCACGATCACCATGGGCACTATTTCCGTGGTTGCGGTTACCATGGAGAATATAAGCATGGGAATGTCACACTGGGAAATATCACCAGGAGCACTGTGACCACGGTCATTGTCACCATGAGCACTGTCACATTGGGCAGTGTCACAATCGGCCCTATCACCATGGGCTCTGTCACCATAAGCACTTTCACCATGGGCACTGTCACTATGAGCAATATTACCATGAGAACTGTCTCCATCGGCACTGTCAGCATTGCCACTGTCACCATGAGCACTGTCACCATGTGCCCAGTCACCATGGGCAGTATCACCATGAGCAATATTACAATGAGCTCTGTCACCATGAGCACTGTTTCCATGGGCACTGTCACCGTGAGCATTGTCACCATGATAACGGTCACAATGGGCACTATTACCGTGATTGCGGTCACCAATGAGATTATAACCATGTGAACTGTCACAATGGACACGGTCACCATGGGCATTGTCACCATGGGCATTTTCACCTTGGGTACTGTCACCATGAGCACTGTTGCCATGGGCACTGTTGCCATGGGCACTCTCACTATGGGCACTGTCGCCATGAGCACTGTCACCATGGGCACTATTTCCATGACTGTGGTTACCATGGAGACTATAAGCATGGGAATGTCACAATGGGCACTATCACAATGAGCACTGTGACCATGAGCATTGTAACCATAGTCACTGTCACCATGAGCACTGTCACATTGGGCATTGTAACAATGGACCCTGGCTCTGTCAGCATGACCACTGTCACCATGATCACAGTCACCATGCGCACTATTACTGTGATTGCGGTCACCATGGAGACTATATCCATGGGCAGTGTCACAAGAGGCAGTATCACCATGAGCACTGTCACCATGGACACTGTCACCATGGGCACTGTCACCATGGGAACTGTCACCGTGAAAAGTGTCACAAAGGGTACTATCACTATGGGTACTGTCACCACAGTATATTTCACTAAGAGCACTTTCACTTTGAGCATTATGACGATGAGCACAGTCACCATGAACACTGTCACCAAGTACACTGTCGCCATGAACACTCTCAGCATGAGCACGGTCAACATGACCATTGTCACCATGAGCACAGTCACCGTGTGCACTATTACCTTGATTGCGGTCACCATGGAGACTATAACCATGGGACTGTCCAAATCGGCACTATATCCTTGAGCACTGTCACCATGAGAACTGTCACCAAGGGCACTCTCACCATGGGAACTATCACTATGAGCAATATCACCATGAGAACTGTCACCATGGGCAGTGTCAGCATTGCCACTGCCAACATGGGCTCTGTCTCCTGGAGCACTGTCACCATGGGCCCAGTCACCATGGGCAATATCACCTTGAGCAGTGTCACCATGACCACAGTCACCATGAGCACTATTACCTTGAGCATTGCCACCATGGTAATTGTCACCAAGAGCACTGTCACCATGAGCACGGTCACCATGGGCACTATTCCCGTGGTAGCGGTCAACATGGAGACTATAACCTTGGGACTGTCACAATGGGCACTATCACCATGGGTACGGTTACGATGGGCACTATTACCGTGATTGCAGTGACCTTTCAGATTATAACCATGGGACTCTCACATCGGGCACTATCACCATGAGCACAGTCACCATGGGAACTGTCACCATGACTACTATCACCATGGGCACTGTCACTATGAGCAATATCACCATGAGAACTGTCATCATGGGCACTGTCAGCCTTGCCACTGTCACCATGGGCCCAGTCACCATGGGCACTATCACCTTGATCAGTGTCACCATGATCAGTGTCGCCATGGGCACAGTCAGCATTGGAACTGTCACCATGGGCTCTGTCACCATGAGCACTGTCACCATGATCACGGTCACCATGGGAACTATTACTTTGATTGCGGTCACCATGGAGACTATAACCATGGGCAGTGTCACAATGTGCAGTATCACCATGAGCACTATCACAATGAGCACTGTCACCATGTGCAATCTTTCCATGAGCACTGTCACCATGAGCACTGTCACCATGGACACTGTCTCCCTGGGCACTGTCACCATGGGAACTGTCACCGTGAAAAGTGTCACAAAGGATAATATCACTATGGGTACTGTCACCACCGTATATTTCACAAAGACCACTTTCACTGTGAGCATTGTGAGTATGGGCACTATCGCCATGAGCTCTGTCACTATGAGCACTGTCACCATGGGCACTATCACCATGAGCACTGTGACCATGGTCACTGTCACCATGAGCACTGTCACACTGGGCAGTGTCACAATGGGAACTGTCACCATGGGCACTGTCACCGAGAGCACTGTCACCATGAGCACTATCAGCATGAGCAATGTCACCATGGGTACTGAACGATGAGCACTGTCACCATTGGCACTGTCACCATGACCACAGTCACCATGAAAACTATTACCATGAGGACTGTCACCATGGGAATTGTCACCATGAGCACTGTTACCATGAGCATGGTCACCAAGGGCACTATTACCGTGGTAGCGGTAACCATGGAGACTATAACCATAGGACTGTCACAATGGGCACTATCACCATGGGTATGGTTACGATGGGCACTATTACCGTGATTGCAGTGACCATGGAGATTATACGCAGGGGACTCTCACATCGGGCACTATCAGCATGAGCACAGTCACCATGGGCACTGTCACACTGAGCACTGTCACCATGGAAACGATCACTATGAGCACTGTCACCGTGGACACTGTCACGATGGTAACTGTCACCATTAACACTATCACCATGAGCACGGTCACCGTGTGCACTCTAACAGTGATGGCGGTCACCATGGACAATATAAACATGGACACTGTCACAATGGGCACTGTCGCCATGAGCACTGTCACTATGGGCACTGTCGCCATGAGCACTGTCACCATGAGCACTGTCACCATGAGCATGATCACCATGGACACTATTTCCGTGGTTACAGTTACCATGGAGAATATAAGCATGGGAATGTCACAATGGGAACTATCACTAGGAGCACTGTGACCATGACCAATGTGACCATGTCACATTGGGCAGTGTCACAATCGGGCCTGTCGCCATGGGCTCTGTCACCATGAACACTGTCACCATGGGCACTGTCACCATGACAACTATCACCATGGGCATTGTCACTATGAACAATATCACCATGAGAAATGTCACCATGGGCACTGTCACCATGTGCCCAGTCCCCATGGGAACTATCACATTGATTGCGTCACCATGGAGACTATAACCCTCGGCAGTGTCACAATGTGCAGTATCACCATGAGCACTATCACAATGAGCACTGTCACCATGAGCAATCTTTCCATGAGCACGGTCACCATGAGCACTGTCACCATGAGCACTGTCACCATGGACACTGTCACCATGGGCACTGTCACCATGGGATCTGTCACCGTGAAAAGTGTCACAAAGGGTCATATCACTATGGGTAATGTCACCACAGTATATTTCACAAAGAGCACTTTCACTGTGAGCATTGCGACCATGAGCACTATCACCATGAACACTGTCACCATGAGTACTGTCACCATGAGTACTATCACCATGATCACTGTTTCCAGGGGCACTCTCACTATGGGCACTGTCGCCATGAGCACTGTCACTATGAGCACTGTCACCATGGGCACTGTTACCATGAGCACTGTCACCATGAGCACGGTCACCATGGGCACTATTTCTGTGATTGCGGTTACCGTGGAGACTATAAGGATGGGAATGTCACAATGGGCAATATTACCATGAGCACTGTGAGCCTGGTCACTGTCACCATGAGAACTGTGACATTTGGCAGTGTCACAATGGAAACTGTCACCATGGGCACTGTCACCATGAGCACTATCAGCATGAGCATTGTCACCATGGGCACTTAACCATGAGCACTGTCACCATTGGCACTGTCCCCATGACCACAGTCACCATGAACACTATTACCATGTGCATTGTCACCATGACCACAGTCACCATGAGCACTATTACTGTGATTGCGGTCACCATGGAGACTATAACCATGGGCAGTGTCACAAGAGGCAGTATCACCGTGAGCACTGTCACCATGGACACTGTCACCATGGGCACTGTCACCATGGGAACTGTCACCGTGAAAAGTGTCACAAAGGGTACTATCACTATGGGTACTGTCACCACAGTATATTTCACTAAGAGCACTTTCACTTTGAGCATTATGACGATGAGCACAGTCACCATGAACACTGTCACCAAGTACACTGTCACCATGAACACTCTCAGCATGAGCACGGTCACCATGGCCATTGTCACCATGAGCACAGTCACCGTGTGCTCTATTACCTTGATTGCGGTCACCATGGAGACTATAACCATGGGACTGTCAAAATCGGCACTATATCCTTGAGCACTGTCACCATGAGAACTGTCACCAAGGGCACTGTCACCATGGGAACTATCACTATGAGCAATATCACCATGAGATCTGTCACCATGGGCAGTGTCAGCATTGCCACTGTCAACATGGGGTCTGTCACCTGGAGCACTGTCACCATGGGCCCAGTCACCATGGGCAATATCACCTTGAGCAGTGTCACCATGACCACAGTCACCATGAGCACTATTACCATGAGCATTGCCACCATGGGAATTGTCACCAAGAGCACTGTCACCATGAGCACGGTCACCATGGGCACTATTCCCGTGGTAGCGGTCAACATGGAGACTATAACCTTGGGACTGTCACAATGGGCACTATCACCATGGGTACGGTTACGATGGGCACTATTACCGTGATTGCAGTGACCTTTCAGATTATAACCATGGGACTCTCACATCGGGCACTATCAGCATGAGCACTGTCACCATGGGCATTGTCACCCTTAGCACTGTCACCATGGACACTAACACCATGAGCACTGTTACCATGGGAACTGTCACCATGAGCACTATCACCATGGGCACTGTCACTATGAGCAATATCACCATGAGAACTGTCATCATGGGCACTGTCACCATAAGCACTGTCACCATGGGTACTATCACTCTCATCACTCTCACCATGAACACTATCACTATGAGCACGGTCACAATAGGCAGTATCACCATGAGCACTGTTGCCATGGCCACTGTTGCCATGGGCACTCTCACAAAGGGCACTGTCGCCATGAGCACTGTCACCATGGGCACTATTTCTGTGATTGCGGTTACCATGGAGTGTATAAGCATGGGAATGTCTCAATGGGCACTATCACAATGAGCACTGTGACCATAGTCACTGTCACCATGAGCACTGTCACATTGGGCAGTGTAACAATGGGCCCTGTCACCATCGGCTCTGTCACCATGATCACGGTCACCATGAGCACACTATTACTGTGATTGCGGTCACCATGGAAGCTATAACCATGGGCAGTGTCGCAATGGGCACTATCACCATGAGCACTATCAAAATGAGCACTGTAACCAGAGCACTGTCACCATGGACACTGTCACCATGGGCACTGTCACCATGGGAACTGTCACCGTGAAAAGAGTCACAAAGGGTACTATCACTATGGGTAATATCACCACAGTATATTTCACTAAGAGCACTTTCACTGTCAGCATTGTGACCATGTGCACTATCACCATGAACAGTTTCACCATGAGTACTGTCACCATGGGCACTATCACCATGAGCACTGTTGCCAGGGGAACTCTCACTATGGGAACTGTCGCCATGAACACTGTCACTGTGAGTACTATCACCATGGGCACTGTTACCATGAGAACTGTCACCATGAGCATGGTCACCATGGGCACTATTTCCGTGACTGTGGTTATCATGGAGAGTATATACATGGGAATGTCACAATGGGCAATATCCCCATGAGCACTGTGACCATGAGCACTGTGACCATGGACACTGTTACCATGAGCACTGTCACATTGGGCAGTGTCACAATGTGAACTGTCACCATGGGCACTGTCACCAAGAGCACTGTCACCATGAGCACTGTCAGCATGAGCAATGTCACCATGGGCACTTAACCAGGAGCACTGTCACCATTGGCACTGTCACCATGACCACAGTCACCATGAGCACTATTACCATGAGCATTGTCACCATGGGCACTGTCACCATGGGAACTGTCACCGTGAAAAGGGTCACAAAGGGTACTATCACTATGGGTACTGTCACCACAGTATATTTCACAAAGAGCACTTGCACTGTGAGCATTGTGAACATGAGCACTGTCACCATGAATACTGTCACTATGGGCACTATCACCATGAACACTGTTGCCAGGGGCACTCTCACTATGGGCACGGTCGCCAAGAGCACTTTCACCATTGCCACTGTTACCATGAGCACTGTCACCATGAGCACGGTCACCATGGGCACTATTTCTGTGATTGCGGTTACCATGGAGACTGTAGGCATGGGAATGTCACAATGGGCACCATCACAAAGGGCACTGTGACCATGAGCATTGTAACCATAGTCACTGTCACCAAGAGCACTGTCACATTGGGCAGTGTAACAATGGACCCTGTCACCATGGGCTCTGTCACCATGAGCAATGTCACCATGGGCAATGTTACCATGAGCACTACCACCATTAGAACTGTCACCATGGGCACTGTCCGCCTTGGAACTATCACCATGGGCTCTGTCACCATGAGCACTGTCACCATGATCACAGTCACCATGGCCACTCTAACTGTGATTGCGGTCACCATGGAGACTATAACCATGTGCAGTGTCACAAGAGGCAGTATCAACATGAGCACTGTCACCATGGACACTTTCACCATGGGCATTGTCACCATGGGCATTCTCAACATGGGTACTATCACCATGAGCCGTTTCACCATGGGCACTACCACCATGAGCACCGTTGCCATGGGGACTGTCGCCATGGGCACTCTCACTATGGGCACTGTCGCCATGAGCACTGTCACCATGGGCACTATTGCCGTGATTCCACTTACCATGGAGACTATAAGCATGGGAATGTCACAATGGGCACTATCACCATGAGCACTGTGAGCCTGGTCACTGTCACCATGAGCACTGTGACATTGGGCAGTGTCACAATGGAAACTGTCACCATGGGCACTGTCACCATGAGCACTATCAGCATGAGCAATGTCACCATGGCCACTTAACCATGAGCACTGTCACCATTGGCACTGTCACCATGACCACAGTCACCATGAACACTATTACCATGTGCATTGTCACCATGACCACAGTCACCATGAGCACTATTACCATGAGCATTGTCACCATGGGAATTGTCAACAGAGCACTGTCACCATGAGCACGGTCACCATGGGCATTATTACCGTGGTAGCGGTTACCATGGAGACTATAACCATGGGACTGTCACAATGGGCACTATCACCATGGGTAAGGTTACGATGGGCACTATTACCGTGATTGCAGTGACCATGGAGATTATAACCATGGGACTCTCACACCGGGCACTATCAGCATGAGCACTGTCACCATGAGCACTTTCTCCCTGAGTACTGTCTTCATGGACACGATCACCATGAGCACTGTCACCGTGGCCACTGTCACCATGGTTAGTGTTACCATTCGCACTATCACCATGAGCACGGTCACCGTGTGCACTACAACAGTGAATGTGGTCACCATGGACAGTATAAACATGGACACTGTCACAATGGGCACTGTCACCTTGAGAACTGTCACTATGGGCACTGTCGCCATGAGCACTGTAACCATGAGCACGATCACCATGGGCACTATTTCCGTGGTTGCGGTTACCATGGAGAATCTAAGCATGGGAATGTCACAATGGGAACTATCACCAGGAGCACTGTGACCATGAGCACAGTGACCATGGTCATTGTCACCATGAGCACTGTCACATTGGGCAGTGTCACAATCGGCCCTATCACCATGGGCTCTGTCACCATGAGCACTCTCACCATGGGCACTGTCACCATGGGCACTGTCAGCATTGGAACTGTCACCATGGGCTCTGTCAGCATGACCACTGTCACCATGATCACAGTCACCATGCGCACTATTACTGTGATTGCGGTCACCATGGAGACTATATCCATGGGCAGTGTCACAAGAGGCAGTATCACCGTGAGCACTGTCACCATGGACACTGTCACCATGGGCACTGTCACCATGGGAACTGTCACCGTGAAAAGTGTCACAAAGGGTACTATCACTATGGGTACTGTCACCACAGTATATTTCACTAAGAGCACTTTCACTTTGAGCATTATGACGATGAGCACAGTCACCATGAACACTGTCACCAAGTACACTGTCGCCATGAACACTCTCAGCATGAGCACGGTCACCATGACCATTGTCACCATGAGCACAGTCACCGTGTGCACTATTACCTTGATTGCGGTCACCATGGAGACTATAACCATGGGACTGTCAAAATCGGCACTATATCCTTGAGCACTGTCACCATGAGAACTGTCACCAAGGGCACTGTCACCATGGGAACTATCACTATGAGCAATATCACCATGAGAACTGTCACCATGGGCAGTGTCAGCATTGCCACTGTCAACATGGGGTCTGTCACCTGGAGCACTGTCACCATGGGCCCAGTCACATGGGCAATATCACCTTGAGCGGTGTCACCATGACCACAGTCACCATGAGCACAATTACCATGAGCATTGCCACCATGGGAATTGTCACCAAGAGCACTGTCACCATGAGCACGGTCACCATGGGCACTATTCCCGTGGTAGCGGTCAACATGGAGACTATAACCTTGGGACTGTCACAATGGGCACTATCACCATGGGTACGGTTACGATGGGCACTATTACCATGATTGCAGTGACCTTTCAGATTATAACCATGGGACTCTCACATCGGGCACTATCAGCATGAGCACTGTCACCATGGGCATTGTCACCCTTAGCACTGTCACCATGGACACTAACACCATGAGCACTGTTACCATGGGAACTGTCACCATGAGCACTATCACCATGGGCACTGTCACTATGAGCAATATCACCATGAGAACTGTCATCATGGGCACTGTCAGCCTTGCCACTGTCACCATGGGCCCAGTCACCATGGGCACTATCTCCTTGATCAGTGTCACCATGATCAGTGTCGCCATGGGCACAGTCAGCATTGGAACTGTCACCATGGGCTCTGTCACCATGAACACTGTCACCATGATCACGGTCACCATGGGAACTATTACTTTGATTGCGGTCACCATGGAGACTATAACCATGGGCAGTGTCACACTGTGCAGTATCACCATGAGCACTATCACAATGAGCACTGTCACCATGAGCAATCTTTCCATGAGCACTGTCACCATGAGCACTGTCACCGTGGACACTGTCACCCTGGGGACTGTCACCATGGGAACTGTCACCGTTAAAAGTGTCACAAAGGATAATATCACTATGGGTACTGTCACCACCGTATATTTCACAAAGACCACTTTCACTGTGAGCATTGTGACTATGGGCACTGTCGCCATGCGCTCTGTCACTATGAGCACTGTCACCATGGGCACTATCACCATGAGCACTGTGACCATGGTCACTGTCACCATGAGCACTGTCACACTGGGCAGTGTCACAATGGGAACTGTCAGCATGGGCACTGTCACCATGAGCACTATCAGCATGAGCAATGTCACCATGGGTACTGAACGATGAGCACTGTCACCATTGGCACTCTCACCATGACCACAGTCAACATGAACACTATTACCATGAAGATTGTCACCATGGGAATTGTCACCATGAGCACTGTTACCATGAGCACGGTCACCATGGGCACTATTACCGTGGTAGCGGTCACCATGGAGACTATAACCATGGGACTGTCACAATGGGCACTATCACCCTGGGGACGGTTACGATGGGCCCTATTACCGTGATGGCAGTGACCATGTAGATTATAAGCATGGGACTCTCACATCGGGCACTATCAGCATGAGCACTGTCACCATGGGCACTGGCACCATGGACACTATCACCATGGACACTATCACCATGAGCACTGTCACCGTGGACACTGTCACCATGGTTATTGTCACCATTAGCACTATCACCATGAGCACGGTCACCGTGTGCACTATAAGAGTGAAAGCGGTCACCATGGACAATATAAACATGGACACTGTCACAATGGGCACTGTCACCATGAGTACTGTCACTTTGGGCACTGTTGCCATGAGCACTGTCACCAGAGGCACTGTCACCATGAGCACTGTCACCATGAGCACGATCACCTTGGGCACTATTTCCGTGGTTACGGTTACCATGGAGAATATAAGCATGGGAATGTCACAATGGGAACTATCCCCAGGAGCACTGTGACCATGAGCACTGTGACCATGGTCATTGTCACCATGAGCACTGTCACATTGGGCAGTGTCACAATCGGCCCTGTCGCCATGGGCTCTGTCACCATGAGCACTGTCACATTGGGCACTGTCACCATGACCACTATCACCATGGGCACTGTCACTATGAACAATATCACCATGAGTACTGTCACCATGAGCACGATCACCATGGGCACTATTTCCGTGGTTGCGGTTACCATGGAGAATATAAGCATGGGAATGTCACACTGGGAAATATCACCAGGAGCACTGTGACCACGGTCATTGTCACCATGAGCACTGTCACATTGGGCAGTGTCACAATCGGCCCTATCACCATGGGCTCTGTCACCATGAGCACTTTCACCATGGGCACTGTCACTATGAGCAATATTACCATGAGAACTGTCTCCATCGGCACTGTCAGCATTGCCACTGTCACCATGAGCACTGTCACCATGTGCCCAGTCACCATGGGCAGTATCACCATGAGCAATATTACAATGAGCTCTGTCACCATGAGCACTGTTTCCATGGGCACTGTCACCGTGAGCATTGTCACCATGATAACGGTCACAATGGGCACTATTACCGTGATTGCGGTCACCAATGAGATTATAACCATGTGAACTGTCACAATGGACACGGTCACCATGGGCATTGTCACCATGGGCATTTTCACCTTGGGTACTGTCACCATGAGCACTGTTGCCATGGGCACTGTTGCCATGGGCACTCTCACTATGGGCACTGTCGCCATGAGTACTGTCACCATGGGCACTATTTCCATGACTGTGGTTACCATGGAGACTATAAGCATGGGAATGTCACAATGGGCACTATCACAATGAGCACTGTGACCATGAGCATTGTAACCATAGTCACTGTCACCATGAGCACTGTCACATTGGGCATTGTAACAATGGACCCTGGCTCTGTCAGCATGACCACTGTCACCATGATCACAGTCACCATGCGCACTATTACTGTGATTGCGGTCACCATGGAGACTATATCCATGGGCAGTGTCACAAGAGGCAGTATCACCATGAGCACTGTCACCATGGACACTGTCACCATGGGCACTGTCACCATGGGAACTGTCACCGTGAAAAGTGTCACAAAGGGTACTATCACTATGGGTACTGTCACCACAGTATATTTCACTAAGAGCACTTTCACTTTGAGCATTATGACGATGAGCACAGTCACCATGAACACTGTCACCAAGTACACTGTCGCCATGAACACTCTCAGCATGAGCACGGTCACCATGACCATTGTCACCATGAGCACAGTCACCGTGTGCACTATTACCTTGATTGCGGTCACCATGGAGACTATAACCATGGGACTGTCCAAATCGGCACTATATCCTTGAGCACTGTCACCATGAGAACTGTCACCAAGGGCACTCTCACCATGGGAACTATCACTATGAGCAATATCACCATGAGAACTGTCACCATGGGCAGTGTCAGCATTGCCACTGCCAACATGGGCTCTGTCTCCTGGAGCACTGTCACCATGGGCCCAGTCACCATGGGCAATATCACCTTGAGCAGTGTCACCATGACCACAGTCACCATGAGCACTATTACCTTGAGCATTGCCACCATGGTAATTGTCACCAAGAGCACTGTCACCATGAGCACGGTCACCATGGGCACTATTCCCGTGGTAGCGGTCAACATGGAGACTATAACCTTGGGACTGTCACAATGGGCACTATCACCATGGGTACGGTTACGATGGGCACTATTACCGTGATTGCAGTGACCTTTCAGATTATAACCATGGGACTCTCACATCGGGCACTATCACCATGAGCACTGTCACCATGGGAACTGTCACCATGACTACTATCACCATGGGCACTGTCACTATGAGCAATATCACCATGAGAACTGTCATCATGGGCACTGTCAGCCTTGCCACTGTCACCATGGGCCCAGTCACCATGGGCACTATCACCTTGATCAGTGTCACCATGATCAGTGTCGCCATGGGCACAGTCAGCATTGGAACTGTCACCATGGGCTCTGTCACCATGAGCACTGTCACCATGATCACGGTCACCATGGGAACTATTACTTTGATTGCGGTCACCATGGAGACTATAACCATGGGCAGTGTCACAATGTGCAGTATCACCATGAGCACTATCACAATGAGCACTGTCACCATGTGCAATCTTTCCATGAGCACTGTCACCATGAGCACTGTCACCATGGACACTGTCACCCTGGGCACTGTCACCATGGGAACTGTCACCGTGAAAAGTGTCACAAAGGATAATATCACTATGGGTACTGTCACCACCGTATATTTCACAAAGACCACTTTCACTGTGAGCATTGTGAGTATGGGCACTGTCGCCATGAGCTCTGTCACTATGAGCACTGTCACCATGGGCACTATCACCATGAGCACTGTGACCATGGTCACTGTCACCATGAGCACTGTCACACTGGGCAGTGTCACAATGGGAACTGTCACCATGGGCACTGTCACCGAGAGCACTGTCACCATGAGCACTATCAGCATGAGCAATGTCACCATGGGTACTGAACGATGAGCACTGTCACCATTGGCACTGTCACCATGACCACAGTCACCATGAAAACTATTACCATGAGGACTGTCACCATGGGAATTGTCACCATGAGCACTGTTACCATGAGCATGGTCACCAAGGGCACTATTACCGTGGTAGCGGTAACCATGGAGACTATAACCATAGGACTGTCACAATGGGCACTATCACCATGGGTATGGTTACGATGGGCACTATTACCGTGATTGCAGTGACCATGGAGATTATACGCAGGGGACTCTCACATCGGGCACTATCAGCATGAGCACAGTCACCATGGGCACTGTCACACTGAGCACTGTCACCATGGAAACGATCACTATGAGCACTGTCACCGTGGACACTGTCACGATGGTAACTGTCACCATTAACACTATCACCATGAGCACGGTCACCGTGTGCACTCTAACAGTGATGGCGGTCACCATGGACAATATAAACATGGACACTGTCACAATGGGCACTGTCGCCATGAGCACTGTCACTATGGGCACTGTCGCCATGAGCACTGTCACCATGAGCACTGTCACCATGAGCATGATCACCATGGACACTATTTCCGTGGTTACAGTTACCATGGAGAATATAAGCATGGGAATGTCACAATGGGAACTATCACTAGGAGCACTGTGACCATGACCAATGTGACCATGTCACATTGGGCAGTGTCACAATCGGGCCTGTCGCCATGGGCTCTGTCACCATGAACACTGTCACCATGGGCACTGTCACCATGACAACTATCACCATGGGCATTGTCACTATGAACAATATCACCATGAGAAATGTCACCATGGGCACTGTCACCATGTGCCCAGTCCCCATGGGAACTATCACTTTGATTGCAGTCACCATGGAGACTATAACCCTCGGAAGTGTCACAATGTGCAGTATCACCATGAGCACTATCACAATGAGCACTGTCACCATGAGCAATCTTTCCATGAGCACGGTCACCATGAGCACTGTCACCATGAGCACTGTCACCATGGACACTGTCACCATGGGCACTGTCACCATGGGATCTGTCACCGTGAAAAGTGTCACAAAGGGTCATATCACTATGGGTAATGTCACCACAGTATATTTCACAAAGAGCACTTTCACTGTGAGCATTGCGACCATGAGCACTATCACCATGAACACTGTCACCATGAGTACTGTCACCATGATTACTATCACCATGATCACTGTTTCCAGGGGCACTCTCACTATGGGCACTGTCGCCATGAGCACTGTCACTATGAGCACTGTCACCATGGGCACTGTTACCATGAGCACTGTCACCATGAGCACGGTCACCATGGGCACTATTTCTGTGATTGCGGTTACCGTGGAGACTATAAGGATGGGAATGTCACAATGGGCAATATCACCATGAGCACTGTGAGCCTGGTCACTGTCACCATGAGAACTGTGACATTTGGCAGTGTCACAATGGAAACTGTCACCATGGGCACTGTCACCATGAGCACTATCAGCATGAGCATTGTCACCATGGGCACTTAACCATGAGCACTGTCACCATTGGCACTGTCCCCATGACCACAGTCACCATGAACACTATTACCATGTGCATTGTCACCATGACCACAGTCACCATGAGCACTATTACTGTGATTGCGGTCACCATGGAGACTATAACCATGGGCAGTGTCACAAGAGGCAGTATCACCGTGAGCACTGTCACCATGGACACTGTCACCATGGGCACTGTCACCATGGGAACTGTCACCGTGAAAAGTGTCACAAAGGGTACTATCACTATGGGTACTGTCACCACAGTATATTTCACTAAGAGCACTTTCACTTTGAGCATTATGACGATGAGCACAGTCACCATGAACACTGTCACCAAGTACACTGTCACCATGAACACTCTCAGCATGAGCACGGTCACCATGGCCATTGTCACCATGAGCACAGTCACCGTGTGCTCTATTACCTTGATTGCGGTCACCATGGAGACTATAACCATGGGACTGTCAAAATCGGCACTATATCCTTGAGCACTGTCACCATGAGAACTGTCACCAAGGGCACTGTCACCATGGGAACTATCACTATGAGCAATATCACCATGAGATCTGTCACCATGGGCAGTGTCAGCATTGCCACTGTCAACATGGGGTCTGTCACCTGGAGCACTGTCACCATGGGCCCAGTCACCATGGGCAATATCACCTTGAGCAGTGTCACCATGACCACAGTCACCATGAGCACTATTACCATGAGCATTGCCACCATGGGAATTGTCACCAAGAGCACTGTCACCATGAGCACGGTCACCATGGGCACTATTCCCGTGGTAGCGGTCAACATGGAGACTATAACCTTGGGACTGTCACAATGGGCACTATCACCATGGGTACGGTTACGATGGGCACTGTTACCGTGATTGCAGTGACCTTTCAGATTATAACCATGGGACTCTCACATCGGGCACTATCAGCATGAGCACTGTCACCATGGGCATTGTCACCCTTAGCACTGTCACCATGGACACTAACACCATGAGCACTGTTACCATGGGAACTGTCACCATGAGCACTATCACCATGGGCACTGTCACTATGAGCAATATCACCATGAGAACTGTCATCATGGGCACTGTCACCATAAGCACTGTCACCATGGGTACTATCACTCTCATCACTCTCACCATGAACACTATCACTATGAGCACGGTCACAATAGGCAGTATCACCATGAGCACTGTTGCCATGGCCACTGTTGCCATGGGCACTCTCACAAAGGGCACTGTCGCCATGAGCACTGTCACCATGGGCACTATTTCTGTGATTGCGGTTACCATGGAGTGTATAAGCATGGGAATGTCTCAATGGGCACTATCACAATGAGCACTGTGACCATAGTCACTGTCACCATGAGCACTGTCACATTGGGCAGTGTAACAATGGGCCCTGTCACCATCGGCTCTGTCACCATGATCACGGTCACCATGAGCACACTATTACTGTGATTGCGGTCACCATGGAAGCTATAACCATGGGCAGTGTCGCAATGGGCAGTATCACCATGAGCACTATCAAAATGAGCACTGTAACCAGAGCACTGTCACCATGGACACTGTCACCATGGGCACTGTCACCATGGGAACTGTCACCGTGAAAAGAGTCACAAAGGGTACTATCACTATGGGTAATATCACCACAGTATATTTCACTAAGAGCACTTTCACTGTCAGCATTGTGACCATGTGCACTATCACCATGAACAGTTTCACCATGAGTACTGTCACCATGGGCACTATCACCATGAGCACTGTTGCCAGGGGAACTCTCACTATGGGAACTGTCGCCATGAACACTGTCACTGTGAGTACTATCACCATGGGCACTGTTACCATGAGAACTGTCACCATGAGCATGGTCACCATGGGCACTATTTCCGTGACTGTGGTTATCATGGAGAGTATATACATGGGAATGTCACAATGGGCAATATCCCCATGAGCACTGTGACCATGAGCACTGTGACCATGGACACTGTTACCATGAGCACTGTCACATTGGGCAGTGTCACAATGTGAACTGTCACCATGGGCACTGTCACCAAGAGCACTGTCACCATGAGCACTGTCAGCATGAGCAATGTCACCATGGGCACTTAACCAGGAGCACTGTCACCATTGGCACTGTCACCATGACCACAGTCACCATGAGCACTATTACCATGAGCATTGTCACCATGGGCACTGTCACCATGGGAACTGTCACCGTGAAAAGGGTCACAAAGGGTACTATCACTATGGGTACTGTCACCACAGTATATTTCACAAAGAGCACTTGCACTGTGAGCATTGTGAACATGAGCACTGTCACCATGAATACTGTCACTATGGGCACTATCACCATGAACACTGTTGCCAGGGGCACTCTCACTATGGGCACGGTCGCCAAGAGCACTTTCACCATTGCCACTGTTACCATGAGCACTGTCACCATGAGCACGGTCACCATGGGCACTATTTCTGTGATTGCGGTTACCATGGAGACTGTAGGCATGGGAATGTCACAATGGGCACCATCACAAAGGGCACTGTGACCATGAGCATTGTAACCATAGTCACTGTCACCAAGAGCACTGTCACATTGGGCAGTGTAACAATGGACCCTGTCACCATGGGCTCTGTCACCATGAGCAATGTCACCATGGGCAATGTTACCATGAGCACTACCACCATTAGAACTGTCACCATGGGCACTGTCCGCCTTGGAACTATCACCATGGGCTCTGTCACCATGAGCACTGTCACCATGATCACAGTCACCATGGCCACTCTAACTGTGATTGCGGTCACCATGGAGACTATAACCATGTGCAGTGTCACAAGAGGCAGTATCAACATGAGCACTGTCACCATGGACACTTTCACCATGGGCATTGTCACCATGGGCATTCTCAACATGGGTACTATCACCATGAGCCGTTTCACCATGGGCACTACCACCATGAGCACCGTTGCCATGGGGACTGTCGCCATGGGCACTCTCACTATGGGCACTGTCGCCATGAGCACTGTCACCATGGGCACTATTGCCGTGATTCCACTTACCATGGAGACTATAAGCATGGGAATGTCACAATGGGCACTATCACCATGAGCACTGTGAGCCTGGTCACTGTCACCATGAGCACTGTGACATTGGGCAGTGTCACAATGGAAACTGTCACCATGGGCACTGTCACCATGAGCACTATCAGCATGAGCAATGTCACCATGGCCACTTAACCATGAGCACTGTCACCATTGGCACTGTCACCATGACCACAGTCACCATGAACACTATTACCATGTGCATTGTCACCATGACCACAGTCACCATGAGCACTATTACCATGAGCATTGTCACCATGGGAATTGTCAACAGAGCACTGTCACCATGAGCACGGTCACCATGGGCATTATTACCGTGGTAGCGGTTACCATGGAGACTATAACCATGGGACTGTCACAATGGGCACTATCACCATGGGTAAGGTTACGATGGGCACTATTACCGTGATTGCAGTGACCATGGAGATTATAACCATGGGACTCTCACACCGGGCACTATCAGCATGAGCACTGTCACCATGAGCACTTTCTCCCTGAGTACTGTCTTCATGGACACGATCACCATGAGCACTGTCACCGTGGCCACTGTCACCATGGTTAGTGTTACCATTCGCACTATCACCATGAGCACGGTCACCGTGTGCACTACAACAGTGAATGTGGTCACCATGGACAGTATAAACATGGACACTGTCACAATGGGCACTGTCACCTTGAGAACTGTCACTATGGGCACTGTCGCCATGAGCACTGTAACCATGAGCACGATCACCATGGGCACTATTTCCGTGGTTGCGGTTACCATGGAGAATCTAAGCATGGGAATGTCACAATGGGAACTATCACCAGGAGCACTGTGACCATGAGCACAGTGACCATGGTCATTGTCACCATGAGCACTGTCACATTGGGCAGTGTCACAATCGGCCCTATCACCATGGGCTCTGTCACCATGAGCACTCTCACCATGGGCACTGTCACCATGGGCACTGTCAGCATTGGAACTGTCACCATGGGCTCTGTCAGCATGACCACTGTCACCATGATCACAGTCACCATGCGCACTATTACTGTGATTGCGGTCACCATGGAGACTATAACCATGGGAAGTGTCACAAGAGGCAGTATCACCGTGAGCACTGTCACCATGGACACTGTCACCATGGGCACTGTCACCATGGGAACTGTCACCGTGAAAAGTGTCACAAAGGGTACTATCACTATGGGTACTGTCACCACAGTATATTTCACTAAGAGCACTTTCACTTTGAGCATTATGACGATGAGCACAGTCACCATGAACACTGTCACCAAGTACACTGTCACCATGAACACTCTCAGCATGAGCACGGTCACCATGGCCATTGTCACCATGAGCACAGTCACCGTGTGCACTATTACCTTGATTGCGGTCACCATGGAGACTATAACCATGGGACTGTCAAAATCGGCACTATATCCTTGAGCACTGTCACCATGAGAACTGTCACCAAGGGCACTGTCACCATGGGAACTATCACTATGAGCAATATCACCATGAGAACTGTCACCATGGGCAGTGTCAGCATTGCCACTGTCAACATGGGGTCTGTCACCTGGAGCACTGTCACCATGGGCCCAGTCACATGGGCAATATCACCTTGAGCGGTGTCACCATGACCACAGTCACCATGAGCACAATTACCATGAGCATTGCCACCATGGGAATTGTCACCAAGAGCACTGTCACCATGAGCACGGTCACCATGGGCACTATTCCCGTGGTAGCGGTCAACATGGAGACTATAACCTTGGGACTGTCACAATGGGCACTATCACCATGGGTACGGTTACGATGGGCACTATTACCATGATTGCAGTGACCTTTCAGATTATAACCATGGGACTCTCACATCGGGCACTATCAGCATGAGCACTGTCACCATGGGCATTGTCACCCTTAGCACTGTCACCATGGACACTAACACCATGAGCACTGTTACCATGGGAACTGTCACCATGAGCACTATCACCATGGGCACTGTCACTATGAGCAATATCACCATGAGAACTGTCATCATGGGCACTGTCAGCCTTGCCACTGTCACCATGGGCCCAGTCACCATGGGCACTATCTCCTTGATCAGTGTCACCATGATCAGTGTCGCCATGGGCACAGTCAGCATTGGAACTGTCACCATGGGCTCTGTCACCATGAACACTGTCACCATGATCACGGTCACCATGGGAACTATTACTTTGATTGCGGTCACCATGGAGACTATAACCATGGGCAGTGTCACACTGTGCAGTATCACCATGAGCACTATCACAATGAGCACTGTCACCATGAGCAATCTTTCCATGAGCACTGTCACCATGAGCACTGTCACCGTGGACACTGTCACCCTGGGGACTGTCACCATGGGAACTGTCACCGTTAAAAGTGTCACAAAGGATAATATCACTATGGGTACTGTCACCACCGTATATTTCACAAAGACCACTTTCACTGTGAGCATTGTGACTATGGGCACTGTCGCCATGCGCTCTGTCACTATGAGCACTGTCACCATGGGCACTATCACCATGAGCACTGTGACCATGGTCACTGTCACCATGAGCACTGTCACACTGGGCAGTGTCACAATGGGAACTGTCACCATGGGCACTGTCACCATGAGCACTATCAGCATGAGCAATGTCACCATGGGTACTGAACGATGAGCACTGTCACCATTGGCACTCTCACCATGACCACAGTCAACATGAACACTATTACCATGAAGATTGTCACCATGGGAATTGTCACCATGAGCACTGTTACCATGAGCACGGTCACCATGGGCACTATTACCGTGGTAGCGGTCACCATGGAGACTATAACCATGGGACTGTCACAATGGGCACTATCACCCTGGGGACGGTTACGATGGGCCCTATTACCGTGATGGCAGTGACCATGTAGATTATAAGCATGGGACTCTCACATCGGGCACTATCAGCATGAGCACTGTCACCATGGGCACTGGCACCATGGACACTATCACCATGGACACTATCACCATGAGCACTGTCACCGTGGACACTGTCACCATGGTTATTGTCACCATTAGCACTATCACCATGAGCACGGTCACCGTGTGCACTATAAGAGTGAAAGCGGTCACCATGGACAATATAAACATGGACACTGTCACAATGGGCACTGTCACCATGAGTACTGTCACTTTGGGCACTGTTGCCATGAGCACTGTCACCAGAGGCACTGTCACCATGAGCACTGTCACCATGAGCACGATCACCTTGGGCACTATTTCCGTGGTTACGGTTACCATGGAGAATATAAGCATGGGAATGTCACAATGGGAACTATCCCCAGGAGCACTGTGACCATGAGCACTGTGACCATGGTCATTGTCACCATGAGCACTGTCACATTGGGCAGTGTCACAATCGGCCCTGTCGCCATGGGCTCTGTCACCATGAGCACTGTCACATTGGGCACTGTCACCATGACCACTATCACCATGGGCACTGTCACTATGAACAATATCACCATGAGTACTGTCACCATGAGCACGATCACCATGGGCACTATTTCCGTGGTTGCGGTTACCATGGAGAATATAAGCATGGGAATGTCACACTGGGAAATATCACCAGGAGCACTGTGACCACGGTCATTGTCACCATGAGCACTGTCACATTGGGCAGTGTCACAATCGGCCCTATCACCATGGGCTCTGTCACCATGAGCACTTTCACCATGGGCACTGTCACTATGAGCAATATTACCATGAGAACTGTCTCCATCGGCACTGTCAGCATTGCCACTGTCACCATGAGCACTGTCACCATGTGCCCAGTCACCATGGGCAGTATCACCATGAGCAATATTACAATGAGCTCTGTCACCATGAGCACTGTTTCCATGGGCACTGTCACCGTGAGCATTGTCACCATGATAACGGTCACAATGGGCACTATTACCGTGATTGCGGTCACCAATGAGATTATAACCATGTGAACTGTCACAATGGACACGGTCACCATGGGCATTGTCACCATGGGCATTTTCACCTTGGGTACTGTCACCATGAGCACTGTTGCCATGGGCACTGTTGCCATGGGCACTCTCACTATGGGCACTGTCGCCATGAGCACTGTCACCATGGGCACTATTTCCATGACTGTGGTTACCATGGAGACTATAAGCATGGGAATGTCACAATGGGCACTATCACAATGAGCACTGTGACCATGAGCATTGTAACCATAGTCACTGTCACCATGAGCACTGTCACATTGGGCATTGTAACAATGGACCCTGGCTCTGTCAGCATGACCACTGTCACCATGATCACAGTCACCATGCGCACTATTACTGTGATTGCGGTCACCATGGAGACTATATCCATGGGCAGTGTCACAAGAGGCAGTATCACCATGAGCACTGTCACCATGGACACTGTCACCATGGGCACTATCACCATGGGAACTGTCACCGTGAAAAGTGTCACAAAGGGTACTATCACTATGGGTACTGTCACCACAGTATATTTCACTAAGAGCACTTTCACTTTGAGCATTATGACGATGAGCACAGTCACCATGAACACTGTCACCAAGTACACTGTCGCCATGAACACTCTCAGCATGAGCACGGTCACCATGACCATTGTCACCATGAGCACAGTCACCGTGTGCACTATTACCTTGATTGCGGTCACCATGGAGACTATAACCATGGGACTGTCCAAATCGGCACTATATCCTTGAGCACTGTCACCATGAGAACTGTCACCAAGGGCACTCTCACCATGGGAACTATCACTATGAGCAATATCACCATGAGAACTGTCACCATGGGCAGTGTCAGCATTGCCACTGCCAACATGGGCTCTGTCTCCTGGAGCACTGTCACCATGGGCCCAGTCACCATGGGCAATATCACCTTGAGCAGTGTCACCATGACCACAGTCACCATGAGCACTATTACCTTGAGCATTGCCACCATGGTAATTGTCACCAAGAGCACTGTCACCATGAGCACGGTCACCATGGGCACTATTCCCGTGGTAGCGGTCAACATGGAGACTATAACCTTGGGACTGTCACAATGGGCACTATCACCATGGGTACGGTTACGATGGGCACTATTACCGTGATTGCAGTGACCTTTCAGATTATAACCATGGGACTCTCACATCGGGCACTATCACCATGAGCACTGTCACCATGGGAACTGTCACCATGACTACTATCACCATGGGCACTGTCACTATGAGCAATATCACCATGAGAACTGTCATCATGGGCACTGTCAGCCTTGCCACTGTCACCATGGGCCCAGTCACCATGGGCACTATCACCTTGATCAGTGTCACCATGATCAGTGTCGCCATGGGCACAGTCAGCATTGGAACTGTCACCATGGGCTCTGTCACCATGAGCACTGTCACCATGATCACGGTCACCATGGGAACTATTACTTTGATTGCGGTCACCATGGAGACTATAACCATGGGCAGTGTCACAATGTGCAGTATCACCATGAGCACTATCACAATGAGCACTGTCACCATGTGCAATCTTTCCATGAGCACTCTCACCATGAGCACTGTCACCATGGACACTGTCACCCTGGGCACTGTCACCATGGGAACTGTCACCGTGAAAAGTGTCACAAAGGATAATATCACTATGGGTACTGTCACCACCGTATATTTCACAAAGACCACTTTCACTGTGAGCATTGTGAGTATGGGCACTGTCGCCATGAGCTCTGTCACTATGAGCACTGTCACCATGGGCACTATCACCATGAGCACTGTGACCATGGTCACTGTCACCATGAGCACTGTCACACTGGGCAGTGTCACAATGGGAACTGTCACCATGGGCACTGTCACCGAGAGCACTGTCACCATGAGCACTATCAGCATGAGCAATGTCACCATGGGTACTGAACGATGAGCACTGTCACCATTGGCACTGTCACCATGACCACAGTCACCATGAAAACTATTACCATGAGGACTGTCACCATGGGAATTGTCACCATGAGCACTGTTACCATGAGCATGGTCACCAAGGGCACTATTACCGTGGTAGCGGTAACCATGGAGACTATAACCATAGGACTGTCACAATGGGCACTATCACCATGGGTATGGTTACGATGGGCACTATTACCGTGATTGCAGTGACCATGGAGATTATACGCAGGGGACTCTCACATCGGGCACTATCAGCATGAGCACAGTCACCATGGGCACTGTCACACTGAGCACTGTCACCATGGAAACGATCACTATGAGCACTGTCACCGTGGACACTGTCACGATGGTAACTGTCACCATTAACACTATCACCATGAGCACGGTCACCGTGTGCACTCTAACAGTGATGGCGGTCACCATGGACAATATAAACATGGACACTGTCACAATGGGCACTGTCGCCATGAGCACTGTCACTATGGGCACTGTCGCCATGAGCACTGTCACCATGAGCACTGTCACCATGAGCATGATCACCATGGACACTATTTCCGTGGTTACAGTTACCATGGAGAATATAAGCATGGGAATGTCACAATGGGAACTATCACTAGGAGCACTGTGACCATGACCAATGTGACCATGTCACATTGGGCAGTGTCACAATCGGGCCTGTCGCCATGGGCTCTGTCACCATGAGCACTGTCACCATGGGCACTGTCACCATGACAACTATCACCATGGGCATTGTCACTATGAACAATATCACCATGAGAAATGTCACCATGGGCACTGTCACCATGTGCCCAGTCCCCATGGGAACTATCACTTTGATTGCAGTCACCATGGAGACTATAACCCTCGGAAGTGTCACAATGTGCAGTATCACCATGAGCACTATCACAATGAGCACTGTCACCATGAGCAATCTTTCCATGAGCACGGTCACCATGAGCACTGTCACCATGAGCACTGTCACCATGGACACTGTCACCATGGGCACTGTCACCATGGGATCTGTCACCGTGAAAAGTGTCACAAAGGGTCATATCACTATGGGTAATGTCACCACAGTATATTTCACAAAGAGCACTTTCACTGTGAGCATTGCGACCATGAGCACTATCACCATGAACACTGTCACCATGAGTACTGTCACCATGAGTACTATCACCATGATCACTGTTTCCAGGGGCACTCTCACTATGGGCACTGTCGCCATGAGCACTGTCACTATGAGCACTGTCACCATGGGCACTGTTACCATGAGCACTGTCACCATGAGCACGGTCACCATGGGCACTATTTCTGTGATTGCGGTTACCGTGGAGACTATAAGGATGGGAATGTCACAATGGGCAATATCACCATGAGCACTGTGAGCCTGGTCACTGTCACCATGAGAACTGTGACATTTGGCAGTGTCACAATGGAAACTGTCACCATGGGCACTGTCACCATGAGCACTATCAGCATGAGCATTGTCACCATGGGCACTTAACCATGAGCACTGTCACCATTGGCACTGTCCCCATGACCACAGTCACCATGAACACTATTACCATGTGCATTGTCACCATGACCACAGTCACCATGAGCACTATTACTGTGATTGCGGTCACCATGGAGACTATAACCATGGGCAGTGTCACAAGAGGCAGTATCACCGTGAGCACTGTCACCATGGACACTGTCACCATGGGCACTGTCACCATGGGAACTGTCACCGTGAAAAGTGTCACAAAGGGTACTATCACTATGGGTACTGTCACCACAGTATATTTCACTAAGAGCACTTTCACTTTGAGCATTATGACGATGAGCACAGTCACCATGAACACTGTCACCAAGTACACTGTCACCATGAACACTCTCAGCATGAGCACGGTCACCATGGCCATTGTCACCATGAGCACAGTCACCGTGTGCTCTATTACCTTGATTGCGGTCACCATGGAGACTATAACCATGGGACTGTCAAAATCGGCACTATATCCTTGAGCACTGTCACCATGAGAACTGTCACCAAGGGCACTGTCACCATGGGAACTATCACTATGAGCAATATCACCATGAGATCTGTCACCATGGGCAGTGTCAGCATTGCCACTGTCAACATGGGGTCTGTCACCTGGAGCACTGTCACCATGGGCCCAGTCACCATGGGCAATATCACCTTGAGCAGTGTCACCATGACCACAGTCACCATGAGCACTATTACCATGAGCATTGCCACCATGGGAATTGTCACCAAGAGCACTGTCACCATGAGCACGGTCACCATGGGCACTATTCCCGTGGTAGCGGTCAACATGGAGACTATAACCTTGGGACTGTCACAATGGGCACTATCACCATGGGTACGGTTACGATGGGCACTGTTACCGTGATTGCAGTGACCTTTCAGATTATAACCATGGGACTCTCACATCGGGCACTATCAGCATGAGCACTGTCACCATGGGCATTGTCACCCTTAGCACTGTCACCATGGACACTAACACCATGAGCACTGTTACCATGGGAACTGTCACCATGAGCACTATCACCATGGGCACTGTCACTATGAGCAATATCACCATGAGAACTGTCATCATGGGCACTGTCACCATAAGCACTGTCACCATGGGTACTATCACTCTCATCACTCTCACCATGAACACTATCACTATGAGCACGGTCACAATAGGCAGTATCACCATGAGCACTGTTGCCATGGCCACTGTTGCCATGGGCACTCTCACAAAGGGCACTGTCGCCATGAGCACTGTCACCATGGGCACTATTTCTGTGATTGCGGTTACCATGGAGTGTATAAGCATGGGAATGTCTCAATGGGCACTATCACAATGAGCACTGTGACCATAGTCACTGTCACCATGAGCACTGTCACATTGGGCAGTGTAACAATGGGCCCTGTCACCATCGGCTCTGTCACCATGATCACGGTCACCATGAGCACACTATTACTGTGATTGCGGTCACCATGGAAGCTATAACCATGGGCAGTGTCGCAATGGGCAGTATCACCATGAGCACTATCAAAATGAGCACTGTAACCAGAGCACTGTCACCATGGACACTGTCACCATGGGCACTGTCACCATGGGAACTGTCACCGTGAAAAGAGTCACAAAGGGTACTATCACTATGGGTAATATCACCACAGTATATTTCACTAAGAGCACTTTCACTGTCAGCATTGTGACCATGTGCACTATCACCATGAACAGTTTCACCATGAGTACTGTCACCATGGGCACTATCACCATGAGCACTGTTGCCAGGGGAACTCTCACTATGGGAACTGTCGCCATGAACACTGTCACTGTGAGTACTATCACCATGGGCACTGTTACCATGAGAACTGTCACCATGAGCATGGTCACCATGGGCACTATTTCCGTGACTGTGGTTATCATGGAGAGTATATACATGGGAATGTCACAATGGGCAATATCCCCATGAGCACTGTGACCATGAGCACTGTGACCATGGACACTGTTACCATGAGCACTGTCACATTGGGCAGTGTCACAATGTGAACTGTCACCATGGGCACTGTCACCAAGAGCACTGTCACCATGAGCACTGTCAGCATGAGCAATGTCACCATGGGCACTTAACCAGGAGCACTGTCACCATTGGCACTGTCACCATGACCACAGTCACCATGAGCACTATTACCATGAGCATTGTCACCATGGGCACTGTCACCATGGGAACTGTCACCGTGAAAAGGGTCACAAAGGGTACTATCACTATGGGTACTGTCACCACAGTATATTTCACAAAGAGCACTTGCACTGTGAGCATTGTGAACATGAGCACTGTCACCATGAATACTGTCACTATGGGCACTATCACCATGAACACTGTTGCCAGGGGCACTCTCACTATGGGCACGGTCGCCAAGAGCACTTTCACCATTGCCACTGTTACCATGAGCACTGTCACCATGAGCACGGTCACCATGGGCACTATTTCTGTGATTGCGGTTACCATGGAGACTGTAGGCATGGGAATGTCACAATGGGCACCATCACAAAGGGCACTGTGACCATGAGCATTGTAACCATAGTCACTGTCACCAAGAGCACTGTCACATTGGGCAGTGTAACAATGGACCCTGTCACCATGGGCTCTGTCACCATGAGCAATGTCACCATGGGCAATGTTACCATGAGCACTACCACCATTAGAACTGTCACCATGGGCACTGTCCGCCTTGGAACTATCACCATGGGCTCTGTCACCATGAGCACTGTCACCATGATCACAGTCACCATGGCCACTCTAACTGTGATTGCGGTCACCATGGAGACTATAACCATGTGCAGTGTCACAAGAGGCAGTATCAACATGAGCACTGTCACCATGGACACTTTCACCATGGGCATTGTTACCATGGGTATTCTCAACATGGGTACTATCACCATGAGCCGTTTCACCATGGGCACTACCACCATGAGCACCGTTGCCATGGGGACTGTCGCCATGGGCACTCTCACTATGGGCACTGTCGCCATGAGCACTGTCACCATGGGCACTATTGCCGTGATTCCACTTACCATGGAGACTATAAGCATGGGAATGTCACAATGGGCACTATCACCATGAGCACTGTGAGCCTGGTCACTGTCACCATGAGCACTGTGACATTGGGCAGTGTCACAATGGAAACTGTCACCATGGGCACTGTCACCATGAGCACTATCAGCATGAGCAATGTCACCATGGCCACTTAACCATGAGCACTGTCACCATTGGCACTGTCACCATGACCACAGTCACCATGAACACTATTACCATGTGCATTGTCACCATGACCACAGTCACCATGAGCACTATTACCATGAGCATTGTCACCATGGGAATTGTCAACAGAGCACTGTCACCATGAGCACGGTCACCATGGGCATTATTACCGTGGTAGCGGTTACCATGGAGACTATAACCATGGGACTGTCACAATGGGCACTATCACCATGGGTAAGGTTACGATGGGCACTATTACCGTGATTGCAGTGACCATGGAGATTATAACCATGGGACTCTCACACCGGGCACTATCAGCATGAGCACTGTCACCATGAGCACTTTCTCCCTGAGTACTGTCTTCATGGACACGATCACCATGAGCACTGTCACCGTGGCCACTGTCACCATGGTTAGTGTTACCATTCGCACTATCACCATGAGCACGGTCACCGTGTGCACTACAACAGTGAATGTGGTCACCATGGACAGTATAAACATGGACACTGTCACAATGGGCACTGTCACCTTGAGAACTGTCACTATGGGCACTGTCGCCATGAGCACTGTAACCATGAGCACGATCACCATGGGCACTATTTCCGTGGTTGCGGTTACCATGGAGAATCTAAGCATGGGAATGTCACAATGGGAACTATCACCAGGAGCACTGTGACCATGAGCACAGTGACCATGGTCATTGTCACCATGAGCACTGTCACATTGGGCAGTGTCACAATCGGCCCTATCACCATGGGCTCTGTCACCATGAGCACTCTCACCATGGGCACTGTCACCATGGGCACTGTCAGCATTGGAACTGTCACCATGGGCTCTGTCAGCATGACCACTGTCACCATGATCACAGTCACCATGCGCACTATTACTGTGATTGCGGTCACCATGGAGACTATAACCATGGAAAGTGTCACAAGAGGCAGTATCACCGTGAGCACTGTCACCATGGACACTGTCACCATGGGCACTGTCACCATGGGAACTGTCACCGTGAAAAGTGTCACAAAGGGTACTATCACTATGGGTACTGTCACCACAGTATATTTCACTAAGAGCACTTTCACTTTGAGCATTATGACGATGAGCACAGTCATCATGAACACTGTCACCAAGTACACTGTCACCATGAACACTCTCAGCATGAGCACGGTCACCATGGCCATTGTCACCATGAGCACAGTCACCGTGTGCACTATTACCTTGATTGCGGTCACCATGGAGACTATAACCATGGGACTGTCAAAATCGGCACTATATCCTTGAGCACTGTCACCATGAGAACTGTCACCAAGGGCACTGTCACCATGGGAACTATCACTATGAGCAATATCACCATGAGAACTGTCACCATGGGCAGTGTCAGCATTGCCACTGTCAACATGGGGTCTGTCACCTGGAGCACTGTCACCATGGGCCCAGTCACATGGGCAATATCACCTTGAGCGGTGTCACCATGACCACAGTCACCATGAGCACAATTACCATGAGCATTGCCACCATGGGAATTGTCACCAAGAGCACTGTCACCATGAGCACGGTCACCATGGGCACTATTCCCGTGGTAGCGGTCAACATGGAGACTATAACCTTGGGACTGTCACAATGGGCACTATCACCATGGGTACGGTTACGATGGGCACTATTACCGTGATTGCAGTGACCTTTCAGATTATAACCATGGGACTCTCACATCGGGCACTATCAGCATGAGCACTGTCACCATGGGCATTGTCACCCTTAGCACTGTCACCATGGACACTAACACCATGAGCACTGTTACCATGGGAACTGTCACCATGAGCACTATCACCATGGGCACTGTCACTATGAGCAATATCACCATGAGAACTGTCATCATGGGCACTGTCAGCCTTGCCACTGTCACCATGGGCCCAGTCACCATGGGCACTATCTCCTTGATCAGTGTCACCATGATCAGTGTCGCCATGGGCACAGTCAGCATTGGAACTGTCACCATGGGCTCTGTCACCATGAACACTGTCACCATGATCACGGTCACCATGGGAACTATTACTTTGATTGCGGTCACCATGGAGACTATAACCATGGGCAGTGTCACACTGTGCAGTATCACCATGAGCACTATCACAATGAGCACTGTCACCATGAGCAATCTTTCCATGAGCACTGTCACCATGAGCACTGTCACCGTGGACACTGTCACCCTGGGGACTGTCACCATGGGAACTGTCACCGTTAAAAGTGTCACAAAGGATAATATCACTATGGGTACTGTCACCACCGTATATTTCACAAAGACCACTTTCACTGTGAGCATTGTGACTATGGGCACTGTCGCCATGCGCTCTGTCACTATGAGCACTGTCACCATGGGCACTATCACCATGAGCACTGTGACCATGGTCACTGTCACCATGAGCACTGTCACACTGGGCAGTGTCACAATGGGAACTGTCACCATGGGCACTGTCACCATGAGCACTATCAGCATGAGCAATGTCACCATGGGTACTGAACGATGAGCACTGTCACCATTGGCACTCTCACCATGACCACAGTCACCATGAACACTATTACCATGAAGATTGTCACCATGGGAATTGTCACCATGAGCACTGTTACCATGAGCACGGTCACCATGGGCACTATTACCGTGGTAGCGGTCACCATGGAGACTATAACCATGGGACTGTCACAATGGGCACTATCACCCTGGGGACGGTTACGATGGGCCCTATTACCGTGATGGCAGTGACCATGTAGATTATAAGCATGGGACTCTCACATCGGGCACTATCAGCATGAGCACTGTCACCATGGGCACTGGCACCATGGACACTATCACCATGGACACTATCACCATGAGCACTGTCACCGTGGACACTGTCACCATGGTTATTGTCACCATTAGCACTATCACCATGAGCACGGTCACCGTGTGCACTATAAGAGTGAAAGCGGTCACCATGGACAATATAAACATGGACACTGTCACAATGGGCACTGTCACCATGAGTACTGTCACTTTGGGCACTGTTGCCATGAGCACTGTCACCAGAGGCACTGTCACCATGAGCACTGTCACCATGAGCACGATCACCTTGGGCACTATTTCCGTGGTTACGGTTACCATGGAGAATATAAGCATGGGAATGTCACAATGGGAACTATCCCCAGGAGCACTGTGACCATGAGCACTGTGACCATGGTCATTGTCACCATGAGCACTGTCACATTGGGCAGTGTCACAATCGGCCCTGTCGCCATGGGCTCTGTCACCATGAGCACTGTCACATTGGGCACTGTCACCATGACCACTATCACCATGGGCACTGTCACTATGAACAATATCACCATGAGTACTGTCACCATGAGCACGATCACCATGGGCACTATTTCCGTGGTTGCGGTTACCATGGAGAATATAAGCATGGGAATGTCACACTGGGAAATATCACCAGGAGCACTGTGACCACGGTCATTGTCACCATGAGCACTGTCACATTGGGCAGTGTCACAATCGGCCCTATCACCATGGGCTCTGTCACCATGAGCACTTTCACCATGGGCACTGTCACTATGAGCAATATTACCATGAGAACTGTCTCCATCGGCACTGTCAGCATTGCCACTGTCACCATGAGCACTGTCACCATGTGCCCAGTCACCATGGGCAGTATCACCATGAGCAATATTACAATGAGCTCTGTCACCATGAGCACTGTTTCCATGGGCACTGTCACCGTGAGCATTGTCACCATGATAACGGTCACAATGGGCACTATTACCGTGATTGCGGTCACCAATGAGATTATAACCATGTGAACTGTCACAATGGACACGGTCACCATGGGCATTGTCACCATGGGCATTTTCACCTTGGGTACTGTCACCATGAGCACTGTTGCCATGGGCACTGTTGCCATGGGCACTCTCACTATGGGCACTGTCGCCATGAGCACTGTCACCATGGGCACTATTTCCATGACTGTGGTTACCATGGAGACTATAAGCATGGGAATGTCACAATGGGCACTATCACAATGAGCACTGTGACCATGAGCATTGTAACCATAGTCACTGTCACCATGAGCACTGTCACATTGGGCATTGTAACAATGGACCCTGGCTCTGTCAGCATGACCACTGTCACCATGATCACAGTCACCATGCGCACTATTACTGTGATTGCGGTCACCATGGAGACTATATCCATGGGCAGTGTCACAAGAGGCAGTATCACCATGAGCACTGTCACCATGGACACTGTCACCATGGGCACTGTCACCATGGGAACTGTCACCGTGAAAAGTGTCACAAAGGGTACTATCACTATGGGTACTGTCACCACAGTATATTTCACTAAGAGCACTTTCACTTTGAGCATTATGACGATGAGCACAGTCACCATGAACACTGTCACCAAGTACACTGTCGCCATGAACACTCTCAGCATGAGCACGGTCACCATGACCATTGTCACCATGAGCACAGTCACCGTGTGCACTATTACCTTGATTGCGGTCACCATGGAGACTATAACCATGGGACTGTCCAAATCGGCACTATATCCTTGAGCACTGTCACCATGAGAACTGTCACCAAGGGCACTCTCACCATGGGAACTATCACTATGAGCAATATCACCATGAGAACTGTCACCATGGGCAGTGTCAGCATTGCCACTGCCAACATGGGCTCTGTCTCCTGGAGCACTGTCACCATGGGCCCAGTCACCATGGGCAATATCACCTTGAGCAGTGTCACCATGACCACAGTCACCATGAGCACTATTACCTTGAGCATTGCCACCATGGTAATTGTCACCAAGAGCACTGTCACCATGAGCACGGTCACCATGGGCACTATTCCCGTGGTAGCGGTCAACATGGAGACTATAACCTTGGGACTGTCACAATGGGCACTATCACCATGGGTACGGTTACGATGGGCACTATTACCGTGATTGCAGTGACCTTTCAGATTATAACCATGGGACTCTCACATCGGGCACTATCACCATGAGCACTGTCACCATGGGAACTGTCACCATGACTACTATCACCATGGGCACTGTCACTATGAGCAATATCACCATGAGAACTGTCATCATGGGCACTGTCAGCCTTGCCACTGTCACCATGGGCCCAGTCACCATGGGCACTATCACCTTGATCAGTGTCACCATGATCAGTGTCGCCATGGGCACAGTCAGCATTGGAACTGTCACCATGGGCTCTGTCACCATGAGCACTGTCACCATGATCACGGTCACCATGGGAACTATTACTTTGATTGCGGTCACCATGGAGACTATAACCATGGGCAGTGTCACAATGTGCAGTATCACCATGAGCACTATCACAATGAGCACTGTCACCATGTGCAATCTTTCCATGAGCACTGTCACCATGAGCACTGTCACCATGGACACTGTCACCCTGGGCACTGTCACCATGGGAACTGTCACCGTGAAAAGTGTCACAAAGGATAATATCACTATGGGTACTGTCACCACCGTATATTTCACAAAGACCACTTTCACTGTGAGCATTGTGAGTATGGGCACTGTCGCCATGAGCTCTGTCACTATGAGCACTGTCACCATGGGCACTATCACCATGAGCACTGTGACCATGGTCACTGTCACCATGAGCACTGTCACACTGGGCAGTGTCACAATGGGAACTGTCACCATGGGCACTGTCACCGAGAGCACTGTCACCATGAGCACTATCAGCATGAGCAATGTCACCATGGGTACTGAACGATGAGCACTGTCACCATTGGCACTGTCACCATGACCACAGTCACCATGAAAACTATTACCATGAGGACTGTCACCATGGGAATTGTCACCATGAGCACTGTTACCATGAGCATGGTCACCAAGGGCACTATTACCGTGGTAGCGGTAACCATGGAGACTATAACCATAGGACTGTCACAATGGGCACTATCACCATGGGTATGGTTACGATGGGCACTATTACCGTGATTGCAGTGACCATGGAGATTATACGCAGGGGACTCTCACATCGGGCACTATCAGCATGAGCACAGTCACCATGGGCACTGTCACACTGAGCACTGTCACCATGGAAACGATCACTATGAGCACTGTCACCGTGGACACTGTCACGATGGTAACTGTCACCATTAACACTATCACCATGAGCACGGTCACCGTGTGCACTCTAACAGTGATGGCGGTCACCATGGACAATATAAACATGGACACTGTCACAATGGGCACTGTCGCCATGAGCACTGTCACTATGGGCACTGTCGCCATGAGCACTGTCACCATGAGCACTGTCACCATGAGCATGATCACCATGGACACTATTTCCGTGGTTACAGTTACCATGGAGAATATAAGCATGGGAATGTCACAATGGGAACTATCACTAGGAGCACTGTGACCATGACCAATGTGACCATGTCACATTGGGCAGTGTCACAATCGGGCCTGTCGCCATGGGCTCTGTCACCATGAGCACTGTCACCATGGGCACTGTCACCATGACAACTATCACCATGGGCATTGTCACTATGAACAATATCACCATGAGAAATGTCACCATGGGCACTGTCACCATGTGCCCAGTCCCCATGGGAACTATCACTTTGATTGCAGTCACCATGGAGACTATAACCCTCGGAAGTGTCACAATGTGCAGTATCACCATGAGCACTATCACAATGAGCACTGTCACCATGAGCAATCTTTCCATGAGCACGGTCACCATGAGCACTGTCACCATGAGCACTGTCACCATGGACACTGTCACCATGGGCACTGTCACCATGGGATCTGTCACCGTGAAAAGTGTCACAAAGGGTCATATCACTATGGGTAATGTCACCACAGTATATTTCACAAAGAGCACTTTCACTGTGAGCATTGCGACCATGAGCACTATCACCATGAACACTGTCACCATGAGTACTGTCACCATGAGTACTATCACCATGATCACTGTTTCCAGGGGCACTCTCACTATGGGCACTGTCGCCATGAGCACTGTCACTATGAGCACTGTCACCATGGGCACTGTTACCATGAGCACTGTCACCATGAGCACGGTCACCATGGGCACTATTTCTGTGATTGCGGTTACCGTGGAGACTATAAGGATGGGAATGTCACAATGGGCAATATCACCATGAGGACTGTGAGCCTGGTCACTGTCACCATGAGAACTGTGACATTTGGCAGTGTCACAATGGAAACTGTCACCATGGGCACTGTCACCATGAGCACTATCAGCATGAGCATTGTCACCATGGGCACTTAACCATGAGCACTGTCACCATTGGCACTGTCCCCATGACCACAGTCACCATGAACACTATTACCATGTGCATTGTCACCATGACCACAGTCACCATGAGCACTATTACTGTGATTGCGGTCACCATGGAGACTATAACCATGGGCAGTGTCACAAGAGGCAGTATCACCGTGAGCACTGTCACCATGGACACTGTCACCATGGGCACTGTCACCATGGGAACTGTCACCGTGAAAAGTGTCACAAAGGGTACTATCACTATGGGTACTGTCACCACAGTATATTTCACTAAGAGCACTTTCACTTTGAGCATTATGACGATGAGCACAGTCACCATGAACACTGTCACCAAGTACACTGTCACCATGAACACTCTCAGCATGAGCACGGTCACCATGGCCATTGTCACCATGAGCACAGTCACCGTGTGCTCTATTACCTTGATTGCGGTCACCATGGAGACTATAACCATGGGACTGTCAAAATCGGCACTATATCCTTGAGCACTGTCACCATGAGAACTGTCACCAAGGGCACTGTCACCATGGGAACTATCACTATGAGCAATATCACCATGAGATCTGTCACCATGGGCAGTGTCAGCATTGCCACTGTCAACATGGGGTCTGTCACCTGGAGCACTGTCACCATGGGCCCAGTCACCATGGGCAATATCACCTTGAGCAGTGTCACCATGACCACAGTCACCATGAGCACTATTACCATGAGCATTGCCACCATGGGAATTGTCACCAAGAGCACTGTCACCATGAGCACGGTCACCATGGGCACTATTCCCGTGGTAGCGGTCAACATGGAGACTATAACCTTGGGACTGTCACAATGGGCACTATCACCATGGGTACGGTTACGATGGGCACTATTACCGTGATTGCAGTGACCTTTCAGATTATAACCATGGGACTCTCACATCGGGCACTATCAGCATGAGCACTGTCACCATGGGCATTGTCACCCTTAGCACTGTCACCATGGACACTAACACCATGAGCACTGTTACCATGGGAACTGTCACCATGAGCACTATCACCATGGGCACTGTCACTATGAGCAATATCACCATGAGAACTGTCATCATGGGCACTGTCACCATAAGCACTGTCACCATGGGTACTATCACTCTCATCACTCTCACCATGAACACTATCACTATGAGCACGGTCACAATAGGCAGTATCACCATGAGCACTGTTGCCATGGCCACTGTTGCCATGGGCACTCTCACAAAGGGCACTGTCGCCATGAGCACTGTCACCATGGGCACTATTTCTGTGATTGCGGTTACCATGGAGTGTATAAGCATGGGAATGTCTCAATGGGCACTATCACAATGAGCACTGTGACCATAGTCACTGTCACCATGAGCACTGTCACATTGGGCAGTGTAACAATGGGCCCTGTCACCATCGGCTCTGTCACCATGATCACGGTCACCATGAGCACACTATTACTGTGATTGCGGTCACCATGGAAGCTATAACCATGGGCAGTGTCGCAATGGGCAGTATCACCATGAGCACTATCAAAATGAGCACTGTAACCAGAGCACTGTCACCATGGACACTGTCACCATGGGCACTGTCACCATGGGAACTGTCACCGTGAAAAGAGTCACAAAGGGTACTATCACTATGGGTAATATCACCACAGTATATTTCACTAAGAGCACTTTCACTGTCAGCATTGTGACCATGTGCACTATCACCATGAACAGTTTCACCATGAGTACTGTCACCATGGGCACTATCACCATGAGCACTGTTGCCAGGGGAACTCTCACTATGGGAACTGTCGCCATGAACACTGTCACTGTGAGTACTATCACCATGGGCACTGTTACCATGAGAACTGTCACCATGAGCATGGTCACCATGGGCACTATTTCCGTGACTGTGGTTATCATGGAGAGTATATACATGAGAATGTCACAATGGGCAATATCCCCATGAGCACTGTGACCATGAGCACTGTGACCATGGACACTGTTACCATGAGCACTGTCACATTGGGCAGTGTCACAATGTGAACTGTCACCATGGGCACTGTCACCAAGAGCACTGTCACCATGAGCACTGTCAGCATGAGCAATGTCACCATGGGCACTTAACCAGGAGCACTGTCACCATTGGCACTGTCACCATGACCACAGTCACCATGAGCACTATTACCATGAGCATTGTCACCATGGGCACTGTCACCATGGGAACTGTCACCGTGAAAAGGGTCACAAAGGGTACTATCACTATGGGTACTGTCACCACAGTATATTTCACTAAGAGCACTTGCACTGTGAGCATTGTGACCATGAGCACTGTCACCATGAATACTGTCACTATGGGCACTATCACCATGAACACTGTTGCCAGGGGCACTCTCACTATGGGCACGGTCGCCAAGAGCACTTTCACCATTGCCACTGTTACCATGAGCACTGTCACCATGAGCACGGTCACCATGGGCACTATTTCTGTGATTGCGGTTACCATGGAGACTGTAGGCATGGGAATGTCACAATGGGCACCATCACAAAGGGCACTGTGACCATGAGCATTGTAACCATAGTCACTGTCACCAAGAGCACTGTCACATTGGGCAGTGTAACAATGGACCCTGTCACCATGGGCTCTGTCACCATGAGCAATGTCACCATGGGCAATGTTACCATGAGCACTACCACCATTAGAACTGTCACCATGGGCACTGTCCGCCTTGGAACTATCACCATGGGCTCTGTCACCATGAGCACTGTCACCATGATCACAGTCACCATGGCCACTCTAACTGTGATTGCGGTCACCATGGAGACTATAACCATGTGCAGTGTCACAAGAGGCAGTATCAACATGAGCACTGTCACCATGGACACTTTCACCATGGGCATTGTCACCATGGGCATTCTCAACATGGGTACTATCACCATGAGCCGTTTCACCATGGGCACTACCACCATGAGCACCGTTGCCATGGGGACTGTCGCCATGGGCACTCTCACTATGGGCACTGTCACCATGAGCACTGTCACCATGGGCACTATTGCCGTGATTCCACTTACCATGGAGACTATAAGCATGGGAATGTCACAATGGGCACTATCACCATGAGCACTGTGAGCCTGGTCACTGTCACCATGAGCACTGTGACATTGGGCAGTGTCACAATGGAAACTGTCACCATGGGCACTGTCACCATGAGCACTATCAGCATGAGCAATGTCACCATGGCCACTTAACCATGAGCACTGTCACCATTGGCACTGTCACCATGACCACAGTCACCATGAACACTATTACCATGTGCATTGTCACCATGACCACAGTCACCATGAGCACTATTACCATGAGCATTGTCACCATGGGAATTGTCAACAGAGCACTGTCACCATGAGCACGGTCACCATGGGCATTATTACCGTGGTAGCGGTTACCATGGAGACTATAACCATGGGACTGTCACAATGGGCACTATCACCATGGGTAAGGTTACGATGGGCACTATTACCGTGATTGCAGTGACCATGGAGATTATAACCATGGGACTCTCACACCGGGCACTATCAGCATGAGCACTGTCACCATGAGCACTTTCTCCCTGAGTACTGTCTTCATGGACACGATCACCATGAGCACTGTCACCGTGGCCACTGTCACCATGGTTAGTGTTACCATTCGCACTATCACCATGAGCACGGTCACCGTGTGCACTACAACAGTGAATGTGGTCACCATGGACAGTATAAACATGGACACTGTCACAATGGGCACTGTCACCTTGAGAACTGTCACTATGGGCACTGTCGCCATGAGCACTGTAACCATGAGCACGATCACCATGGGCACTATTTCCGTGGTTGCGGTTACCATGGAGAATCTAAGCATGGGAATGTCACAATGGGAACTATCACCAGGAGCACTGTGACCATGAGCACAGTGACCATGGTCATTGTCACCATGAGCACTGTCACATTGGGCAGTGTCACAATCGGCCCTATCACCATGGGCTCTGTCACCATGAGCACTCTCACCATGGGCACTGTCACCATGGGCACTGTCAGCATTGGAACTGTCACCATGGGCTCTGTCAGCATGACCACTGTCACCATGATCACAGTCACCATGCGCACTATTACTGTGATTGCGGTCACCATGGAGACTATAACCATGGGAAGTGTCACAAGAGGCAGTATCACCGTGAGCACTGTCACCATGGACACTGTCACCATGGGCACTGTCACCATGGGAACTGTCACCGTGAAAAGTGTCACAAAGGGTACTATCACTATGGGTACTGTCACCACAGTATATTTCACTAAGAGCACTTTCACTTTGAGCATTATGACGATGAGCACAGTCACCATGAACACTGTCACCAAGTACACTGTCACCATGAACACTCTCAGCATGAGCACGGTCACCATGGCCATTGTCACCATGAGCACAGTCACCGTGTGCACTATTACCTTGATTGCGGTCACCATGGAGACTATAACCATGGGACTGTCAAAATCGGCACTATATCCTTGAGCACTGTCACCATGAGAACTGTCACCAAGGGCACTGTCACCATGGGAACTATCACTATGAGCAATATCACCATGAGAACTGTCACCATGGGCAGTGTCAGCATTGCCACTGTCAACATGGGGTCTGTCACCTGGAGCACTGTCACCATGGGCCCAGTCACATGGGCAATATCACCTTGAGCGGTGTCACCATGACCACAGTCACCATGAGCACAATTACCATGAGCATTGCCACCATGGGAATTGTCACCAAGAGCACTGTCACCATGAGCACGGTCACCATGGGCACTATTCCCGTGGTAGCGGTCAACATGGAGACTATAACCTTGGGACTGTCACAATGGGCACTATCACCATGGGTACGGTTACGATGGGCACTATTACCGTGATTGCAGTGACCTTTCAGATTATAACCATGGGACTCTCACATCGGGCACTATCAGCATGAGCACTGTCACCATGGGCATTGTCACCCTTAGCACTGTCACCATGGACACTAACACCATGAGCACTGTTACCATGGGAACTGTCACCATGAGCACTATCACCATGGGCACTGTCACTATGAGCAATATCACCATGAGAACTGTCATCATGGGCACTGTCAGCCTTGCCACTGTCACCATGGGCCCAGTCACCATGGGCACTATCTCCTTGATCAGTGTCACCATGATCAGTGTCGCCATGGGCACAGTCAGCATTGGAACTGTCACCATGGGCTCTGTCACCATGAACACTGTCACCATGATCACGGTCACCATGGGAACTATTACTTTGATTGCGGTCACCATGGAGACTATAACCATGGGCAGTGTCACACTGTGCAGTATCACCATGAGCACTATCACAATGAGCACTGTCACCATGAGCAATCTTTCCATGAGCACTGTCACCATGAGCACTGTCACCGTGGACACTGTCACCCTGGGGACTGTCACCATGGGAACTGTCACCGTTAAAAGTGTCACAAAGGATAATATCACTATGGGTACTGTCACCACCGTATATTTCACAAAGACCACTTTCACTGTGAGCATTGTGAGTATGGGCACTGTCGCCATGAGCTCTGTCACTATGAGCACTGTCACCATGGGCACTATCACCATGAGCACTGTGACCATGGTCACTGTCACCATGAGCACTGTCACACTGGGCAGTGTCACAATGGGAACTGTCACCATGGGCACTGTCACCATGAGCACTATCAGCATGAGCAATGTCACCATGGGTACTGAACGATGAGCACTGTCACCATTGGCACTCTCACCATGACCACAGTCACCATGAACACTATTACCATGAAGATTGTCACCATGGGAATTGTCACCATGAGCACTGTTACCATGAGCACGGTCACCATGGGCACTATTACCGTGGTAGCGGTCACCATGGAGACTATAACCATGGGACTGTCACAATGGGCACTATCACCCTGGGGACGGTTACGATGGGCCCTATTACCGTGATGGCAGTGACCATGTAGATTATAAGCATGGGACTCTCACATCGGGCACTATCAGCATGAGCACTGTCACCATGGGCACTGGCACCATGGACACTATCACCATGGACACTATCACCATGAGCACTGTCACCGTGGACACTGTCACCATGGTTATTGTCACCATTAGCACTATCACCATGAGCACGGTCACCGTGTGCACTATAAGAGTGAAAGCGGTCACCATGGACAATATAAACATGGACACTGTCACAATGGGCACTGTCACCATGAGTACTGTCACTTTGGGCACTGTTGCCATGAGCACTGTCACCAGAGGCACTGTCACCATGAGCACTGTCACCATGAGCACGATCACCTTTGGCACTATTTCCGTGGTTATGGTTACCATGGAGAATATAAGCATGGGAATGTCACAATGGGAACTATCCCCAGGAGCACTGTGACCATGAGCACTGTGACCATGGTCATTGTCACCATGAGCACTGTCACATTGGGCAGTGTCACAATCGGCCCTGTCGCCATGGGCTCTGTCACCATGAGCACTGTCACATTGGGCACTGTCACCATGACCACTATCACCATGGGCACTGTCACTATGAACAATATCACCATGAGTACTGTCACCATGAGCACGATCACCATGGGCACTATTTCCGTGGTTGCGGTTACCATGGAGAATATAAGCATGGGAATGTCACACTGGGAAATATCACCAGGAGCACTGTGACCACGGTCATTGTCACCATGAGCACTGTCACATTGGGCAGTGTCACAATCGGCCCTATCACCATGGGCTCTGTCACCATGAGCACTTTCACCATGGGCACTGTCACTATGAGCAATATTACCATGAGAACTGTCTCCATCGGCACTGTCAGCATTGCCACTGTCACCATGAGCACTGTCACCATGTGCCCAGTCACCATGGGCAGTATCACCATGAGCAATATTACAATGAGCTCTGTCACCATGAGCACTGTTTCCATGGGCACTGTCACCGTGAGCATTGTCACCATGATAACGGTCACAATGGGCACTATTACCGTGATTGCGGTCACCAATGAGATTATAACCATGTGAACTGTCACAATGGACACGGTCACCATGGGCATTGTCACCATGGGCATTTTCACCTTGGGTACTGTCACCATGAGCACTGTTGCCATGGGCACTGTTGCCATGGGCACTCTCACTATGGGCACTGTCGCCATGAGCACTGTCACCATGGGCACTATTTCCATGACTGTGGTTACCATGGAGACTATAAGCATGGGAATGTCACAATGGGCACTATCACAATGAGCACTGTGACCATGAGCATTGTAACCATAGTCACTGTCACCATGAGCACTGTCACATTGGGCATTGTAACAATGGACCCTGGCTCTGTCAGCATGACCACTGTCACCATGATCACAGTCACCGTGCGCACTATTACTGTGATTGCGGTCACCATGGAGACTATATCCATGGGCAGTGTCACAAGAGGCAGTATCACCATGAGCACTGTCACCATGGACACTGTCACCATGGGCACTGTCACCATGGGAACTGTCACCGTGAAAAGTGTCACAAAGGGTACTATCACTATGGGTACTGTCACCACAGTATATTTCACTAAGAGCACTTTCACTTTGAGCATTATGACGATGAGCACAGTCACCATGAACACTGTCACCAAGTACACTGTCGCCATGAACACTCTCAGCATGAGCACGGTCACCATGACCATTGTCACCATGAGCACAGTCACCGTGTGCACTATTACCTTGATTGCGGTCACCATGGAGACTATAACCATGGGACTGTCCAAATCGGCACTATATCCTTGAGCACTGTCACCATGAGAACTGTCACCAAGGGCACTCTCACCATGGGAACTATCACTATGAGCAATATCACCATGAGAACTGTCACCATGGGCAGTGTCAGCATTGCCACTGCCAACATGGGCTCTGTCTCCTGGAGCACTGTCACCATGGGCCCAGTCACCATGGGCAATATCACCTTGAGCAGTGTCACCATGACCACAGTCACCATGAGCACTATTACCTTGAGCATTGCCACCATGGTAATTGTCACCAAGAGCACTGTCACCATGAGCACGGTCACCATGGGCACTATTCCCGTGGTAGCGGTCAACATGGAGACTATAACCTTGGGACTGTCACAATGGGCACTATCACCATGGGTACGGTTACGATGGGCACTATTACCGTGATTGCAGTGACCTTTCAGATTATAACCATGGGACTCTCACATCGGGCACTATCACCATGAGCACAGTCACCATGGGAACTGTCACCATGACTACTATCACCATGGGCACTGTCACTATGAGCAATATCACCATGAGAACTGTCATCATGGGCACTGTCAGCCTTGCCACTGTCACCATGGGCCCAGTCACCATTGTGACCATGCGCACTATCACCATGAACAGTTTCACCATGAGTACTGTCACCATGGGCACTATCACCATGAGCACTGTTGCCAGGGGAACTCTCACTATGGGAACTGTAGCCATGAGCACTGTCACTGTGAGTACTATCACCATGGGCACTGTTACCATGAGAACTGTCACCATGAGCACGGTCACCATGGGCCCTATTTCGGTGACTGTGGTTATCATGGAGAGTATATACATGGGAATGTCACAATGGGCACTATCCCCAATGAGCACTGTGACCATGAGCAATGTGACCATGGACACTGTTACCATGAGCACTGTCACATTGGGCAGTGTCACAATGTGAACTGTCACCATGGGAACTGTCACCAAGAGCACTGTCACCATGAGCACTGTCAGGATGAGCAATGTCACCATGGGCACTTAACGAGGAGCACTGTCACCATTGGCACTGTCACCATGACCACAGTCACCATGAGCACTATTACCATGAGCATTGTCACCATGGGCACTGTCACCATGGGAACTGTCACCGTGAAAAGGGTCACAAAGGGTACTATCACTATGGGTACTGTCACCACAGTATATTTCACTAAGAGCACTTGCACTGTGAGCATTGTGACCATGAGCACTGTCACCATGAATACTGTCACTATGGGCACTATCACCATGAACACTGTTGACAGGGGCACTCTCACTATGGGCACGGTCGCCAAGAGCACTTTCACCATTGCCACTGTTACCATGAGCACTGTCACCATGAGCACGGTCACCATGGGCACTATTTCTGTGATTGCGGTTACCATGGAGACTATAGGCATGGGAATGTCACAATGGGCACCATCACAAAGGGCACTGTGACCATGAGCATTGTAACCATAGTCACTGTCACCAAGAGCACTGTCACATCGGGCAGTGTAACAATGGACCCTGTCACCATGGGCTCTGTCACCATGAGCAATGTCACCATGGGCAATGTTACCATGAGCACTACCACCATTAGAACTGTCACCATGGGCACTGTCCGCCTTGGAACTATCACCATGGGCTCTGTCACCATGGGCACTGTCACCATGATCACAGTCACCATGGCCACTCTAACTGTGATTGCGGTCACCATGGAGACTATAACCATGTGCAGTGTCACAAGAGGCAGTATCACCATGAGCACTGTCACCATGGACACTTTCACCATGGGCATTGTCACCATGGGCATTCTCAACATAGGTACTATCACCATGAGCAGTTTCACCATGGGCACTATCACCATGAGCACTGTCACCATGGGCACTGTCGCCATGGGCACTGTCAGCATTGGAACTGTCACCATGGGCTCTGTCAGCATGACCACTGTCACCATGATCACAGTCACCATGCGCACTATTACTGTGATTGCTGTCACCATGGAGACTTTAACCATGGGCAGTGTCACAAGAGGCAGTATCACCGTGAGCCCTGTCACCATGGACACTGTCACCATGGACACTGTCACCATGGGAACTGTCACCGTGAAAAGTGTCACAAAGGGTACTATCACTATGGGTACTGTCACCACAGTATATTTCACTAAGAGCACTTTCACTTTGAGCATTATGATGATGAGCACTCTCACCAAGTACACTGTCACCATGAACACTCTCAGCATGAGCACGGTCACCATGGCCATTGTCACCATGAGCACAGTCACCGTGTGCACTATTACCTTGATTGCGGTCACCATGGAGACTATAACCATGGGATTGTCCAAATCGGCACTATATCCTTGAGCACTGTCACCATGAGAACTGTCACCAAGGGCACTCTCACCATGGGAACTATCACTATGAGCAATATCACCATGAGAACTGTCACCATGGGCAGTGTCAGCATTGCCACTGTCAACATGGGTTCTGTCACCTGGAGCACTGTCACCATGGGCCCAGTCACCATGGGCAATATCACCTTGAGCAGTGTCACCATGACCACAGTCACCATGAGCACTATTACCATGAGCATTGCCACCATGGGAATAGTCACCATGAGCACTCTCACCATGAGCACGGTCACCATGGGCACTATTCCCGTGGTAGCGGTCAACATGGAGACTATAACCTTGGGACTGTCACAATGGGCACTATCACCATGGGTACGGTTACGATGGGCACTATTACCGTGATTGCAGTGACCTTTCAGATTATAACCATGGGACTCTCACATCGGGCACTATCAGCATGAGCACTGTCACCATGGGCACTGTCACCCTTAGCACTTTCACCATGGACACTATCACCATGAGCACTGTCACCATGGGAACTGTCACCATGAGCACTATCACCATGGGCACTGTCACTATGAGCAATATCACCATGAGAACTGTCATCATGGGCACTGTCAGCCTTGCCACTGTCACCATGGGCCCAGTCACCATGGGCACTATCACCTTGATCAGTGTCACCATGATCAGTGTCGCCATGGGCACAGTCAGCATTGGAACTGTCACCATGGGCTCTGTCACCATGAGCACTGTCACCATGATCACGGTCACCATGGGAACAATTACTTTGATTGCGGTCACCATGGAGACTATAACCATGGGCAGTGTCACAATGTGCAGTATCACCATGAGCACTATCACAATGAGCACTGTCACCATGAGCAATCTTTCCATGAGCACTCTCACCATGAGCACTGTCACCATGGACACTGTCACCCTGGGCACTGTCACCATGGGAACTGTCACCGTGAAAAGTGTAACAAAGGATAATATCACTATGGGTACTGTCACCACTGTATATTTCACAAAGACCACTTTCACTGTGAGCATTGTGACTATGGGCACTGTCGCCATGAGCTCTGTCACTATGAGCACTGTCACCATGGGCACTATCACCATGAGCACTGTGACCATGGTCACTGTCACCATGGGCACTGTCACACTGAGCACTGTTACCATGTAAATGATCGCTTTGAGCACTGTCACCGTGGACACTGTCACGATGGTAATTGTCACCATTAACACTATCACCATGAGCACGGTCACCGTGTGCACTCTAACAGTGATGGCGGTCACCATGGACAATATAAACATGGACACTGTCACAATGGGCACTGTCGCCATGAGCACTGTCACTATGGGCACTGTCGCCATGAGCACTGTCACCATGAGCACTGTCACCATGAGCATGATCACCATGGACACTATTTCCGTGGTTACAGTTACCATGGAGAATATAAGCATGGGAATGTCACAATGGGAACTATCACTAGGAGCACTGTGACCATGACCAATGTGACCATGTCACATTGGGCAGTGTCACAATCGGGCCTGTCGCCATGGGCTCTGTCACCATGAGCACTGTCACCATGGGCACTGTCACCATGACAACTATCACCATGGGCATTGTCACTATGAACAATATCACCATGAGAAATGTCACCATGGGCACTGTCACCATGTGCCCAGTCCCCATGGGAACTATCACATTGATTGCGGTCACCAAGGAGACTATAACCCTCGGCAGTGTCACAATGTGCAGTATCACCATGAGCACTATCACAATGAGCACTGTCACCATGAGCAATCTTTCCATGAGCACGGTCACCATGAGCACTGTCACCATGAGCACTGTCACCATGGGAACTGTCACCGTGAAAAGTGTCACAAAGGGTCATATCACTATGGGTAATGTCACCACAGTATATTTCAGAAAGAGCACTTTCACTGTGAGCATTGCGACCATGAGCACTATCACCATGAACACTGTCACCATGAGTACTGTCACCATGAGTACTATCACCATGAGCACTGTTTCCAGGGGCACTCTCACTATGGGCACTGTCGCCATGAGCACTGTCACTATGAGCACTGTCACCATGGGCACTGTTACCATGAGCACTGTCACCATGAGCACGGTCACCATGGGCACTATTTCTGTGATTGCGGTTACCGTGGAGACTATAAGGATGGGAATGTCACAATGGGCACTATCACCATGAGCACTGTGAGCCTGGTCACTGTCACAATGAGCACTGTGACATTGGGCAGTGTCACAATGGAAACTGTCACCATGGGCACTGTCACCATGAGCACTATCAGCATGAGCAATGTCACCGTGGCCACTTAACCATGAGCACTGTCACCATTGGCACTGTCACCATGACCACAGTCACCATGAACACTATTACCATGTGCATTGTCACCATGACCACAGTCACCATGAGCACTATTACCATGAGCATTGTCACCATGGGAATTGTCAACAGAGCACTGTCACCATGAGCACGGTCACCATGGGCATTATTACCGTAGTAGCGGTTACCATGGAGACTATAACCATGGGACTGTCACAATGGGCACTATCACCATGGGTACGGTTACGATGGGCACTATTACCGTGATTGCAGTGACCATGGAGATTATAACCATGGGACTCTCACACCGGGCACTATCAGCATGAGCACTGTCACCATGGGCACTTTCACCCTGAGTACTGTCTCCATGGACACGATCACCATGAGCACTGTCACCGTGGCCACTGTCACCATGGTTAATGTCACCATTCGCACTATCACCATGAGCACGGTCACCGTGTGCACTATAACAGTGAATGTGGTCACCATGGACAGTATAAACATGGACACTGTCACAATGGGCACTGTCACCTTGAGAACTGTCACTATGGGCACTGTCGCCATGAGCACTGTAACCATGAGCACGATCACCATGGGCACTATTTCCGTGGTTGCGGTTACCATGGAGAATCTAAGCATGGGAATGTCACAATGGGAACTATCACCAGGAGCACTGTGACCATGAGCACTGTGACCATGGACATTTTCACCATGAGCACTGTCACATTGGGCAGTGTCACAATCGGCCCTATCACCATGGGCTCTGTCACCATGAGCACTGTCACCATGGGCACTCTCACCATGGGCACTGTCAGCATTGGAACTGTCACCATGGGCTCTGTCAGCATGACCACTGTCACCATGATCACAGTCACCATGCGCACTATTACTGTGATTGCGGTCACCATGGAGACTATAACCATGGGCAGTGTCACAAGAGGCAGTATCACCGTGAGCACTGTCACCATGGACACTGTCACCATGGGCACTGTCACCATGGGAACTGTCACCATGAAAAGTGTCACAAAGTGTACTATCACTATGGGTACTGTCACCACAGTATATTTCACTAAGAGCACTTTCACTTTGAGCATTATGACGATGAGCACAGTCACCATGAACACTGTCACCAAGTACACTGTCACCATGAACACTCTCAGCATGAGCACGGTCACCATGGCCATTGTCACCATGAGCACAGTCACCGTGTGCACTATTACCTTGATTGCGGTCACCATGGAGACTATAACCATGGGACTGTCAAAATCGGCACTATATCCTTGAGCACTGTCACCATGAGAACTGTCACCAAGGGCACGGTCACCATGGGAACTATCACTATGAGCAAAATCACCATGAGAACTGTCACCATGGGCAGTGTCAGCATTGCCACTGTCAACATGGGGTCTGTCACCTGGAGCACTGTCACCATGGGCCCAGTCACCATGGGCAATATCACCTTGAGCAGTGTCACCATGACCACAGTCACCATGAGCACTATTACCATGAGCATTGCCACCATGGGAATTGTCACCAAGAGCACTGTCACCATGAGCACGGTCACCATGGGCACTATTCCCGTGGTAGCGGTCAACATGGAGACTATAACTTTGGGACTGTCAAAATGGGCACTATCACCATGGGTACGGTTACGATGGGCACTATTACCGTGATTGCAGTGACCTTTCAGATTATAACCATGGGACTCTCACATCGGGCACTATCAGCATGAGCACTGTCACCATGGGCATTGTCACCCTTAGCACTGTCACCATGGACACTATCACCATGAGCACTGTTACCATGGTAACTGTCACCATGAGCACTATCACCATGGGCACTGTCACTATGAGCAATATCACCATGAGAACTGTCATCATGGGCACTGTCACCATAAGCACTGTCACCATGGGTACTATCACTCTCATCACTCTCACCATGAACACTATCACTATGAGCACGGTCACAATAGGCAGTATCACCATGAGCACTGTTGCCATGGCCACTGTTGCCATGGGCACTCTCACAAAGGGCACTGTCGCCATGAGCACTGTCAACATGGGCACTATTTCCGTGATTGCGGTTACCATGGAGTGTATAAGCATGGGAATGTCTCAATGGGCACTATCACAATGAGCACTGTGACCATAGTCACTGTCACCATGAGCACTGTCACATTGGGCAGTGTAACAATGGGCCCTGTCACCATCGGCTCTGTCACCATGAGCACTGTCACCATGATCACGGTCACCATGAGCACACTATTACTGTGATTGCGGTCACCATGGAAGCTATAACCATGGGCAGTGTCGCAATGGGCAGTATCACCATGAGCACTATCAAAATGAGCACTGTCACCAGAGCACTGTCACCATGGACACTGTCACCATGGGAACTGTCACCATGGGAACTGTCACCGTGAAAAGAGTCACAAAGTGTACTATCACTATGGGTAATGTGGTAATGTCACCACAGTATATTTCACTAAGAGCACTTTCACTGTCAGCATTGTGACCATGAGCACTATCACCATGAACAGTTTCACTATGAGTACTGTCACCATGGGCACTATCACCATGAGCACTGTTGCCAGGGGAACTCTCACTATGGGTACTGTCGCCATGAGCACTGTCACTGTGAGCACTGTCACCATGGGCACTGTTACAATGAGAACTGTCACCATGAGCATGGTCACCATGGGCACTATTTCCGTGACTGTGGTTATCATGGAGAGTATATACATGGGAATGTCACAATGGGCACTATCCCCATGAGCACTGTGACCATGAGCACTGTGACCATGGACACTGTTACCATGAGCACTGTCACATTGGGCAGTGTCACAATGGGAACTGTCACCATGGGCACTGTCACCAAGAGCACTGTCACCATGAGCACTGTCAGCATGAGCAATGTCACCATGGGCAATTAACCAGGAGCACTGTCACCATTGGCACTGTCACCATGACCACAGTCACCATGAGCACTATTACCATGAGCATTGTCACCATGGGCACTGTCACCATGGGAACTGTCACCTTGAAAAGTGTCACAAAGGATAATATCACTATGGGTAATGTCACCACAGTATATTTCACAAAGAGCACTTTCACTGTGAGCATTGTGACCATGAGCACTATCACCATGAACACACTCCCCATGAGCACTGTTTCCATGGGCACTGTCACCACGAGCACTGTCACCATGGGCATTGTCACCACGGGCACTATTACCATGATTGCGGTCAACATGGTGAATATAACCATGGACACTGTCACAACGGGCACTCTCACCATGAGCACTGTCACCGTGGCCACTGTCACAATGAGCACTCTAACCATGAGCACTATCAAAAGGGGAACTATCACTGTGATAATTGTCACCATGGGCACTGTCACCGTAGGCAATATAACCATGGGTACTGTCACCATGAGCACTGTCACCTTGCGAACCGTCACCATTGGTACTATTACCATGAGCACTATCACCATGAGCACGGTCTCCATGGGCATTTTCACCGAGATTGCGGTCACCATGGTGACTATAACCATCGGCACTCTCACAAAGGGCTTTATCACGAGAACTCTCACCATTAGCACTGACACCATGAGCACTGTTACCATGGGCACTTTCACCATGAGCCCTCTCACCAAGGTAACTGTCACCGTGAACTCTGTCCCAATGGGTACTATTACCATGCGTACTGTCAGCATGGTATATTTCACTAAGAGCATTATCACTGTGAGCATTGTGACCATGAGCACGGGCACCTTGAACACTGTGAGAAAGTACACTGGCTCCATGAACACTCTCACCATGAGCACTGTCACCATGGGCTCTGTCACCATCAGAACTGTCACCATGAGCACTGTCAGCATTGCCGCTGTCACCATGAGCACTGTCACCATGGGCCCATTTACCATGGGCACTATCAACTTGAGCATGGTCACCATGAGCACTTTCGCCATGGGCACTGTGACCATGAGCACTATCACCATGAGAACTGTCACCAAAGGCATTGTCATCATTGGAACTCTCACCATGGGCACTGTCACCATGAGCACTGTCACCATGGACACTGTCACCATGGGCACTGTCACCATGGGAACTGTCACCGTGAAAAGGGTCACAAAGGGTACTATCACTATGGGTACTGTCACCACAGTATATTTCACTAAGAGCACTTGCACTGTGAGCATTGTGACCATGAGCACTGTCACCATGAATACTGTCACTATGGGCACTATCACCATGAACACTGTTGCCAGGGGCACTCTCACTATGGGCACGGTCGCCAAGAGCACTTTCACCATTGCCACTGTTACCATGAGCACTGTCACCATGAGCACGGTCACCATGGGCACTATTTCTGTGATTGCGGTTACCATGGAGACTATAGGCATGGGAATGTCACAATGGGCACCATTACAAAGGGCATTGTGACCATGAGCATTGTAACCATAGTCACTGTCACCAAGAGCACTGTCACATTGGGTAGTGTAACAATGCACCCTGTCACCATGGGCTCTGTAACCATGAGCAATGTCACCATGGGCAATGTTACCATGAGCACTAACACCATTAGAACTGTCACCATGGGCACTGTCCGCCTTGGAACTATCACCATGGGCTCTGTCACCATGAGCACTGTCACCATGATCACAGTCACCATGGCCCCTCTAACTGTGATTGCGGTCACCATGGAGACTATAACTATGTGCAGTGTCACAAGAGGCAGTATCAACATGAGCACTGTCACCATGGACACTTTCACCATGGGCATTGTCACCATGGGCATTCTCAACATGGGTACTATCACCATGAGCCGTTTCACCATGGGCACTATCACCATGAGCACCGTTGCCATGGGGACTGTCGCCATGGGCACTCTCACTATGGGCACTGTCGCCATGAGCACTGTCACCATGGGCACTATTTCCGTGATTCCACTTACCATGGAGACTATAAGCATGGGAATGTCACAATGGGCACTATCACCATGAGCACTGTGAGCCTGGTCACTGTCACCATGAGCACTGTGACATTGGGCAGTGTCAAAATGGAAACTGTCACCATGGGCACTGGCACCATGAGCACTATCAGCATGAGCAATGTCACCATGGCCACTTAACCATGAGCACTCTCACCATTGGCACTGTCACCATGACCACAGTCACCATGAACACTATTACCATGTGCATTGTCACCATGACCACAGTCACCATGAGCACTATTACCATGAGCATTGTCACCATGGGAATTGTCAACAGAGCACTGTCACCATGAACACGGTCACCATGGGCATTATTACCGTGGTAGCGGTTACCATGGAGACTATAACCATGGGACTGTCACAATGGGCACTATCACCATGGGTACGGTTACGATGGGCACTATTACCGTGATTGCAGTGACCATGGAGATTATAACCATGGGACTCTCACACCGGGCACTATCAGCATGAGCACTGTCACCATGGGCACTTTCTCCCTGAGTACTGTCTCCATGGACACGATCACCATGAGCACTGTCACCGTGGCCACTGTCACCATGGTTAGTGTTACCATTCGCACTATCACCATGAGCACGGTCACCGTGTGCCCTATAACAGTGAATGTGGTCACCATGGACAGTATAAACATGGACACTGTCACAATGGGCACTGTCACCTTGAGAACTGTCACTATGGGCACTGTCGCCATGAGCACTGTAACCATGAGCACGATCAACATGGGCACTATTTCCGTGGTTGCGGTTACCATGGAGAATCTAAGCATGGGAATGTCACAATGGGAACTATCCCCAGGAGCACTGTGACCATGAGCACTGTGACCATGGTGATTGTCACCATGAGCACTGTCACATTGGGCAGTGTCACAATCGGCCCTATCACCATGGGCTCTGTCACCATGAGCAGTGTCACCATGGGCACTGTCACCATGGGCACTGTCAGCATTGGAAGTGTCACCATGGGCTCTGTCAGCATGACCACTGTCACCATGATCACACTCACCATGCGCACTATTACTGTGATTGCGGTCACCATGGAGACTAAAACTATGGGCAGTGTCACAAGAGGCAGTATCACCGTGAGCACTGTCACCATGGACACTGTCACCATGGGCACTGTCACCATGGGAACTGTCACCGTGAAAAGTGTCACAAAGGGTCATATCACTATGGGTAATGTCACCACAGTATATTTCACAAAGAGCACTTTCACTGTGAGCATTGCGACCATGAGCACTATCACCATGAACACTGTCACCATGAGTACTGTCACCATGAGTACTATCACCATGAGCACTGTTTCCAGGGGCACTCTCACTATGGGCACTGTCGCCATGAGCACTGTCACTATGAGCACTGTCACCATGGACACTGTCACCATGGGCACTGTCACCATGGGAACTGTCACCGTGAAAAGTGTCACAAAGGATAATATCACTATGGGTAATGTCACCACAGTATATTTCACAAAGAGCACTTTCACTGTGAGCATTGTGACCATGAGCACTTTCACCATAAACACACTCCCCATGAGCACTGATTCCATGGGCACTGTCACCACGAGCACTGTCCCCATGGGCATTGTCACCACAGGCACTATTACCATGATTGCGGTCAACATGGTGAATATAACCATGGACACTGTCACAACGGGCACTCTCACCATGAGCACTGTCACCGTGGGCACTGTCACCATGAGCACTCTAACCATGAGCACTATCAAAAGGGGAACTATCACTGTGATAATTGTCACCATGGGCACTGTCACCGTAGGCAATATAACCATGGGTACTGTCACCATGAGCACTGTCACCTTGGGAACCGTCACCATTGGTACTATTACCATGAGCACTATCACCATGAGCACGGTCTCCATGGGCATTTTCACCGAGATTGCGGTCACCATGGTGACTATAAAAATCGGCACTCTCACAAAGGGCTTTATCACGAGAACTATCACCATTAGCACTGTCACCATGAGCACTGTTACCATGGGCACTGTCACCATGAGCCCTCTCACCAAGGGAACTGTCACCGTGAACTCTGTCCCAATGGGTACTATTGCCATGCGTACTGTCACCATGGTATATTTCACTAAGAGCATTATCACTGTGAGCATTGTTACCATGAGCACGGGCACCTTGAACACTGTGAGAAAGTACACTGGCTCCATGAACACTCTCACCATGAGCACTGTCACCATGGGCTCTGTCACCATCAGAACTGTCACCATGGGCACTGTCAGCATTGCCGCTGTCACCATGAGCACTGTCACCATGGGCCCATTTACCATGGGCACTATCAACTTGAGCATGGTCACCATGAGCACTTTCGCCATGGGCACTGTGACCATGAGCACTATCACCATGAGAACTGTCACCAAAGGCATTGTCATCATTGGAACTCTCACCATGGGCACTGTCACCATGAGCACTGTCACCAAGGACACTGTCACCATGGGCACTGTCACCATGGGAACTGTCACCGTGAAAAGGGTCACAAAGGGTACTATCACTATGGGTACTGTCACCACAGTATATTTCACTAAGAGCACTTGCACTGTGAGCATTGTGACCATGAGCAGTGTCACCATGAATACTGTCACTATGGGCACTATCACCATGAACACTGTTGCCAGGGGCACTCTCACTATGGGCACGGTCGCTAAGAGCACTTTCACCATTGCCACTGTTACCATGAGCACTGTCACCATGAGCACGGTCACCATGGGCACTATTTCTGTGATTGCGGTTACCATGGAGACTGTAGGCATGGGAATGTCACAATGGGCACCATCACAAAGGGCACTGTGACCATGAGCATTGTAACCATACTCACTGTCACCAAGAGCACTGTCACATTGGGCAGTGTAACAATGCACCCTGTCACCATGGGCTCTGTCACCATGAGCAATGTCACCATGGGCAATGTTACCATGAGCACTACCACCATTAGAACTGTCACCATGGGCAGTGTCCGCCTTGGAACTATCACCATGGTCTCTGTCACCATGAACACTGTCACCATGATCACGTTCACCATGGCCACTCTAACTGTGATTGCGGTCACCATGGAGACTATAACCATGTGCAGTGTCACAAGAGGCAGTATCACCATGAGCACTGTCACCATGGACACTTTCACCATGGGCATTGTCACCATGGGCATTCTCAACATGGGTACTATCACCATGAGCAGTTTCACCATGGGCACTATCACCATGAGCACTGTTGCCATGGGCACTGTCGCCATGGGCACTCTCACTATGGGCACTGTCGCCATGAGCACTGTCACCATGGGCACTATTTCCGTGATTCCACTTACCATGGAGACTATAAGCATGGGAATGTCACAATGGGCACTATCACCATGAGCACTGTGAGCCTGGTCACTGTCACCATGAGCACTGTGACATTGGGCAGTGTCACAATGGAAACTGTCACCATGGGCACTGTCACCATGGGCACTATCAGCATGAGCAATGTCACCATGGCCACTTAACCATGAGCACTGTCACCATTGGCACTGTCACCATGAACACAGTCACCATGAACACTATTACCATGTGCATTGTCACCATGACCACAGTCACCATGAGCACTATTACCATGAGCATTGTCACCATGGGAATTGTCAACAGAGCACTGTCACCATGAGCACGGTCACCATGGGCATTATTACCGTGGTAGCGGTTACCATGGAGACTATAACCATGGGACTGTCACAATGGGCACTATCACCATGGGTACGGTTACGATGGGCACTATTACCGTGATTGCAGTGACCATGGAGATTATAACCATGGGACTCTCACATCGGGCACTATCAGCATGAGCACTCTCACCATGAGCACTGTTGCCATGGGCACTCTCAGTATGGGCACTGTCGCCATGAGCACTATCACCATGGGCACTATTTCTGTGATTGCGGTTACCATGGAGACTATAAGCATGGGAATATCACAATGGGCACTATTACAATGAGCACTGTGACCATGTGCATTGTGACCATAGTCATTGTCACCAAGAGCACTGTCACATTGGGCAGTGTAACAATGGACCCTTTCACCATGGGTTCTGTCACCATGAGCAATGTCACCATGGGCACTGTCAGCATTGGAACTGTCACTATGGGCTCTGTCACCATGAGCACTGTCACCATGAGCACTGTCACAATGAGCACGATCACCATGGGCACTATTTCCGTGGTTACGGTTACCATGGAGAATATAAGCATGGGAATGTCACAATGGGAACTATCACCAGGAGCACTGTGACCATGACCACTGTGACCATGGTCATTGTCACCATGAGCACTTTCGCCATGGGCACTGTCACCATGAGCACTATCACCATGGGCACTGTCACTATGAACAATATCAACATGAGAATTGTCACCATGGGCACTGTCAGCATTGCCACTATCACCATGGGCTCTGTCAACATGAGCACTGTCACCATGGACACTGTCACCCTGGGCACTGTCACCATGGGAACTGTCACCGTGAAAAGTGTCACAAAGGATAATATCACTATGGGTACTGTCACCACCGTATATTTCACAAAGACCACTTTCACTGTGAGCATTGTGACTATGGGCACTGTCGCCATGAGATCTGTCACTATGAGCACTGTCACCATGGGCACTATCACCATGAGCACTGTGACCATGGTCACTGTCACCATGAGCACTGTCACACTGGGCAGTGTCACAATGGGAACTGTCACCATGGGCACTGTCACCGAGAGCACTGTCACCATGAGCACTATCAGCATGAGCAATGTCACCATGGGTACTGAACGATGAGCACTGTCACCATGGGCACTGTCACCATGACCACAGTCACCATGAACACTATTACCATGAGGACTGTCACCATGGGAATTGTCACCATGAGCACTGTTACCATGAGCATGGTCATCATGGGCACTATTACCGTGGTAGCGGTAACCATGGAGACTATAACCATAGGACTGTCACAATGGGCACTATCACCATGGGTATGGTTAGGATGGGCACTATTACCGTGATTGCAGTGACCATGGAGATTATACGCAGGGGACTCTCACATCGGGCACGATCAGCATGAGCACAGTCACCATGGGCACTGTCACACTGAGCACTGTCACCATGGAAACGATCACTATGAGCACTGTCACCGTGGACACTGTCACGATGGTAATTGTCACCATTAACACTATCACCATGAGCACGGTCACCGTGTGCACTCTAACAGTGATGGCGCTCACCATGGACAATATAAACATGGACACTGTCACAATGGGCACTGTCGCCATGAGCACTGTCACTATGGGCACTGTCGCCATGAGCACTGTCACCATGAGCACTGTCACCATGAGCATGATCACCATGGACACTATTTCCGTGGTTACAGTTACCATGGAGAATATAAGCATGGGAATGTCACAATGGGAACTATCACTAGGAGCACTGTGACCATGACCAATGTGACCATGTCACATTGGGCAGTGTCACAATCGGGCCTGTCGCCATGGGCTCTGTCACCATGAGCACTGTCACCATGGGCACTGTCACCATGACAACTATCACCATGGGCATTGTCACTATGAACAATATCACCATGAGAAATGTCACCATGGGCACTGTCACCATGTGCCCAGTCCCCATGGGAACTATCACATTGATTGCGTCACCATGGAGACTATAACCCTCGGCAGTGTCACAATGTGCAGTATCACCATGAGCACTATCACAATGAGCACTGTCACCATGAGCAATCTTTCCATGAGCAGCGTCACCATGAGCACTGTCACCATAAGCACTGTCACCATGGGCACTGTCACCATGGGAACTGTCACCGTGAAAAGTGTCACAAAGGGTCATATCACTATGGGTAATGTCACCACAGTATATTTCACAAAGAGCACTTTCACTGTGAGCATTGCGACCATGAGCACTATCACCATGAACACTGTCACCATGAGTACTGTCACCATGAGTACCATCACCATGAGCACTGTTTCCAGGGGCACTCTCACTATGGGCATTGTCGCCATGAGCACTGTCACTATGAGCACTGTCACCATGGGCACTGTTACCATGAGCACTGTCACCATGAGCACGGTCACCATGGGCACTATTTCTGTGATTGCGGTTACCGTGGAGACTATAAGGATGGGAATGTCACAATGGGCACTATCACCATGAGCACTGTGAGCCTGGTCACTGTCACAATGAGCACTGTGACATTGGGCAGTGTCACAATGGAAACTGTCACCATGGGCACTGTCACCATGAGCACTATCAGCATGAGCATTGTCACCATGGGCACTTAACCATGAGCACTGTCACCATTGGCACTGTCACCATGACCACAGTCACCATGAACACTATTACCATGTGCATTGTCACCATGACCACAGTCACCATGAGCACTATTACCATGAGCATTGTCACCATGGGAATTGTCAACAGAGCACTGTCACCATGAGCACGGTCACCATGGGCATTATTACAGTGGTAGCGGTTACCATGGAGACTATAACCATGGGACTGTCACAATGGGCACTATCACCATGGGTATGGTTATGATGGGCACTATTACCGTGATTGCAGTGACCCTGGAGATTATAACCATGGGACTCTCACATCGGGCACTATCAGCATGAGCACTGTCACCATGGGCACTTTCACCCTGAGTACTGTCTCCATGGACACGATCACCATGAGCACTCTCACCGTGGCCACTGTCACCATGGTTAATGTCACCATTCGCACTATCACCATGAGCACGGTCACCGTGTGCACTACAACAGTGAATGTGGTCACCATGGACAGTATAAACATGGACACTGTCACAATGGGCACTGTCACCTTGAGAACTGTCACTATGGGCACTGTCGCCATGAGCACTGTAACCATGAGCACGATCACCATGGGCACTATTTCCGTGGTTGCGGTTACCATGGAGAATCTAAGCATGGGAATGTCACAATGGGAACTATCACCAGGAGCGCTATGACCATGAGCACTGTGACCATGGACATTTTCACCATGAGCACTGTCACATTGGGCAGTGTCACAATCGGCCCTATCACCATGGGCTCTGTCACCATGAGCACTGTCACCATGGGCACTCTCACCAAGAGCACTATCACCATGGGCACTGTCACTATGAGAAATATCACCATGAGAACTGTCACCATGGGCACTGTCACCATGAGCACTGTCAACATGTGCCCAGTCGCCATGGGCACTATCACCATGAGCACTATCACAATGAGCACTGTCACCATGAGCATTGTTTCCACGGGCACTGTCACCATCAGCATTGTCACCATGATAACGGTCACAATGGGCACTATTACCGTGATTGCGGTCACCATGGAGATTATAACCATGTGAACTGTCACAATGGACATTCTCACCATGGGCATTGTCACCATGGGCATTCTCACCATGGGTACTGTCACCATGAGCAGTTTCACCATGGGCACTCTCACCATGAGCACTGTCGCCATGGGCACTCTCACTATGGGCACTGTCGCCATGAGCACTGTCACCATGGGCACTATTTCCGTGATTCCACTTACCATGGAGACTATAAGCATGGGAATGTCACAATGGGCACTATCACAATGAGCACTGTGACCATGAGCATTGTGACCATAGTCACTGTCACCAAGAGCACTGTCACATTGGGCAGTGTAACAATGGACCCTGTCACCATGGGCTCTGTCACCATGAGCAATGTCACCATGGGCACTGTTACCATGAGCACTATCACCATTAGAACTGTCACCATGGGCACTGTCAGCATTGGAACTGTCACCATGGGCTCTGTCACCATGAGCACTGTCACCATGATCACGGGCACCATGGGCAATATTACTGTGATTGCGGTCACCATGGAGACTATAACCATGGGCAGTGTCACAATGGGCAGTATCACCATGAGCACTATCACAATGAGCACTGTCACCATGAGCACTGTCACCATGGACACTGTCACCATGGGCACTGTCACCATGGGAACTGTCACCGTGAAAAGAGTCACAAAGGGTACTATCACTATGGGTAATGTCACCACAGTATATTTCACTAAGAGCACTTTCACTGTCAGCATTGTGACCATGCGCACTATCACCATGAACAGTTTCACCATGAGTACTGTCACCATGGGCACTATCACCATACGCACTGTTGCCAGGGGAACTCTCACTATGGGAACTGTCGCCATGAGCACTGTCACTGTGAGTACTGTCACCATGGGCACTGTTACCATGAGAACTGTCACCATGGGCACGGTCACCATGGGCACTATTTCCGTGACTGTGGTTATCATGGAGAGTATATACATGGGAATGTCACAATGAGCACTATCCCCATGAGCACTGTGACCATGGACACTGTTAACATGAGCACTGTCACATTGGGCAGTGTCACAATGTGAACTGTCACCATGGGCACTGTCACCAAGAGCACTGTCACCATGAGCACTGTCAGCATGAGCAATGTCACCATGGGCACTGAACCATGAGCACTGTCACCATTGGCACTGTCACCATGACCACAGTCATCATGAGCACTATTACCATGAGCATTGTCACCATGGGAATTGTCACCATGAGCACTGTCACCATGAGCATGGTCACCGTGTTCCATATTACCGTGGTAGCGGTCACCATGGAGACTATAACCATGGGACTGTCACAATGGGCACTATCACCATGGGTATGGTTACGATGGGCCCTATTACCGTGATAGCAGTGACCATGTAGATTATAACCATGGGATTTTCACATCGGGCACTATCAGCATGAACACTGTCACGACGAGCACTGTCACCATGGACACTATCACCATGAGCACTGTCACCGTGGACATTGTCACCATGGGTATTGTCACCATTAGCACTAGCACCATGAGCACCGTCACCATGTGCACTATAACAGTGATTGCGGTCACAATGGACAATATAAACATGGACTCTGTCACAATGGGCACAGTCACCAAGGGCACTGTAACCATGAGCACCCTCACCATTGACTCTGTCACCATGAGCACTCTCACCGTAGGCACTGTCACCTTGAGCACTGTCACCATGGGCACTGTCGCCATGAGAACTCTCACCATGGGCATTATCACCATGAGCACTGCCACAATGGGCACTGTCACCATAAGCACTATCAACATCGGCACTGTCACCATGAGCAATATCAAGATCACAAGGGTAACTAAGGGCAATATTACTGTGATTACCGTCACCATGGAGACTATAACCATGGGCACTGTCACAATGGGCACTATCACCATGAGCACGATCGCCATGAGCACTCTCACCATGGGCACTGTCACCATAAGCACTGTCACCATGGGTACTATCACTCTCATCACTCTCACCATGAACACTATCACTATGAGCACGGTCACAATAGGCAGTATCACCATGAGCACTGTTGCCATGGCCACTGTTGCCATGGGCACTCTCACAAAGGGCACTGTCGCCATGAGCACTGTCACCATGGGCACTATTTCCGTGATTGCGGTTACCATGGAGTGTATAAGCATGGGAATGTCTCAATGGGCACTATCACAATGAGCACTGTGACCATAGTCACTGTCACCATGAGCACTGTCACATTGGGCAGTGTAACAATGGGCCCTGTCACTATCGGCTCTGTCACCATGAGCACTGTCACCATGATCACGGTCACCATGAGCACACTATTACTGTGATTGCGGTCACCATGGAGACTATAACCATGGGCAGTGTCGCAATGGGCAGTATCACCATGAGCACTATCAAAATGAGCACTGTCACCAGAGCAGTGTCACCATGGACACTGTCACCATGGTAACTGTCACCATGGGAACTGTCACCGTGAAAAGAGTCACAAAGGGTACTATCACTATGGGTAATGTGGTAATGTCACCACAGTATATTTCACTAAGAGCACTTTCACTGTCAGCATTGTGACCATGAGCACTATCACCATGAACAGTTTCACTATGAGTACTGTCACCATGGGCACTATCACCATGAGCACTGTTGCCAGGGGAACTCTCACTATGGGAACTGTCGCCATGAGCACTGTCACTGTGAGTACTGTCACCATGGGCACTGTTACAATGAGAAATGTCACCATGAGCATGGTCACCATGCCACTATTTCCGTGACTGTGGTTATCATGTAGAGTATATACATGGGAATGTCACAATGGGCACTATCCCCATGAGCACTGTGACCATGAGCACTGTGACCATGGACACTGTTACCATGAGCACTGTCACATTGGGCAGTGTCACAATGGGAACTGTCACCATGGGCACTGTCACCAAGAGCACTGTCACCATGAGCACTGTCAGCATGAGCAATGTCACCATGGGCACTTAACCAGGAGCACTGTCACCATTGGCACTGTCACCATGACCACAGTCACCATGAGCACTATTACCATGAGCATTGTCACCATGGGCACTGTCACCATGGGAACTGTCACCGTGAAAAGGGTCACAAAGGGTACTATCACTATGGGTACTGTCACCACAGTATATTTCACTAAGAGCACTTGCACTGTGAGCATTGTGAACATGAGCACTGTCACCATGAATACTGTCACTATGGGCACTATCACCATGAACACTGTTGCCAGGGGCACTCTCACTATGGGCACGGTCGCCAAGAGCACTTTCACCATTGCCACTGTTACCATGAGCACTGTCACCATGAGCACGGTCACCATGGGCACTATTTCTGTGATTGCGGTTACCATGGAGACTGTAGGCATGGGAATGTCACAATGGGCACCATCACAAAGGGCACTGTGACCATGAGCATTGTAACCATAGTCACTGTCACCAAGAGCACTGTCACATTGGGCAGTGTAACAATGGACCCTGTCACCATGGGCTCTGTCACCATGAGCAATGTCACCATGGGCAATGTTACCATGAGCACTACCACCATTAGAACTGTCACCATGGGCACTGTCTGCCTTGGAACTATCACCATGGGCTCTGTCACCATGAGCACTGTCACCATGATCACAGTCACCATGGCCCCTCTAACTGTGATTGCGGTCACCATGGAGACTATAACCATGTGCAGTGTCACAAGAGGCAGTATCAACATGAGCACTGTCACCATGGACACTTTCACCATGGGCATTGTCACCATGGGCATTCTCAACATGGGTACTATCACCATGAGCCGTTGCACCATGGGCACTACCACCATGAGCACCGTTGCCATGGGGACTGTCGCCATGGGCACTCTCACTATGGGCACTGTCGCCATGAGCACTGTCACCATGGGCACTATTTCCGTGATTCCACTTACCATGGAGACTATAAGCATGGGAATGTCACAATGGGCACTATCACCATGAGCACTGTGAGCCTGGTCACTGTCACCATGAGCACTGTGACATTGGGCAGTGTCACAATGGAAACTGTCACCATGGGCACTGTCACCATGAGCACTATCAGCATGAGCAATGTCACCATGGCCACTTAACCATGAGCACTGTCACCATTGGCACTGTCACCATGACCACAGTCACCATGAACACTATTACCATGTGCATTGTCACCATGACCACAGTCACCATGAGCACTATTACCATGAGCATTGTCACCATGGGAATTGTCAACAGAGCACTGTCACCATGAGCACGGTCACCATGGGCATTATTACCGTGGTAGCGGTTACCATGGAGACTATAACCATGGGACTGTCACAATGGGCACTATCACCATGGGTACGGTTACGATGGGCACTATTACCGTGATTGCAGTGACCATGGAGATTATAACCATGGGACTCTCACACCGGGCACTATCAGCATGAGCACTGTCACCATGAGCACTTTCTCCCTGAGTACTGTCTTCATGGACACGATCACCATGAGCACTGTCACCGTGGCCACTGTCACCATGGTTAGTGTTACCATTCGCACTATCACCATGAGCACGGTCACCGTGTGCACTACAACAGTGAATGTGGTCACCATGGACAGTATAAACATGGACACTGTCACAATGGGCACTGTCACCATGAGAACTGTCACCAAGGGCACTGTCACCATGGGAACTATCACTATGAGCAATATCACCATGAGAACTGTCACCATGGGCAGTGTCAGCATTGCCACTGTCAACATGGGGTCTGTCACCTGGAGCACTGTCACCATGGGCCCAGTCACATGGGCAATATCACCTTGAGCGGTGTCACCATGACCACAGTCACCATGAGCACAATTACCATGAGCATTGCCACCATGGGAATTGTCACCAAGAGCACTGTCACCATGAGCACGGTCACCATGGGCACTATTCCCGTGGTAGCGGTCAACATGGAGACTATAACCTTGGGACTGTCACAATGGGCACTATCACCATGGGTACGGTTACGATGGGCACTATTACCGTGATGGCAGTGACCTTTCAGATTATAACCATGGTACTCTCACATCGGGCACTATCAGCATGAGCACTGTCACCATGGACATTGTCACCCTTAGCACTGTCACCATGGACACTAACACCATGAGCACTGTTACCATGGGAACTGTCACCATGAGCACTATCACCATGGGCACTGTCACTATGAGCAATATCACCATGAGAACTGTCATCATGGGCACTGTCAGCCTTGCCACTGTCACCATGGGCCCAGTCACCATGGGCACTATCTCCTTGATCAGTGTCACCATGATCAGTGTCGCCATGGGCACAGTCAGCATTGGAACTGTCACCATGGGCTCTGTCACCATGAACACTGTCACCATGATCACGGTCACCATGGGAACTATTACTTTGATTGCGGTCACCATGGAGACTATAACCATGGGCAGTGTCACACTGTGCAGTATCACCATGAGCACTATCACAATGAGCACTGTCACCATGAGCAATCTTTCCATGAGCACTGTCACCATGAGCACTGTCACCGTGGACACTGTCACCCTGGGGACTGTCACCATGGGAACTGTCACCGTTAAAAGGGTCACAAAGGATAATATCACTATGGGTACTGTCACCACCGTATATTTCACAAAGACCAGTTTCACTGTGAGCATTGTGACTATGGGCACTGTCGCCATGCGCTCTGTCACTATGAGCACTGTCACCATGGGCACTATCACCATGAGCACTGTGACCATGGTCACTGTCACCATGAGCACTGTCACACTGGGCAGTGTCACAATGGGAACTGTCACCATGGGCACTGTCACCATGAGCACTATCAGCATGAGCAATGTCACCATGGGTACTGAACGATGAGCACTGTCACCATTGGCACTCTCACCATGACCACAGTCACCATGAACACTATTACCATGAAGATTGTCACCATGGGAATTGTCACCATGAGCACTGTTACCATGAGCACGGTCACCATGGGCACTATTACCGTGGTAGCGGTCACCATGGAGACTATTACCATGGGACTGTCACAATGGGCACTATCACCCTGGGGACGGTTACGATGGGCCCTATTACCGTGATGGCAGTGACCATGTAGATTATAAGCATGGGACTCTCACATCGGGCACTATCAGCATGAGCACTGTCACCATGGGCACTGGCACCATGGACACTATCACCATGGACACTATCACCATGAGCACTGTCACCGTGGACACTGTCACCATGGTTATTGTCACCGTTAGCACTATCACCATGAGCACGGTCACCGTGTGCACTATAAGAGTGAAAGCGGTCACCATGGACAATATAAACATGGACACTGTCACAATGGGCACTGTTACCATGAGTACTGTCACTTTGGGCACTGTTGCCATGAGCACTGTCACCAGAGGCACTGTCACCATGAGCACTGTCACCATGAGCACGATCACCTTGGGGACTATTTCCGTGGTTACGGTTACCATGGAGAATATAAGCATGGGAATGTCACACTGGGAATTATCACCAGGAGCACTGTGACCACGGTCATTGTCACCATGAGCACTGTCACATTGGGCAGTGTCACAATCGGCCCTATCACCATGGGCTCTGTCACCATGAGCACTTTCACCATGGGCACTGTCACTATGAGCAATATTACCATGAGAACTGTCTCCATCGGCACTGTCAGCATTGCCACTGTCACCATGAGCACTGTCACCATGTGCCCAGTCACCATGGGCACTATCACCATGAGCAATATTACAATGAGCTCTGTCACAATGAGCACTGTTTCCATGGGCACTGTCACCGTGAGCATTGTCACCATGATAACGGTCACAATGGGCACTATTACCGTGATTGCGGTCACCAATGTGATTATAACCATGTGAACGGTCACAATGGACACGGTCACCATGGGCATTGTCACCATGGGCATTTTCACCTTGGGTACTGTCACCATGAGCACTGTTGCCATGGGCACTGTTGCCATGGGCACTCTCACTATGGGCACTGTCGCCATGAGCACTGTCACCATGGGCACTATTTCCATGACTGTGGTTACCATGGAGACTATAAGCATGGGAATGTCACAATGGGCACTATCACAATGAGCACTGTGACCATGAGCATTGTAACCATAGTCACTGTCACCATGAGCACTGTCACATTGGGCATTGTAACAATGGACCCTGGCTCTGTCAGCATGACCACTGTCACCATGATCACAGTCACCATGCGCACTATTACTGTGATTGCGGTCACCATGGAGACTATATCCATGGGCAGTGTCACAAGAGGCAGTATCACCATGAGCACTGTCACCATGGACACTGTCACCATGGGCACTGTCACCATGGGAACTGTCACCGTGAAAAGTGTCACAAAGGGTACTATCACTATGGGTACTGTCACCACAGTATATTTCACTAAGAGCACTTTCACTTTGAGCATTATGACGATGAGCACAGTCACCATGAACACTGTCACCAAGTACACTGTCGCCATGAACACTCTCAGCATGAGCACGGTCACCATGACCATTGTCACCATGAGCACAGTCACCGTGTGCACTATTACCTTGATTGCGGTCACCATGGAGACTATAACCATGGGACTGTCCAAATCGGCACTATATCCTTGAGCACTGTCACCATGAGAACTGTCACCAAGGGCACTCTCACCATGGGAACTATCACTATGAGCAATATCACCATGAGAACTGTCACCATGGGCAGTGTCAGCATTGCCACTGCCAACATGGGCTCTGTCTCCTGGAGCACTGTCACCATGGGCCCAGTCACCATGGGCAATATCACCTTGAGCAGTGTCACCATGACCACAGTCACCATGAGCACTATTACCTTGAGCATTGCCACCATGGTAATTGTCACCAAGAGCACTGTCACCATGAGCACGGTCACCATGGGCACTATTCCCGTGGTAGCGGTCAACATGGAGACTATAACCTTGGGACTGTCACAATGGGCACTATCACCATGGGTACGGTTACGATGGGCACTATTACCGTGATTGCAGTGACCTTTCAGATTATAACCATGGGACTCTCATATCGGGCACTATCAGCATGAGCACTGTCACCATGGGCATTGTCACCCTTAGCACTGTCACCATGGACACTAACACCATGAGCACTGTCACCATGGGAACTGTCACCATGAGCACTATCACCATGGGCACTGTCACTATGAGCATTATCACCATGAGAACTATCATCATGGGCACTGTCAGCCTTGCCACTGTCACCATGGGCCCAGTCACCATGGGCACTATCACCTTGATCAGTGTCACCATGATCAGTGTCGCCATGGGCACAGTCAGCATTGGAACTGTCACCATGGGCTCTGTCACCATGAGCACTGTCACCATGATCACGGTCACCATGGGAACTATTACTTTGATTGCCTTCACCATGGAGACTATAACCATGGGCAGTGTCACAATGTGCAGTATCACCATGAGCACTATCACAATGAGCACTGTCACCATGTGCAATCTTTCCATGAGCACTCTCACCATGAGCACTGTCACCATGGACACTGTCACCCTGGGCACTGTCACCATGGGAACTGTCACCGTGAAAAGTGTCACAAAGGATAATATCACTATGGGTACTGTCACCACCGTATATTTCACAAAGACCACTTTCACTGTGAGCATTGTGAGTATGGGCACTGTCGCCATGAGCTCTGTCACTATGAGCACTGTCAACATGGGCACTATCACCATGAGCACTGTGACCATGGTCACTGTCACCATGAGCACTGTCACACTGGGCAGTGTCACAATGGGAACTGTCACCATGGGCACTGTCACCGAGAGCACTGTCACCATGAGCACTATCAGCATGAGCAATGTCACCATGGGTACTGAACGATGAGCACTGTCACCATTGGCACTGTCACCATGACCACAGTCACCATGAAAACTATTACCATGAGGACTGTCACCATGGGAATTGTCACCATGAGCACTGTTACCATGAGCATGGTCACCAAGGGCACTATTACCGTGGTAGCGGTAACCATGGAGACTATAACCATAGGACTGTCACAATGGGCACTATCACCATGGGTATGGTTACGATGGGCACTATTACCGTGATTGCAGTGACCATGGAGATTATACGCAGGGGACTCTCACATCGGGCACTATCAGCATGAGCACAGTCACCATGGGCACTGTCACACTGAGCACTGTCACCATGGAAACGATCACTATGAGCACTGTCACCGTGGACACTGTCACGATGGTAACTGTCACCATTAACACTATCACCATGAGCACGGTCACCGTGTGCACTCTAACAGTGATGGCGGTCACCATGGACAATATAAACATGGACACTGTCACAATGGGCACTGTCGCCATGAGCACTGTCACTATGGGCACTGTCGCCATGAGCACTGTCACTATGGGCACTGTCGCCATGAGCACTGTCACCATGAGCACTGTCACCATGAGCATGATCACCATGGACACTATTTCCGTGGTTACAGTTACCATGGAGAATATAAGCATGGGAATGTCACAATGGGAACTATCACTAGGAGCACTGTGACCATGACCAATGTGACCATGTCACATTGGGCAGTGTCACAATCGGGCCTGTCGCCATGGGCTCTGTCACCATGAGCACTGTCACCATGGGCACTGTCACCATGACAACTATCACCATGGGCATTGTCACTATGAACATTATCAACATGAGAAATGTCACCATGGGCACTGTCACCATGTGCCCAGTCCCCATGGGAACTCTCACTTTGATTGCAGTCACCATGGAGACTATAACCCTCGGCAGTGTCACAATGTGCAGTATCACCATGAGCACTATCACAATGAGCACTGTCACCATGAGCAATCTTTCCATGAGCACGGTCACCATGAGCACTGTCACCATGAGCACTGTCACCATGGACACTGTCACCATGGGCACTGTCACCATGGGAACTGTCACCGTGAAAAGTGTCACAAAGGGTCATATCACTATGGGTAATGTCACCACAGTATATTTCACAAAGAGCACTTTCACTGTGAGCATTGCGACCATGAGCACTATCACCATGAACACTGTCACCATGAGTACTGTCACCATGAGTACTATCACCATGATCACTGTTTCCAGGGGCACTCTCACTATGGGCACTGTCGCCATGAGCACTGTCACTATGAGCACTGTCACCATGGGCACTGTTACCATGAGCACTGTCACCATGAGCACGGTCACCATGGGCACTATTTCTGTGATTGCGGTTACCGTGGAGACTATAAGGATGGGAATGTCACAATGGGCACTATCACCATGAGCACTGTGAGCCTGGTCACTGTCACCATGAGAACTGTGACATTTGGCAGTGTCACAATGGAAACTGTCACCATGGGCACTGTCACCATGAGCACTATCAGCATGAGCATTGTCACCATGGGCACTTAACCATGAGCACTGTCACCATTGGCACTGTCCCCATGACCACAGTCACCATGAACGCTATTACCATGTGCATTGTCACCATGACCACAGTCACCATGAGCACTATTACTGTGATTGCGGTCACCATGGAGACTATAACCATGGGCAGTGTCACAAGAGGCAGTATCACCGTGAGCACTGTCACCATGGACACTGTCACCATGGGCACTGTCACCATGGGAACTGTCACCGTGAAAAGTGTCACAAAGGGTACTATCACTATGGGTACTGTCACCACAGTATATTTCACTAAGAGCACTTTCACTTTGAGCATTATGACGATGAGCACAGTCACCATGAACACTGTCACCAAGTACACTGTCACCATGAACACTCTCAGCATGAGCACGGTCACCATGGCCATTGTCACCATGAGCACAGTCACCGTGTGCTCTATTACCTTGATTGCGGTCACCATGGAGACTATAACCATGGGACTGTCAAAATCGGCACTATATCCTTGAGCACTGTCACCATGAGAACTGTCACCAAGGGCACTGTCACCATGGGAACTATCACTATGAGCAATATCACCATGAGATCTGTCACCATGGGCACTGTCAGCATTGCCACTGTCAACATGGGGTCTGTCACCATGAGCACTATCACCATGAACAGTTTCACTATGAGTACTGTTACCATGGGCACTATCACCATGAGCACTGTTGCCAGGGGAACTCTCACTATGGGAACTGTCGCCATGAGCACTGTCACTTTGAGTACTGTCACCATGGGCACTGTTACAATGAGAACTGTCACCATGAGCATAGTCACCATGGGCACTATTTCCGTGACTGTGGTTATCATGGAGAGTATATACATGGGAATGTCACAATGGGCAATATACCCATGAGCACTGTGACCATGAGCACTGTGACCATGGACACTGTTACCATGAGCACTGTCACATTGGGCAGTGTCACAATGTGAACTGTCACCATGGGCACTGTCACCAAGAGCACTGTCACCATGAGCACTGTCAGCATGAGCAATGTCACCATGGGCACTTAACCAGGAGCACTGTCACCATTGGCACTGTCACCATGACCACAGTCACCATGAGCACTATTACCATGAGCATTGTCACCATGGGCACTGTCACCATGGGAACTGTCACCGTGAAAAGTGTCACAAAGGATAATATCACTATGGGTACTGTCACCACAGTATATTTCACAAAGAGCACTTTCACTGTGAGCATTGTGACCATGAGCACTATCACCATGAACACACTCCCCATGAGCACTGTTTCCATGGGCACTGTCAACACGAGCACTGTCACCATGGGCATTCTCACCACGGGCACTATTACCATGATTGCGGTCAACATGGTGAATATAACCATGGACACTGTCACAACGGGCACTCTCACCATGAGCACTGTCCCCGTGGGCACTGTCACCATGAGCACTCTAACCATGAGCACTATCAAAAGGGGAACTATCACTGTGATAATTGTCACCATGGGCACTGTCACCGTAGGCAATATAACCATGGGTACTGTCACCATGAGCACTGTCACCTTGGGAACCGTCACCATTGGTACTATTACCATGAGCACTATCACCATGAGCACGGTCTCCATGGGCATTTTCACCGAGATTGCGGTCACCATGGTGACTATAACCATCGGCACTCTCACAAAGGGCTTTATCACGAGAACTCTCACCATTAGCACTGACACCATGAGCACTGTTACCATGGGCACTGTCACCATGAGCCCTCTCTCCAAGGGAACTGTCACCGTGAACTCTGTCCCAATGGGTACTATTACCATGCGTACTGTCAGCATGGTATATTTCACTAAGAGCATTATCACTGTGAGCATTGTGACCATGAGCACGGGCACCTTGAACACTGTGAGAAAGTACACTGGCTCCATGAACACTCTCACCATGAGCACTGTCACCATGGGCTCTGTCACCATCAGAACTGTCACCATGAGCACTGTCAGCATTGCCGCTGTCACCATGAGAACTGTCACCATGGACCCATTTACCATGGGCACTATCAACTTGAGCATGGTCACCATGAGCACTTTCGCCATGGGCACTGTGACCATGAGCACTATCACCATGAGAACTGTCACCAAAGGCATTGTCATCATTGGAACTCTCACCATGGGCACTGTCACCATGAGCACTGTCACCATGGACACTGTCACCATGGGCACTGTCACCATGGGAACTGTCACCGTGAAAAGGGTCACAAAGGGTACTATCACTATGGGTACTGTCACCACAGTATATTTCACTAAAAGCACTTGCACTGTGAGCATTGTGACCATGAGCACTGTCACCATGAATACTGTCACTATGGGCACTATCACCATGAACACTGTTGCCAGGGGCACTCTCACTATGGGCACGGTCACCAAGAGCACTTTCACCATTGCCACTGTTACCATGAGCACTGTCACCATGAGCACGGTCCCCATGGGCACTATTTCTGTGATTGCGGTTACCATGGAGACTATAGGCATGGGAATGTCACAATGGGCACCATCACAAAGGGCACTGTGACCATGAGCATTGTAACCATAGTCACTGTCACCAAGAGCACTGTCACATTGGGTAGTGTAACAATGGACCCTGTCACCAAGGGCTCTCTCACCATGAGCAATGTCACCATGGGCAATGTTACCATGAGCACTACCACCATTAGAACTGTCACCATGGGCACTGTCCGCCTTGGAACTATCACCATGGGCTCTGTCACCATGAGCACTGTCACCATGATCACAGTCACCATGGCCCCTCTAACTGTGATTGCGGTCACCATGGAGACTATAACTATGTGCAGTGTCACAAGAGGCAGTATCAACATGAGCACTGTCACCATGGACACTTTCACCATGGGCATTGTCACCATGGGCATTCTCAACATGGGTACTATCACCATGAGCAGTTTCACCATGGGCACTATCACCATGAGCACTGTTGCGATGGGCACTGTCGCCATGGGCACTCTCACTTTGGGCACTGTCACCATGGGCACTATTTCCGTGATTCCACTTACCATGGAGACTATAAGCATGGGAATGTCACAATGGGCACTATCACCATGAGCACTGTGAGCCTGGTCACTGTCACCATGAGCACTGTGACATTGGGCAGTGTCACAATGGAAACTGTCACCATGGGCACTGTCACCATGAGCACTATCATCATGAGCAATGTCACCATGGCCACTTAACCATGAGCACTGTCACCATTGGCACTGTCACCATGACCACAGTCACCATGAACACTATTACCATGTGCATTGTCACCATGACCACAGTCACCATGAGCACTATTACCATGAGCATTGTCACCATGGGAATTGTCAACAGAGCACTGTCACCATGAGCACGGTCACCATGGGCATTATTACCGTGGTAGCGGTTACCATGGAGACTATAACCATGGGACTGTCACAATGGGCACTATCACCATGGGTACGGTTACGATGGGCACTATTACCGTGATTGCAGTGACCATAGAGATTATAACCATGGGACTCTCACACCGGGCACTATCAGCATGAGCACTGTCACCATGGGCACTTTCTCCCTGAGTACTGTCTCCATGGACACGATCACCATGAGCACTGTCACCGTGGCCACTGTCACCATGGTTAGTGTTACCATTCGCACTATCACCATGAGCACGGTCACCGTGTGCACTACAACAGTGAATGTGGTCACCATGGACAGTATAAACATGGACACTGTCACAATGGGCACTGTCACCTTGAGAACTGTCACTATGGGCACTGTCGCCATGAGCACTGTAACCATGAGCACGATCACCATGGGCACTATTTCCGTGGTTGCGGTTACCATGGAGAATCTAAGCATGGGAATGTCACAATGGAAACTATCCCCGGAGCACTGTGACCATGAGCACTGTGACCATGGTCATTGTCACCATGAGCACTGTCACATTGGGCAGTGTCACAATCGGCCCTATCACCATGGGTTCTGTCACCATGAGCACTGTCACCATGGGCACTGTCACCATGGGCACTGTCAGCATTGGAACTGTCACCATGGGCTCTGTCAGCATGACCACTGTCACCATGATCACAGTCACCATGCGCAATATTACTGTGATTGCGGTCACCATGGAGACTATAACCATGGGCACTGTCACAAGAGGCAATATCACCGTGAGCACTGTCACCATGGACACTGTCACCATGGGCACTCTCACCATGGGAACTTTCACCGTGAAAAGTGTCACAAAGGGTACTATCACTATGGGTACTGTCACCACAGTATATTTCACTAAGAGCACTTTCACTTTGAGCATTATGACGATGAGCAGAGTCACCATGAACACTGTCACCAAGTACACTGTCACCATGAACACTCTCAGCATGAGCACGGTCACCATGGCCCTTGTCACCATGAGCACAGTCACCGTGTGCACTATTACCTTGATTGCGGTCACCATGCAGACTATAACCATGGGACTGTCAAAATCGGCACTATATCCTTGAGCACTGTCACCATGAGAACTGTCACCAAGGGCACTCTCACCATGGGAACTATCACTATGAGCAATATCACCATGAGAACTGTCACCATGGGCAGTGTCAGCATTGCCACTGCCATCATGGGCTCTGTCACCTGGAGCACTGTCACCATGGGCCCAGTCACCATGGGCAATATCACCTTGAGCAGTGTCACCATGACCACAGTCACCATGAGCACTATTACCATGAGAATTGCCACCATGGGAATTGTCACCATGAGCACTGTCACCATGAGCACGGTCACCATGGGCACTATTCCCGTGGTAGCGGTCAACATGGAGACTATAACCTTGGGACTGTCACAATGGGCACTATCACCATGGGTACGGTTACGATGGGCACTATTACCGTGATTGCAGTGACCTTTCAGATTATAACCATGGGACTCTCACATCGGGCACTATCAGCATGAGCACTGTCACCATGGGCACTGTCACCCTTAGCACTGTCACCATGGACACTATCACCATGAGCACTGTCACCATGGGAACTGTCACCATGAGCACTATCACCATGGGCACTGTCACTATGAGCAATATCACCATGAGAACTGTCATCATGGGCACTGTCAGCCTTGCCACTGTCACCATGGGCCCAGTCACCATGGGCACTATCACCTTGATCAGTGTCACCATGATCAGTGTCGCCATGGGCACAGTCAGCATTGGAACTGTCACCATGGGCTCTGTCACCATGAGCACTGTCACCATGATCACGGTCACCATGGGAACTATTACTTTGATTGCGGTCACCATGGAGACTATAACCATGGGCAGTGTCACAATGTGCAGTATCACCATGAGCACTATCACAATGAGCACTGTCACCATGAGCAATCTTTCCATGAGCACTCTCACCATGAGCACTGTCACCGTGGACACTGTCACCCTGGGCACTGTCACCATGGGAACTGTCACCGTGAAAAGTGTCACAAAGGATAATATCACTATGGGTACTGTCACCACCGTATATTTCACAAAGACCACTTTCACTGTGAGCATTGTGAGTATGGGCACTGTCGCCATGAGCTCTGTCACTATGAGCACTGTCACCATGGGCACTATCACCATGAGCACTGTGACCATGGTCACTGTCACCATGAGCACTGTCACACTGGGCAGTGTCACAATGGGAACTGTCACCATGGGCACTGTCACCGAGAGCACTGTCACCATGAGCACTATCAGCATGAGCAATGTCACCATGGGTACTGAACGATGAGCACTGTCACCATTTGCACTGTCACCATGACCACAGTCACCATGAACACTATTACCATGAGGATTGTCACCAGGGGAATTGTCACCATGAGCACTGTTACCATGAGCATGGTCACCATGGGCACTATTACCGTGGTAGCGGTAACCATGGAGACTATAACCATAGGACTGTCACAATGGGCACTATCACCATGGGTATGGTTACAATGGGCACTATTACCGTGATAGCAGTGACCCTGGAGATTATACGCAGGGGACTCTCACATCAGGCACTATCAGCATGAGCACAGTCACCATGGGCACTGTCACACTGAGCACTGTCACCATGGAAACGATCACTATGAGCACTGTCACCGTGGACACTGTCACGATGGTAACTGTCACCATTAACAGTATCACCATGAGCACGGTCACCGTGTGCACTCTAACAGTGATGGCGGTCACCATGGACAATATAAACATGGTCACTGTCACAATGGGCACTGTCGCCATGAGCACTGTCACTATGGGCACTGTCGCCATGAGCACTGTCACCATGAGCACTGTCACCATGAGCATGATCACCATGGACACTATTTCCGTGGTTACAGTTACCATGGAGAATATAAGCATGGGAATGTCACAATGGGAACTATCACTAGGAGCACTGTGACCATGACCAATGTGACCATGTCACATTGGGCAGTGTCACAATCGGGCCTGTCGCCATGGGCTCTGTCACCATGAGCACTGTCACCATGGGCACTGTCACCATGACAACTATCACCATGGGCATTGTCACTATGAACAATATCACCATGAGAAATGTCACCATGGGCACTGTCACCATGTGCCCAGTCCCCATGGGAACTATCACTTTGATTGCGGTCACCATGGAGACTATAACCCTCGGCAGTGTCACAATGTGCAGTATCACCATGAGCACTATCACAATGAGCACTGTCACCATGAGCAATCTTTCCATGAGCACTCTCACCACGAGCACTGTCACCATGGGCACTTTCTCCCTGAGTACTGTCTCCATGGACACGATCACCATGAGCACTGTCACCGTGGCCACTGTCACCATGGTTAGTGTTACCATTCGCACTATCACCATGAGCACGGTCACCGTGTGCACTATAACAGTGAATGTGGTCACCATGGACAGTATAAACATGGACACTGTCACAATTGGCACTGTCACCTTGAGAACTGTCACTATGGGCACTGTCACCATGAGCACTGTAACCATGAGCACGATCACCATGGGCACTATTTCCGTGGTTGCGGTTACCATGGAGAATCTAAGCATGGGAATGTCACAATGGGAACTATCACCAGGAGCACTGTGACCATGAGCACTGTGAACATGGTCATTGTCACCATGAGCACTGTCACATTGGGCAGTGTCACTATCGGCCCTATCACCATGGGCTCTGTCAACATGAGCAATGTCACCATGGGCACTGTCACCATGGGCACTGTCAGCATTGGAACTGTCACCATGGGCTCTGTCAGCATGACCACTGTCACCATGATCACAGTCACCATGTGCACTATTACTGTGATTGCGGTCACCATGGAGACTATAACCATGGGCAGTGTCACAAGAGGCAGTATCACCGTGAGCACTGTCACCATGGACACTGTCACCATGGGCACTGTCACCATGGGAACTGTCACCGTGAAAAATGTCACCAAGGGTACTATCACTATGGGTACTGTCACCACAGTATATTTCACTAAGAGCACTTTCACTTTGAGCATTATGACGATGAGCACAGTCACCATGAACACTGTCACCAAGTACACTGTCACCATGAACACTCTCAGCATGAGCACGGTCACCATGGCCATTGTCACCATGAGCACAGTCACTGTGTGCACTATTACCTTGATTGCGGTCACCATGGAGACTATAACCATGGGACTGTCAAAATCGGCACTATATCCTTGAGCACTGTCACCATGAGAACTGTCACCAAGGGCACTGTCACCATGGGAACTATCACTATGAGCAATATCACCATGAGAACTGTCACCATGGGCAGTGTCAGCATTGCCACTGCCAACATGGGCTCTGTCACCTGGAGCACTATCACCATGGGCCCAGTCACCATGGGCAATATCACCTTGAGCAGTGTCACCATGACCACAGTCACCATGAGCACTATTACCATGAGCATTGCCACCATGGGAATTGTCACCAAGAGCACTGTCACCATGAGCACGGTCACCATGGGCACTATTCCCGTGGTAGCGGTCAACATGGAGACTATAACCTTGGGACTGTCACAATGGGCACTATCACCATGGGTACGGTTACGATGGGCACTATTACCGTGATTGCAGTGACCTTTCAGATTATAACCATGGGACTCTCACATCGGGCACTATCAGCATGAGCACTGTCACCATGGGCATTGTCACCCTTAGCACTGTCACCATGGACACTATCACCATGAGCACTGTTACCATGGGAACTGTCACCATGAGCACTATCACCATGGGCACTGTCAGCCTTGCCACTGTCACCATGGGCCCTGTCACCATGGGCACTATCTCCTTGATGAGTGTCACCATGATCAGTGTCGCCATGGGCACAGTCAGCATTGGAACTGTCACCATGGGCTCTGTCACCATGAGCATTGTCACCATGATCACGGTCACCATGGGAACTATTACTTTGATTGCGGTCACCATGGAGACTATAACCATGGGCAGTGTCTCAATGTGCAGTATCACCATGAGCACTATCACAATGAGCACTGTCACCATGAGCAATCTTTCCATGAGCACTCTCACCATGAGCACTGTCACCATGGACACTGTCACCCTGGGCACTGTCACCATGGGAACTGTCACCGTGAAAAGTGTCACAAAGGATAATATCACTATGGGTACTGTCACCACCGTATATTTCACAAAGACCACTTTCACTGTGAGCATTGTGACTATGGGCACTGTCGCCATGCGCTCTGTCACTATGAGCACTGTCACCATGGGCACTATCACCATGAGCACTGTGACCATGGTCACTGTCACCATGAGCACTGTCACACTGGGCAGTGTCACAATGGGAACTGTCACCACGGGCACTGTCACCATGAGCACTATCAGCATGAGCAATGTCACCATGGGTAATGAACGATGAGCACTGTCACCATTGGCACTCTCACCATGACCACAGTCACCATGAACACTATTACCATGAGGATTGTCACCATGGGAATTGTCACCATGAGCACTGTTACCATGAGCACGGTCACCATGGGCACTATTACCGTGGTAGCGGTCACCATGGAGACTATAACCATGGGACTGTCACAATGGGCACTATCACCCTGGGCACGGTTACGATGGGCCCTATTACTGTGATGGCAGTGACCATGTAGATTATAAGCATGGGACTCTCACATCGGGCACTATCAGCATGAGCACTGTCACCAAGGGCACTGGCACCATGGACACTATCACCATGGACACTATCACCATGAGCACTGTCACTGTGGACACTGTCACCATGGTTATTGTCACCATTAGCACTATCACCATGAGCACGGTCACCGTGTGCACTATAAGAGTGAAAGCGGTCACCATGGACAATATAAACATGGACACTGTCACAATGGGCACTGTCACCATGAGTACTGTCACTTTGGGCACTGTTGCCATGAGCACTGTCACCAGAGGCACTGTCACCATGAGCACTGTCACCATGAGCACGATCACCTTGGGCAGTATTTCCGTGGTTACGGTTACCATGGAGAATATAAGCATGGGAATGTCACAATGGGAACTATCCCCAGGAGCACTGTGACCATGAGCACTGTGACCATGGTCATTGTCACCATGAGCACTGTCACATTGGGCAGTGTCACAATCGGCCCTGTCGCCATGGGCTCTGTCACCATGAGCACTGTCACCATGGGCACTGTCACCATGACCACTATCACCATGGGCACTGTCACTATGAACAATATCACCATGAGTACTGTCACCATGAGCACGATCACCATGGGCACTATTTCTGTGGTTGCGGTTACCATGGAGAATATAAGCATGGGAATGTCACACTGGGAAATATCACCAGGAGCACTCTGACCACGGTCATTGTCACCATGAGCACTGTCACATTGGGCAGTGTCACAATCGGCCCTATCACCATGGGCTCTGTCACCATGAGCACTTTCACCATGGGCACTGTCACTATGAGCAATATTACCATGAGAACTGTCTCCATCGGCACTGTCAGCATTGCCACTGTCACCATGAGCACTGTCACCATGTGCCCAGTCACCATGGGCAGTATCACCATGAGCAATATTACAATGAGCTCTGTCACCATGAGCACTGTTTCCATGGGCACTGTCACCGTGAGTATTGTCACCATGATAACGGTCACAATGGGCACTATTACCGTGATTGCGGTCACCAATGAGATTATAACCATGTGAACTGTCACAATGGACACGGTCACCATGGGCAATGTCACCATGGGCATTTTCACCTTGGGTACTGTCACCATGAGCGTTTTCACCATAGGCACTCTCACCATGAGCACTGTTGCCATGGACACTGTCGCCATGGGCACTCTCACTATGGGCACTGTCTCCATGAGCACTGTCACCATGGGCACTATTTCCATGACTGTGGTTACCATGGAGACTATAAGCATGGGAATGTCACAATGGGCACTATCACAATGAGCACTGTGACCATGAGCATTGTAACCATAGTCACTGTCACCATGAGCACTGTCACATTGGGCATTGTAACAATGGACCCTGGCTCTGTCAGCATGACCACTGTCACCATGATCACAGTCACCATGCGCACTATTACTGTGATTGCGGTCACCATGGAGACTATATCCATGGGCAGTGTCACAAGAGGCAGTATCACCATGAGCACTGTCACCATGGACACTGTCACCATGGGCACTGTCACCATGGGAACTGTCACCGTGAAAAGTGTCACAAAGGGTACTATCACTATGGGTACTGTCACCACAGTATATTTCACTAAGAGCACTTTCACTTTGAGCATTATGACGATGAGCACAGTCACCATGAACACTGTCACCAAGTACACTGTCGCCATGAACACTCTCAGCATGAGCACGGTCACTATGACCATTGTCACCATGAGCACAGTCACCGTGTGCACTATTACCTTGATTGCGGTCACCATGGAGACTATAACCATGGGACTGTCAAAATCGGCACTATATCCTTGAGCACTGTCACCATGAGAACTGTCACCAAGGGCACTGTCACCATGGGACCTATCACTATGATCAATATCACCATGAGAACTGTCACCATGGGCAGTGTCAGCATTGCCACTGCCAACATGGGCTCTGTCACCTGGAGCACTGTCACCATGGGCCCAGTCACCATGGGCAATATCACCTTGAGCAGTGTCACCATGACCACAGTCACCATGAGCACTATTACCATGAGCATTGCCACCATGGGAATTGTCACCATGAGCACTGTCACCATGAGCACGGTCACCATGGGCACTATTCCCGTGGTAGCGGTCAACATGGAGACTATAACCTTGGGACTGTCACAATGGGCACTATCACCATGGGTACGGTTACGATGGGCACTATTACCGTGATTGCAGTGACCTTTCAGATTATAACCATGGGACTCTCACATCGGGCACTATCAGCATGAGCACTGTCACCATGGGCATTGTCACCCTTAGCACTTTCACCATGGACCCTATCACCATGAGCACTGTCACCATGGGAACTGTCACCATGAGCACTATCACCATGGGCACTGTCACTATGAGCAATATCACCATGAGAACTGTCATCATGGGCACTGTCAGCCTTGCCACTGTCACCATGGGCCCAGTCACCATGGGCACTATCACCTTGATCAGTGTCACCATGATCAGTGTCGCCATGGGCACAGTCAGCATTGGAACTGTCACCATGGGCTCTGTCACCATGAGCACTGTCACCATGATCACGGTCACCATGGGATCTATTACTTTGATTGCGGTCACCATGGAGACTATAACCATGGGCAGTGTCACAATGTGCAGTATCACCATGAGCACTATCACAATGAGCACTGTCACCATGAGCAATCTTTCCATGAGCACTCTCACCATGAGCACTGTCACCATGGACACTGTCACCCTGGGCACTGTCACCATGGGAACTGTCACCGTGAAAAGTGTCACAAAGGATAATATCACTATGGGTACTGTCACCACCGTATATTTCACAAAGACCACTTTCACTGTGAGCATTGTGACTATGGGCACTGTCGCCATGAGCTCTGTCACTATGAGCACTGTCACCATGGGCACTATCATCATGAGCACTGTGACCATGGTCACTGTCACCATGAGCACTGTCACACTGGGCAGTGTCACAATGGGAACTGTCACCATGGGCACTGTCACCGAGAGCACTGTCACCATGAGCACTATCAGCATGAGCAATGTCACCATGGGTACTGAACGATGAGCACTGTAACCATTGGCACTGTCACCATGACCACAGTCACCATGAACACTATTACCATGAGGACTGTCACCATGGGAATTGTCACCATGAGCACTGTTACCATGAGCATGGTCACCATGGGCACTATTACCGTGGTAGCGGTAACCATGGAGACTATAACCATAGGACTGTCACAATGGGCACTATCACCATGGGTATGGTTACGATGGGCACTATTACCGTGATTGCAGTGACCATGGAGATTATACGCAGGGGACTCTCACATCGGGCACTATCAGCATGAGCACAGTCACCATGGGCACTGTCACACTGAGCACTGTCACCATGGAAACGATCACTATGAGCACTGTCACCGTGGATACTGTCACGATGGTAACTGTCACCATTAACACTATCACCATGAGCACAGTCACCGTGTGCACTCTAACAGTGATGGCGGTCACCATGGACAATATAAACATGGACACTGTCACAATGGGCACTGTCGCCATGAGCACTGTCACTATGGGCACTGTCGCCATGAGCACTGTCACCATGAGCACTGTCACCATGAGCATGATCACCATGGACACTATTTCCGTGGTTACAGTTACCATGGAGAATATAAGCATGGGAATGTCACAATGGGAACTATCACTAGGAGCACTGTGACCATGACCAATGTGACCATGTCACATTGGGCAGTGTCACAATCGGGCCTGTCGCCATGGGCTCTGTCACCATGAGCACTGTCACCATGGGCACTGTCACCATGACAACTATCACCATGGGCATTGTCACTATGAACAATATCACCATGAGAAATGTCACCATGGGCACTGTCACCATGTGCCCAGTCCCCATGGGAACTATCACATTGATTGCGGTCACCATGGAGACTATAACCCTCGGCAGTGTCACAATGTGCAGTATCACCATGAGCACTATCACAATGAGCACTGTCACCATGAGCAATCTTTCCATGAGCAGCGTCACCATGAGCACTGTCACCATAAGCACTGTCACCATGGACACTGTCACCATGGGCACTGTCACCATGGGAACTGTCACCGTGAAAAGTGTCACAAAGGGTCATATCACTATGGGTAATGTCACCACAGTATATTTCACAAAGAGCACTTTCACTGTGAGCATTGCGACCATGAGCACTATCACCATGAACACTGTCACCATGAGTACTGTCACCATGAGTACTATCACCATGAGCACTGTTTCCAGGGGCACTCTCACTATGGGCATTGTCGCCATGAGCACTGTCACTATGAGCACTGTCACCATGGGCACTGTTACCATGAGCACTGTCACCATGAGCACGGTCACCATGGGCACTATTTCCGTGATTGCGGTTACCGTGGAGACTATAAGGATGGGAATGTCACAATGGGCACTATCACCATGAGCACTGTGAGCCTGGTCACTGTCACCATGAGAACTGTGACATTGGGCAATGTCACAATGGAAACTGTCACCATGGGCACTGTCACCATGAGCACTATCAGCATGAGCATTGTCACCATGGGCACTTAACGATGAGCACTGTCACCATTGGCACTGTCACCATAACCACAGTCAGCATGAACACTATTACCATGTGCATTGTCACCATGACCACAGTCACCATGAGCACTATTACCGTGAGCATTGTCACCATGGGAATTGTCAACAGAGCACTGTCACCATGAGCACGGTCACCATGGGCATTATTACCGTGGTAGCTGTTACCATGGAGACTATAACCATGGGACTGTCACAATGGGCACTATCACCATGGGTACGGTTATGATGGGCACTATTACCGTGATTGCAGTGACCATGGAGATTATAACCATGGGACTCTCACATCGGGCACTATCAGCATGAGCACTGTCACCATGGGCACTTTCACCCTGAGTACTGTCTCCATGGACACGATCACCATGAGCACTGTCACCGTGGCCACTGTCACCATGGTTAATGTCACCATTCGCACTATCACCATGAGCACGGTCACCGTGTGCACTATAACAGTGAATGTGGTCACCATGGACAGTATAAACATGGACACTGTCACAATGGGCACTGTCACCTTGAGAACTGTCACTATGGGCACTGTCGCCATGAGCACTGTAACCATGAGCACGATCACCATGGGCACTATTTCCGTGGTTGCGGTTACCATGGAGAATCTAAGCATGGGAATGTCACAATGGGAACTATCACCAGGAGCACTGTGACCATGAGCACTGTGACCATGGACATTTTCACCATGAGCACTGTCACATTGGGCAGTGTCACAATCGGCCCTATCACCATGGGCTCTGTCACCATGAGCACTGTCACCATGGGCACTCTCACCAAGAGCACTATCACCATGGGCACTGTCACTATGAGAAATATCACCATGAGAACTGTCACTATGGGCACTGTCACCATGAGCACTGTCAACATGTGCCCAGTCGCCATGGGCACTATCACCATGAGCACTATCACAATGAGCACTGTCACCATGATCACTGTTTCCACGGGCACTGTCACCATGAGCATTGTCACCATGATAACGGTCACAATGGGCACTATTACCGTGATTGCGGTCACCATGGAGATTATAACCATATGAACTGTCACAATGGACATTCTCACCATGGGCATTGTCACCATGGGCATTCTCACCATGGGTACTGTCACCATGAGCAGTTTCACCATGGGCACTCTCACCATGAGCACTGTCGCCATGGGCACTCTCACTATGGGCACTGTCGCCATGAGCACTGTCACCATGGGCACTATTTCCGTGATTCCACTTACCATGGAGACTATAAGCATGGGAATGTCACAATGGGCACTATCACAATGAGCACTGTGACCATGAGGATTGTGACCATAGTCACTGTCACCAAGAGCACTGTCACATTGGGCAGTGTAACAATGGACCCTGTCACCATGGGCTCTGTCACCATGAGCAATGTCACCATGGGCACTGTTACCATGAGCACTCTCACCATTAGAACTGTCACCATGGGTACTGTCAGCATTGGAACTGTCACCATGGGCTCTGTCACCATGAGCACTGTCACCATGATCACGGGCACCATGGGCAATATTACTGTGATTGCGGTCACCATGGAGACTATAACCATGGGCAGTGTCACAATGAGCAGTATCACCATGAGCACTATCACAATGAGCACTGTCACCATGAGCACTGTCACCATGGACACTGTCACCATGGGCACTGTCACCATGGGAACTGTCACCGTGAAAAGAGTCACAAAGGGTACTATCACTATGGGTAATATCACCACAGTATATTTCACTAAGAGCACTTTCACAGTCAGCATTGTGACCATGCGCACTATCACCATGAACAGTTTCACCATGAGTACTGTCACCATGGGCACTATCACCATGAGCACTGTTGCCAGGGGAACTCTCACTATGGGAACTGTCGCCATGAGCACTGTCACTGTGAGTACTATCACCATGGGCACTGTTACCATGAGAACTGTCACCATGAGCACGGTCACCATGGGCCCTATTTCGGTGACTGTGGTTATCATGGAGAGTATATACATGGGAATGTCACAATGGGCACTATCCCCAATGAGCACTGTGACCATGAGCAATGTGACCATGGACACTGTTACCATGAGCACTGTCACATTGGGCAGTGTCACAATGTGAACTGTCACCATGGGAACTGTCACCAAGAGCACTGTCACCATGAGCACTGTCAGGATGAGCAATGTCACCATGGGCACTTAACGAGGAGCACTGTCACCATTGGCACTGTCACCATGACCACAGTCACCATGAGCACTATTACCATGAGCATTGTCACAATGGGCACTGTCACCATGGGAACTGTCACCGTGAAAAGTGTCACAAAGGATAATATCACTATGGGTACTGTCACCACAGTATATTTCACAAAGAGCACTTTCACTGTGAGCATTGTGACCATGAGCACTATCACCATGAACACACTCCCCATGAGCACTGTTTCCATGGGCACTGTCACCACGAGCACTGTCACCATGGGCATTGTCACCACGGGCACTATTACCATGATTGCGGTCAACATGGTGAATATAACCATGGACACTGTCACAACGGGCACTCTCACCATGAGCACTGTCACCGTGGGCACTGTCACCATGAGCACTCTAACCATGAGCACTATCAAAAGGGGAACTATCACTGTGATAATTGTCACCATGGGCACTGTCACCGTAGGCAATATAACCATGGGTACTGTCACCATGAGCACTGTCACCTTGGGAACCGTCACCATTGGTACTATTACCATGAGCACTATCACCATGAGCACGGTCTCCATGGGCATTTTCACCGAGATTGCGGTCACCATGGTGACTATAACCATCGGCACTCTCACAAAGGGCTTTATCACGAGAACTATCACCATTAGCACTGACACCATGAGCACTGTTACCATGGGCACTGTCACCATGAGCCCTCTCACCAAGGGAACTGTCACCGTGAACTCTGTCCCAATGGGTACTATTACCATGCGTACTGTCAGCATGGTATATTTCACTAAGAGCATTATCACTGTGAGCATTGTGACCATGAGCACGGGCACCTTGAACACTGTGAGAAAGTACACTGGCTCCATGAACACTCTCACAATGAGCACTGTCACCATGGGCTCTGTCACCATCAGAACTGTCACCATGGGCACTGTCAGCATTGCCGCTGTCACCATGAGCACTGTCACCATGGGCCCATTTACCATGGGCACTATCAACTTGAGCATGGTCACCATGAGCACTTTCACCATGGGCACTGTGACCATGAGCACTATCACCATGAGAACTGTCACCAAAGGCATTGTCATCATTGGAACTCTCACCATGGGCACTGTCACCATGAGCACTGTCACCATGGACACTGTCACCATGGGCACTGTCACCATGGGAACTGTCACCGTGAAAAGGGTCACAAAGGGTACTATCACTATGGGTACTGTCACCACAGTATATTTCACTAAGAGCACTTGCACTGTGAGCATTGTGACCATGAGCACTGTCACCATGAATACTGTCACTATGGGCACTATCACCATGAACACTGTTGACAGGGGCACTCTCACTATGGGCACGGTCGCCAAGAGCACTTTCACCATTGCCACTGTTACCATGAGCACTGTCACCATGAGCACGGTCACCATGGGCACTATTTCTGTGATTGCGGTTACCATGGAGACTATAGGCATGGGAATGTCACAATGGGCACCATCACAAAGGGCACTGTGACCATGAGCATTGTAACCATAGTCACTGTCACCAAGAGCACTGTCACATTGGGCAGTGTAACAATGGACCCTGTCACCATGGGCTCTGTCACCATGAGCAATGTCACCATGGGCAATGTTACCATGAGCACTACCACCATTAGAACTGTCACCATGGGCACTGTCCGCCTTGGAACTATCACCATGGGCTCTGTCACCATGGGCACTGTCACCATGATCACAGTCACCATGGCCACTCTAACTGTGATTGCGGTCACCATGGAGACTATAACCATGTGCAGTGTCACAAGAGGCAGTATCACCATGAGCACTGTCACCATGGACACTTTCACCATGGGCATTGTCACCATGGGCATTCTCAACATAGGTACTATCACCATGAGCAGTTTCACCATGGGCACTATCACCATGAGCACTGTCACCATGGGCACTGTCGCCATGGGCACGGTCAGCATTGGAACTGTCACCATGGGCTCTGTCAGCATGACCACTGTCACCATGATCACCGTCACCATGCGCACTATTACTGTGATTGCTGTCACCATGGAGACTTTAACCATGGGCAGTGTCACAAGAGGCAGTATCACCGTGAGCCCTGTCACCATGGACACTGTCACCATGGACACTGTCACCATGGGAACTGTCACCGTGAAAAGTGTCACAAAGGGTACTATCACTATGGGTACTGTCACCACAGTATATTTCACTAAGAGCACTTTCACTTTGAGCATTATGATGATGAGCACTCTCACCAAGTACACTGTCACCATGAACACTCTCAGCATGAGCACGGTCACCATGGCCATTGTCACCATGAGCACAGTCACCGTGTGCACTATTACCTTGATTGCGGTCACCATGGAGACTATAACCATGGGATTGTCCAAATCGGCACTATATCCTTGAGCACTGTCACCATGAGAACTGTCACCAAGGGCACTCTCACCATGGGAACTATCACTATGAGCAATATCACCATGAGAACTGTCACCATGGGCAGTGTCAGCATTGCCACTGTCAACATGGGTTCTGTCACCTGGAGCACTGTCACCATGGGCCCAGTCACCATGGGCAATATCACCTTGAGCAGTGTCACCATGACCACAGTCACCATGAGCACTATTACCATGAGCATTGCCACCATGGGAATAGTCACCATGAGCACTCTCACCATGAGCACGGTCACCATGGGCACTATTCCCGTGGTAGCGGTCAACATGGAGACTATAACCTTGGGACTGTCACAATGGGCACTATCACCATGGGTACGGTTACGATGGGCACTATTACCGTGATTGCAGTGACCTTTCAGATTATAACCATGGGACTCTCACATCGGGCACTATCAGCATGAGCACTGTCACCATGGGCACTGTCACCCTTAGCACTTTCACCATGGACACTATCACCATGAGCACTGTCACCATGGGAACTGTCACCATGAGCACTATCACCATGGGCACTGTCACTATGAGCAATATCACCATGAGAACTGTCATCATGGGCACTGTCAGCCTTGCCACTGTCACCATGGGCCCAGTCACCATGGGCACTATCACCTTGATCAGTGTCACCATGATCAGTGTCGCCATGGGCACAGTCAGCATTGGAACTGTCACCATGGGCTCTGTCACCATGAGCACTGTCACCATGATCACGGTCACCATGGGAACAATTACTTTGATTGCGGTCACCATGGAGACTATAACCATGGGCAGTGTCACAATGTGCAGTATCACCATGAGCACTATCACAATGAGCACTGTCACCATGAGCAATCTTTCCATGAGCACTCTCACCATGAGCACTGTCACCATGGACACTGTCACCCTGGGCACTGTCACCATGGGAACTGTCACCGTGAAAAGTGTAACAAAGGATAATATCACTATGGGTACTGTCACCACTGTATATTTCACAAAGACCACTTTCACTGTGAGCATTGTGACTATGGGCACTGTCGCCATGAACTCTGTCAGTATGAGCACTGTCACCATGGGCACTATCACCATGAGCACTGTGACCATGGTCACTGTCACCATGGGCACTGTCACACTGAGCACTGTTACCATGGAAATGATCGCTTTGAGCACTGTCACCGTGGACACTGTCACGATGGTAATTGTCACCATTAACACTATCACCATGAGCACGGTCACCGTGTGCACTCTAACAGTGATGGCGGTCACCATGGACAATATAAACATGGACACTGTCACAATGGGCACTGTCGCCATGAGCACTGTCACTATGGGCACTGTCGCCATGAGCACTGTCACCATGAGCACTGTCACCATGAGCATGATCACCATGGACACTATTTCCGTGGTTACAGTTACCATGGAGAATATAAGCATGGGAATGTCACAATGGGAACTATCACTAGGAGCACTGTGACCATGACCAATGTGACCATGTCACATTGGGCAGTGTCACAATCGGGCCTGTCGCCATGGGCTCTGTCACCATGAGCACTGTCACCATGGGCACTGTCACCATGACAACTATCACCATGGGCATTGTCACTATGAACAATATCACCATGAGAAATGTCACCATGGGCACTGTCACCATGTGCCCATTCCCCATGGGAACTATCACATTGATTGCGGTCACCATGGAGACTATAACCCTCGGCAGTGTCACAATGTGCAGTATCACCATGAGCACTATCACAATGAGCACTGTCACCATGAGCAATCTTTCCATGAGCACGGTCACCATGAGCACTGTCACCATGAGCACTGTCACCATGGGAACTGTCACCGTGAAAAGTGTCACAAAGGGTCATATCACTATGGGTAATGTCACCACAGTATATTTCAGAAAGAGCACTTTCACTGTGAGCATTGCGACCATGAGCACTATCACCATGAACACTGTCACCATGAGTACTGTCACCATGAGTACTATCACCATGAGCACTGTTTCCAGGGGCACTCTCACTATGGGCACTGTCGCCATGAGCACTGTCACTATGAGCACTGTCACCATGGGCACTGTTACCATGAGCACTGTCACCATGAGCACGGTCACCATGGGCACTATTTCTGTGATTGCGGTTACCGTGGAGACTATAAGGATGGGAATGTCACAATGGGCACTATCACCATGAGCACTGTGAGCCTGGTCACTGTCACAATGAGCACTGTGACATTGGGCAGTGTCACAATGGAAACTGTCACCATGGGCACTGTCACCATGAGCACTATCAGCATGAGCAATGTCACCATGGCCACTTAACCATGAGCACTGTCACCATTGGCACTGTCACCATGACCACAGTCACCATGAACACTATTACCATGTGCATTGTCACCATGACCACAGTCACCATGAGCACTATTACCATGAGCATTGTCACCATGGGAATTGTCAACAGAGCACTGTCACCATGAGCACGGTCACCATGGGCATTATTACCGTAGTAGCGGTTACCATGGAGACTATAACCATGGGACTGTCACAATGGGCACTATCACCATGGGTACGGTTACGATGGGCACTATTACCGTGATTGCAGTGACCATGGAGATTATAACCATGGGACTCTCACACCGGGCACTATCAGCATGAGCACTGTCACCATGGGCACTTTCACCCTGAGTACTGTCTCCATGGACACGATCACCATGAGCACTGTCACCGTGGCCACTGTCACCATGGTTAATGTCACCATTCGCACTATCACCATGAGCACGGTCACCGTGTGCACTATAACAGTGAATGTGGTCACCATGGACAGTATAAACATGGACACTGTCACTATGGGCACTGTCGCCATGAGCACTGTAACCATGAGCACGATCACCATGGGCACTATTTCCGTGGTTGCGGTTACCATGGAGAATCTAAGCATGGGAATGTCACAATGGGAACTATCACCAGGAGCACTGTGACCATGAGCACTGTGACCATGGACATTTTCACCATGAGCACTGTCACATTGGGCAGTGTCACAATCGGCCCTATCACCATGGGCTCTGTCACCATGAGCACTGTCACCATGGGCACTGTCACCATGGGCACTGTCAGCATTGGAACTGTCACCATGGGCTCTGTCAGCATGACCACTGTCACCATGATCACAGTCACCATGCGCACTATTACTGTGATTGCGGTCACCATGGAGACTATAACCATGGGCAGTGTCACAAGAGGCAGTATCACCGTGAGCACTGTCACCATGGACACTGTCACCATGGGCACTGTCACCATGGGAACTGTCACCATGAAAAGTGTCACAAAGTGTACTATCACTATGGGTACTGTCACCACAGTATATTTCACTAAGAGCACTTTCACTTTGAGCATTATGACGATGAGCACAGTCACCATGAACACTGTCACCAAGTACACTGTCACCATGAACACTCTCAGCATGAGCACGGTCACCATGGCCATTGTCACCATGAGCACAGTCACCGTGTGCACTATTACCTTGATTGCGGTCACCATGGAGACTATAACCATGGGACTGTCAAAATCGGCACTATATCCTTGAGCACTGTCACCATGAGAACTGTCACCAAGGGCACGGTCACCATGGGAACTATCACTATGAGCAATATCACCATGAGAACTGTCACCATGGGCAGTGTCAGCATTGCCACTGTCAACATGGGGTCTGTCACCTGGAGCACTGTCACCATGGGCCCAGTCACCATGGGCAATATCACCTTGAGCAGTGTCACCATGACCACAGTCACCATGAGCACTATTACCATGAGCATTGCCACCATGGGAATTGTCACCAAGAGCACTGTCACCATGAGCACGGTCACCATGGGCACTATTCCCGTGGTAGCGGTCAACATGGAGACTATAACTTTGGGACTGTCAAAATGGGCACTATCACCATGGGTACGGTTACGATGGGCACTATTACCGTGATTGCAGTGACCTTTCAGATTATAACCATGGGACTCTCACATCGGGCACTATCAGCATGAGCACTGTCACCATGGGCATTGTCACCCTTAGCACTGTCACCATGGACACTATCACCATGAGCACTGTTACCATGGGAACTGTCACCATGAGCACTATCACCATGGGCACTGTCACTATGAGCAATATCACCATGAGAACTGTCATCATGGGCACTGTCACCATAAGCACTGTCACCATGGGTACTATCACTCTCATCACTCTCACCATGAACACTATCACTATGAGCACGGTCACAATAGGCAGTATCACCATGAGCACTGTTGCCATGGCCACTGTTGCCATGGGCACTCTCACAAAGGGCACTGTCGCCATGAGCACTGTCAACATGGGCACTATTTCCGTGATTGCGGTTACCATGGAGTGTATAAGCATGGGAATGTCTCAATGGGCACTATCACAATGAGCACTGTGACCATAGTCACCGTCACCATGAGCACTGTCACATTGGGCAGTGTAACAATGGGCCCTGTCACCATCGGCTCTGTCACCATGAGCACTGTCACCATGATCACGGTCACCATGAGCACACTATTACTGTGATTGCGGTCACCATGGAAGCTATAACCATGGGCAGTGTCGCAATGGGCAGTATCACCATGAGCACTATCAAAATGAGCACTGTCACCAGAGCACTGTCACCATGGACACTGTCACCATGGGAACTGTCACCATGGGAACTGTCACCGTGAAAAGAGTCACAAAGTGTACTATCACTATGGGTAATGTGGTAATGTCACCACAGTATATTTCACTAAGAGCACTTTCACTGTCAGCATTGTGACCATGAGCACTATCACCATGAACAGTTTCACTATGAGTACTGTCACCATGGGCACTATCACCATGAGCACTGTTGCCAGGGGAACTCTCACTATGGGTACTGTCGCCATGAGCACTGTCACTGTGAGCACTGTCACCATGGGCACTGTTACAATGAGAACTGTCACCATGAGCATGGTCACCATGGGCACTATTTCCGTGACTGTGGTTATCATGGAGAGTATATACATGGGAATGTCACAATGGGCACTATCCCCATGAGCACTGTGACCATGAGCACTGTGACCATGGACACTGTTACCATGAGCACTGTCACATTGGGCAGTGTCACAAAGGGAACTGTCACCATGGGCACTGTCACCAAGAGCACTGTCACCATGAGCACTGTCAGCATGAGCAATGTCACCATGGGCAATTAACCAGGAGCACTGTCACCATTGGCACTGTCACCATGACCACAGTCACCATGAGCACTATTACCATGAGCATTGTCACCATGGGCACTGTCACCATGGGAACTGTCACCGTGAAAAGTGTCACAAAGGATAATATCACTATGGGTACTGTCACCACAGTATATTTCACAAAGAGCACTTTCACTGTGAGCATTGTGACCATGAGCACTATCACCATGAACACACTCCCCATGAGCACTGTTTCCATGGGCACTGTCACCACGAGCACTGTCACCATGGGCATTGTCACCACGGGCACTATTACCATGATTGCGGTCAACATGGTGAATATAACCATGGACACTGTCACAACGGGCACTCTCACCATGAGCACTGTCACCGTGGCCACTGTCACCATGAGCACTCTAACCATGAGCACTATCAAAAGGGGAACTATCACTGTGATAATTGTCACCATGGGCACTGTCACCGTAGGCAATATAACCATGGGTACTGTCACCATGAGCACTGTCACCTTGCGAACCGTCACCATTGGTACTATTACCATGAGCACTATCACCATGAGCACGGTCTCCATGGGCATTTTCACCGAGATTGCGGTCACCATGGTGACTATAACCATCGGCACTCTCACAAAGGGCTTTATCACGAGAACTCTCACCATTAGCACTGACACCATGAGCACTGTTACCATGGGCACTTTCACCATGAGCCCTCTCACCAAGGTAACTGTCATCGTGAACTCTGTCCCAATGGGTACTATTACCATGCGTACTGTCAGCATGGTATATTTCACTAAGAGCATTATCACTGTGAGCATTGTGACCATGAGCACGGGCACCTTGAACACTGTGAGAAAGTACACTGGCTCCATGAACACTCTCACCATGAGCACTGTCACCATGGGCTCTGTCACCATCAGAACTGTCACCATGAGCACTGTCAGCATTGCCGCTGTCACCATGAGCACTGTCACCATGGGCCCATTTACCATGGGCACTATCAACTTGAGCATGGTCACCATGAGCACTTTCGCCATGGGCACTGTGACCATGAGCACTATCACCATGAGAACTGTCACCAAAGGCATTGTCATCATTGGAACTCTCACCATGGGCACTGTCACCATGAGCACTGTCACCATGGACACTGTCACCATGGGCACTGTCACCATGGGAACTGTCACCGTGAAAAGGGTCACAAAGGGTACTATCACTATGGGTACTGTCACCACAGTATATTTCACTAAGAGCACTTGCACTGTGAGCATTGTGACCATGAGCACTGTCACCATGAATACTGTCACTATGGGCACTATCACCATGAACACTGTTGCCAGGGGCACTCTCACTATGGGCACGGTCGCCAAGAGCACTTTCACCATTGCCACTGTTACCATGAGCACTGTCACCATGAGCACGGTCACCATGGGCACTATTTCTGTGATTGCGGTTACCATGGAGACTATAGGCATGGGAATGTCACAATGGGCACCATTACAAAGGGCACTGTGACCATGAGCATTGTAACCATAGTCACTGTCACCAAGAGCACTGTCACATTGGGTAGTGTAACAATGCACCCTGTCACCATGGGCTCTGTAACCATGAGCAATGTCACCATGGGCAATGTTACCATGAGCACTAACACCATTAGAACTGTCACCATGGGCACTGTCCGCCTTGGAACTATCACCATGGGCTCTGTCACCATGAGCACTGTCACCATGATCACAGTCACCATGGCCCCTCTAACTGTGATTGCGGTCACCATGGAGACTATAACTATGTGCAGTGTCACAAGAGGCAGTATCAACATGAGCACTGTCACCATGGACACTTTCACCATGGGCATTGTCACCATGGGCATTCTCAACATGGGTACTATCACCATGAGCCGTTTCACCATGGGCACTATCACCATGAGCACCGTTGCCATGGGGACTGTCGCCATGGGCACTCTCACTATGGGCACTGTCGCCATGAGCACTGTCACCATGGGCACTATTTCCGTGATTCCACTTACCATGGAGACTATAAGCATGGGAATGTCACAATGGGCACTATCACCATGAGCACTGTGAGCCTGGTCACTGTCACCATGAGCACTGTGACATTGGGCAGTGTCACAATGGAAACTGTCACCATGGGCACTGGCACCATGAGCACTATCAGCATGAGCAATGTCACCATGGCCACTTAACCATGAGCACTCTCACCATTGGCACTGTCACCATGACCACAGTCACCATGAACACTATTACCATGTGCATTGTCACCATGACCACAGTCACCATGAGCACTATTACCATGAGCATTGTCACCATGGGAATTGTCAACAGAGCACTGTCACCATGAACACGGTCACCATGGGCATTATTACCGTGGTAGCGGTTACCATGGAGACTATAACCATGGGACTGTCACAATGGGCACTATCACCATGGGTACGGTTACGATGGGCACTATTACCGTGATTGCAGTGACCATGGAGATTATAACCATGGGACTCTCACACCGGGCACTATCAGCATGAGCACTGTCACCATGGGCACTTTCTCCCTGAGTACTGTCTCCATGGACACGATCACCATGAGCACTGTCACCGTGGCCACTGTCACCATGGTTAGTGTTACCATTCGCACTATCACCATGAGCACGGTCACCGTGTGCCCTATAACAGTGAATGTGGTCACCATGGACAGTATAAACATGGACACTGTCACAATGGGCACTGTCACCGTGAGAACTGTCACTATGGGCACTGTCGCCATGAGCACTGTAACCATGAGCACGATCAACATGGGCACTATTTCCGTGGTTGCGGTTACCATGGAGAATCTAAGCATGGGAATGTCACAATGGGAACTATCCCCAGGAGCACTGTGACCATGAGCACTGTGACCATGGTGATTGTCACCATGAGCACTGTCACATTGGGCAGTGTCACAATCGGCCCTATCACCATGGGCTCTGTCACCATGAGCAGTGTCACCATGGGCACTGTCACCATGGGCACTGTCAGCATTGGAAGTGTCACCATGGGCTCTGTCAGCATGACCACTGTCACCATGATCACACTCACCATGCGCACTATTACTGTGATTGCGGTCACCATGGAGACTAAAACTATGGGCAGTGTCACAAGAGGCAGTATCACCGTGAGCACTGTCACCATGGACACTGTCACCATGGGCACTGTCACCATGGGAACTGTCACCGTGAAAAGTGTCACAAAGGGTCATATCACTATGGGTAATGTCACCACAGTATATTTCACAAAGAGCACTTTCACTGTGAGCATTGCGACCATGAGCACTATCACCATGAACACTGTCACCATGAGTACTGTCACCATGAGTACTATCACCATGAGCACTGTTTCCAGGGGCACTCTCACTATGGGCACTGTCGCCATGAGCACTGTCACTATGAGCACTGTCACCATGGACACTGTCACCATGGGCACTGTCACCATGGGAACTGTCACCGTGAAAAGTGTCACAAAGGATAATATCACTATGGGTAATGTCACCACAGTATATTTCACAAAGAGAACTTTCACTGTGAGCATTGTGACCATGAGCACTTTCACCATAAACACACTCCCCATGAGCACTGATTCCATGGGCACTGTCACCACGAGCACTGTCACCATGGGCATTGTCACCACAGGCACTATTACCATGATTGCGGTCAACATGGTGAATATAACCATGGACACTGTCACAACGGGCACTCTCACCATGAGCACTGTCACCGTGGGCACTGTCACCATGAGCACTCTAACCATGAGCACTATCAAAAGGGGAACTATCACTGTGATAATTGTCACCATGGGCACTGTCACCGTAGGCAATATAACCATGGGTACTGTCACCATGAGCACTGTCACCTTGGGAACCGTCACCATTGGTACTATTACCATGAGCACTATCACCATGAGCACGGTCTCCATGGGCATTTTCACCGAGATTGCGGTCACCATGGTGACTATAACCATCGGCACTCTCACAAAGGGCTTTATCACGAGAACTATCACCATTAGCACTGACACCATGAGCACTGTTACCATGGGCACTGTCACCATGAGCCCTCTCACCAAGGGAACTGTCACCGTGAACTCTGTCCCAATGGGTACTATTGCCATGCGTACTGTCACCATGGTATATTTCACTAAGAGCATTATCACTGTGAGCATTGTTACCATGAGCACGGGCACCTTGAACACTGTGAGAAAGTACACTGGCTCCATGAACACTCTCACCATGAGCACTGTCACCATGGGCTCTGTCACCATCAGAACTGTCACCATGGGCACTGTCAGCATTGCCGCTGTCACCATGAGCACTGTCACCATGGGCCCATTTAACATGGGCACTATCAACTTGAGCATGGTCACCATGAGCACTTTCGCCATGGGCACTGTGACCATGAGCACTATCACCATGAGAACTGTCACCAAAGGCATTGTCATCATTGGAACTCTCACCATGGGCACTGTCACCATGAGCACTGTCACCAAGGACACTGTCACCATGGGCACTGTCACCATGGGAACTGTCACCGTGAAAAGGGTCACAAAGGGTACTATCACTATGGGTACTGTCACCACAGTATATTTCACTAAGAGCACTTGCACTGTGAGCATTGTGACCATGAGCAGTGTCACCATGAATACTGTCACTATGGGCACTATCACCATGAACACTGTTGCCAGGGGCACTCTCACTATGGGCACGGTCGCTAAGAGCACTTTCACCATTGCCACTGTTACCATGAGCACTGTCACCATGAGCACGGTCACCATGGGCACTATTTCTGTGATTGCGGTTACCATGGAGACTGTAGGCATGGGAATGTCACAATGGGCACCATCACAAAGGGCACTGTGACCATGAGCATTGTAACCATACTCACTGTCACCAAGAGCACTGTCACATTGGGCAGTGTAACAATGCACCCTGTCACCATGGGCTCTGTCACCATGAGCAATGTCACCATGGGCAATGTTACCATGAGCACTACCACCATTAGAACTGTCACCATGGGCACTGTCCGCCTTGGAACTATCACCATGGGCTCTGTCACCATGAACACTGTCACCATGATCACGTTCACCATGGCCACTCTAACTGTGATTGCGGTCACCATGGAGACTATAACCATGTGCAGTGTCACAAGAGGCAGTATCACCATGAGCACTGTCACCATGGACACTTTCACCATGGGCATTGTCACCATGGGCATTCTCAACATGGGTACTATCACCATGAGCAGTTTCACCATGGGCACTATCACCATGAGCACTGTTGCCATGGGCACTGTCGCCATGGGCACTCTCACTATGGGCACTGTCGCCATGAGCACTGTCACCATGGGCACTATTTCCGTGATTCCACTTACCATGGAGACTATAAGCATGGGAATGTCACAATGGGCACTATCACCATGAGCACTGTGAGCCTGGTCACTGTCACCATGAGCACTGTGACATTGGGCAGTGTCACAATGGAAACTGTCACCATGGGCACTGTCACCATGAGCACTATCAGCATGAGCAATGTCACCATGGCCACTTAACCATGAGCACTGTCACCATTGGCACTGTCACCATGAACACAGTCACCATGAACACTATTACCATGTGCATTGTCACCATGACCACAGTCACCATGAGCACTATTACCATGAGCATTGTCACCATGGGAATTGTCAACAGAGCACTGTCACCATGAGCACGGTCACCATGGGCATTATTACCGTGGTAGCGGTTACCATGGAGACTATAACCATGGGACTGTCACAATGGGCACTATCACCATGGGTACGGTTACGATGGGCACTATTACCGTGATTGCAGTGACCATGGAGATTATAACCATGGGACTCTCACATCGGGCACTATCAGCATGAACACTCTCACCATGAGCACTGTTGCCATGGGCACTCTCAGTATGGGCACTGTCGCCATGAGCACTATCACCATGGGCACTATTTCTGTGATTGCGGTTACCATGGAGACTATAAGCATGGGAATATCACAATGGGCACTATTACAATGAGCACTGTGACCATGTGCATTGTGACCATAGTCATTGTCACCAAGAGCACTGTCACATTGGGCAGTGTAACAATGGACCCTTTCACCATGGGTTCTGTCACCATGAGCAATGTCACCATGGGCACTGTCAGCATTGGAACTGTCACTATGGGCTCTGTCACCATGAGCACTGTCACCATGAGCACTGTCACAATGAGCACGATCACCATGGGCACTATTTCCGTGGTTACGGTTACCATGGAGAATATAAGCATGGGAATGTCACAATGGGAACTATCACCAGGAGCACTGTGACCATGACCACTGTGACCATGGTCATTGTCACCATGAGCACTTTCGCCATGGGCACTGTCACCATGAGCACTATCACCATGGGCACTGTCACTATGAACAATATCAACATGAGAATTGTCACCATGGGCACTGTCAGCATTGCCACTATCACCATGGGCTCTGTCACCATGAGCACTGTCACCATGGACACTGTCACCCTGGGCACTGTCACCATGGGAACTGTCACCGTGAAAAGTGTCACAAAGGATAATATCACTATGGGTACTGTCACCACCGTATATTTCACAAAGACCACTTTCACTGTGAGCATTGTGACTATGGGCACTGTCGCCATGAGATCTGTCACTATGAGCACTGTCACCATGGGCACTATCACCATGAGCACTGTGACCATGGTCACTGTCACCATGAGCACTGTCACACTGGGCAGTGTCACAATGGGAACTGTCACCATGGGCACTGTCACCGAGAGCACTGTCACCATGAGCACTATCAGCATGAGCAATGTCACCATGGGTACTGAACGATGAGCACTGTCACCATGGGCACTGTCACCATGACCACAGTCACCATGAACACTATTACAATGAGGACTGTCACCATGGGAATTGTCACCATGAGCACTGTTACCATGAGCATGGTCATCATGGGCACTATTACCGTGGTAGCGGTAACCATGGAGACTATAACCATAGGACTGTCACAATGGGCACTATCACCATGGGTATGGTTAGGATGGGCACTATTACCGTGATTGCAGTGACCATGGAGATTATACGCAGGGGACTCTCACATCGGGCACGATCAGCATGAGCACAGTCACCATGGGCACTGTCACACTGAGCACTGTCACCATGGAAACGATCACTATGAGCACTGTCACCGTGGACACTGTCACGATGGTAATTGTCACCATTAACACTATCACCATGAGCACGGTCACCGTGTGCACTCTAACAGTGATGGCGCTCACCATGGACAATATAAACATGGACACTGTCACAATGGGCACTGTCGCCATGAGCACTGTCACTATGGGCACTGTCGCCATGAGCACTGTCACCATGAGCACTGTCACCATGAGCATGATCACCATGGACACTATTTCCGTGGTTACAGTTACCATGGAGAATATAAGCATGGGAATGTCACAATGGGAACTATCACTAGGAGCACTGTGACCATGACCAATGTGACCATGTCACATTGGGCAGTGTCACAATCGGGCCTGTCGCCATGGGCTCTGTCACCATGAGCACTGTCACCATGGGCACTGTCACCATGACAACTATCACCATGGGCATTGTCACTATGAACAATATCACCATGAGAAATGTCACCATGGGCACTGTCACCATGTGCCCAGTCCCCATGGGAACTATCACATTGATTGCGTCACCATGGAGACTATAACCCTCGGCAGTGTCACAATGTGCAGTATCACCATGAGCACTATCACAATGAGCACTGTCACCATGAGCAATCTTTCCATGAGCAGCGTCACCATGAGCACTGTCACCATAAGCACTGTCACCATGGACACTGTCACCATGGGCACTGTCACCATGGGAACTGTCACCGTGAAAAGTGTCACAAAGGGTCATATCACTATGGGTAATGTCACCACAGTATATTTCACAAAGAGCACTTTCACTGTGAGCATTGCGACCATGAGCACTATCACCATGAACACTGTCACCATGAGTACTGTCACCATGAGTACCATCACCATGAGCACTGTTTCCAGGGGCACTCTCACTATGGGCATTGTCGCCATGAGCACTGTCACTATGAGCACTGTCACCATGGGCACTGTTACCATGAGCACTGTCACCATGAGCACGGTCACCATGGGCACTATTTCTGTGATTGCGGTTACCGTGGAGACTATAAGGATGGGAATGTCACAATGGGCACTATCACCATGAGCACTGTGAGCCTGGTCACTGTCACAATGAGCACTGTGACATTGGGCAGTGTCACAATGGAAACTGTCACCATGGGCACTGTCACCATGAGCACTATCAGCATGAGCATTGTCACCATGGGCACTTAACCATGAGCACTGTCACCATTGGCACTGTCACCATGACCACAGTCACCATGAACACTATTACCATGTGCATTGTCACCATGACCACAGTCACCATGAGCACTATTACCATGAGCATTGTCACCATGGGAATTGTCAACAGAGCACTGTCACCATGAGCACAGTCACCATGGGCATTATTACCGTGGTAGCGGTTACCATGGAGACTATAACCATGGGACTGTCACAATGGGCAATATCACCATGGGTATGGTTATGATGGGCACTATTACCGTGATTGCAGTGACCCTGGAGATTATAACCATGGGACTCTCACATCGGGCACTATCAGCATGAGCACTGTCACCATGGGCACTTTCACCCTGAGTACTGTCTCCATGGACACGATCACCATGAGCACTGTCACCGTGGCCACTGTCACCATGGTTAATGTCACCATTCGCACTATCACCATGAGCACGGTCACCGTGTGCACTATAACAGTGAATGTGGTCACCATGGACAGTATAAACATGGACACTGTCACAAAGGGCACTGTCACCTTGAGAACTGTCACTATGGGCACTGTCGCCATGAGCACTGTAACCATGAGCACGATCACCATGGGCACTATTTCCGTGGTTGCGGTTACCATGGAGAATCTAAGCATGGGAATGTCACAATGGGAACTATCCCCAGGAGCACTGTGACCATGAGCACTGTGACCATGGTCATTGTCACCATGAGCACTGTCACATTGGGCAGTGTCACAATCGGCCCTATCTCCATGGGCTCTGTCACCATGAGCACTGTCACCATGGGGACTCTCACCATGAGCACTATCACCATGGGCACTGTCACTATGAGAAATATCACCATGAGAACTGTCACCATGGGCACTGTCACCATGAGCACTGTCAACATGTGCCCAGTCGCCATGGGCACTATCACCATGAGCACTATCACAATGAGCACTGTCACCATGAGCACTGTTTCCACGGGCACTGTCACCATGAGCATTGTCACCATGATAACGGTCACAATGGGCACTATTACCGTGATTGCGGTCACCATGGAGATTATAACCATGTGAACTGTCACAATGGACATTCTCACCATGGGCATTGTCACCATGGGCATTCTCACCATGGGTACTGTCACCATGAGCAGTTTCACCATGGGGGCACTCTCACCATGAGCACTGTCGCCATGGGCACTCTCACTATGGGCACTGTCGCCATGAGCACTGTCACCATGGGCACTATTTCCGTGATTCCACTTACCATGGAGACTATAAGCATGGGAATGTCACAATGGGCACTATCACAATGAGCACTGTGACCATGAGCATTGTGACCATAGTCACTGTCACCAAGAGCACTGTCACATTGGGCAGTGTAACAATGGACCCTGTCACCATGGGCTCTGTCACCATGAGCAATGTCACCATGGGCACTGTTACCATGAGCACTATCACCATTAGAACTGTCACCATGGGCACTGTCAGCATTGGAACTGTCACCATGGGCTCTGTCACCATGAGCACTGTCACCATGATCACGGGCACCATGGGCAATATTACTGTGATTGCGGTCACCATGGAGACTATAACCATGGGCAGTGTCACAATGGGCAGTATCACCATGAGCACTGTCACCATGGACACTGTCACCATGGGCACTGTCACCATGGGAACTGTCACCGTGAAAAGAGTCACAAAGGGTACTATCACTATGGGTAATGTCACCACAGTATATTTCACTAAGAGCACTTTCACTGTCAGCATTGTGACCATGCGCACTATCACCATGAACAGTTTCACCATGAGTACTGTCACCATGGGCACTATCACCATGAGCACTGTTGCCAGGGGAACTCTCACTATGGGAACTGTCGCCATGAGCACTGTCACTGTGAGTACTGTCACCATGGGCACTGTTACCATGAGAACTGTCACCATGGGCACGGTCACCATGGGCACTATTTCCGTGACTGTGGTTATCATGGAGAGTATATACATGGGAATGTCACAATGAGTACTATCCCCATGAGCACTGTGACCATGGACACTGTTAACATGAGCACTGTCACATTGGGCAGTGTCACAATGTGAACTGTCACCATGGGCACTGTCACCAAGAGCACTGTCACCATGAGCACTGTCAGCATGAGCAATGTCACCATGGGCACTGAACCATGAGCACTGTCACCATTGGCACTGTCACCATGACCACAGTCATCATGAGCACTATTACCATGAGCATTGTCACCATGGGAATTGTCACCATGAGCACTGTCACCATGAGCATGGTCACCGTGTTCCATATTACCGTGGTAGCGGTCACCATGGAGACTATAACCATGGGACTGTCACAATGGGCACTATCACCATGGGTATGGTTACGATGGGCCCTATTACCGTGATGGCAGTAACCATGTAGATTATAACCATGGGATTTTCACATCGGGCACTATCAGCATGAACACTGTCACGACGAGCACTGTCAACATGGACACTATCACCATGGGCACTGTCACCGTGGACATTGTCACCATGGGTATTGTCACCATTAGCACTAGCACCATGAGCACCGTCACCATGTGCACTAAAACAGTGATTGCGGTCACAATGGACAATATAAACATGGACTCTGTCACCATGAGCACTCTCACCGTAGGCACTGTCACCTTGAGCACTGTCACCATGGGCACTGTCGCCATGAGAACTCTCACCATGGGCATTATCACCATGAGCACTGCCACAATGGGCACTGTCACCATAAGCACTATCAACATCGGCACTGTCACCATGAGCAATATCAAGATCACAAGGGTAACTAAGGGCAATATTACTGTGATTACCGTCACCATGGAGACTATAACCATGGGCACTGTCACAATGGGCACTATCACCATGAGCACGATCGCCATGAGCACTCTCACCATGGGCACTGTCACCATAAGCACTGTCACCATGGGTACTATCACTCTCATCACTCTCACCATGAACACTATCACTATGAGCACGGTCACAATAGGCAGTATCACCATGAGCACTGTTGCCATGGCCACTGTTGCCATGGGCACTCTCACAAAGGGCACTGTCGCCATGAGCACTGTCAACATGGGCACTATTTCCGTGATTGCGGTTACCATGGAGTGTATAAGCATGGGAATGTCTCAATGGGCACTATCACAATGAGCACTGTGACCATAGTCACTGTGACCATGAGCACTGTCACATTGGGCAGTGTAACAATGGGCCCTGTCACCATCGGCTCTGTCACCATGAGCACTGTCACCATGATCACGGTCACCATGAGCACACTATTACTGTGATTGCGGTCACCATGGAGACTATAACCATGGGCAGTGTCGCAATGGGCAGTATCACCATGAGCACTATCAAAATGAGCACTGTCACCAGAGCACTGTCACCATGGACACTGTCACCATGGGAACTGTCACCATGGGAACTGTCACCGTGAAAAGAGTCACAAAGGGTACTATCACTATGGATAATGTGGTAATGTCACCACAGTATATTTCACTAAGAGCACTTTCACTGTCAGCATTGTGACCATGAGCACTATCACCATGAACAGTTTCACTATGAGTACTGTCACCATGGGCACTATCACCATGAGCACTGTTGCCAGGGGAACTCTCACTATGGGAACTGTCGCGATGAGCACTGTCACTGTGAGTACTGTCACCATGGGCACTGTTACAATGAGAACTGTCACCATGAGCATGGTCACCATGCCACTATTTCCGTGACTGTGGTTATCATGTAGAGTATATACATGGGAATGTCACAATGGGCACTATCCCCATGAGCACTGTGACCATGAGCACTGTGACCATGGACACTGTTACCATGAGCACTGTCACATTGGGCAGTGTCACAATGGGAACTGTCACCATGGGCACTGTCACGAAGAGCACTGTCACCATGAGCACTGTCAGCATGAGCAATGTCACCATGGGCACTTAACCAGGAGCACTGTCACCATTGGCACTGTCACCATGACCACAGTCACCATGAGCACTATTACCATGAGCATTGTCACCATGGGCACTGTCACCATGGGAACTGTCACCGTGAAAAGGGTCACAAAGGGTACTATCACTATGGGTACTGTCACCACAGTATATTTCACTAAGAGCACTTGCACTGTGAGCATTGTGAACATGAGCACTGTCACCATGAATACTGTCACTATGGGCACTATCACCATGAACACTGTTGCCAGGGGCACTCTCACTATGGGCACGGTCGCCAAGAGCACTTTCACCATTGCCACTGTTACCATGAGCACTGTCACCATGAGCACGGTCACCATGGGCACTATTTCTGTGATTGCGGTTACCATGGAGACTGTAGGCATGGGAATGTCACAATGGGCACCATCACAAAGGGCACTGTGACCATGAGCATTGTAACCATAGTCACTGTCACCAAGAGCACTGTCACATTGGGCAGTGTAACAATGGACCCTGTCACCATGGGCTCTGTCACCATGAGCAATGTCACCATGGGCAATGTTACCATGAGCACTACCACCATTAGAACTGTCACCATGGGCACTGTCCGCCTTGGAACTATCACCATGGGCTCTGTCACCATGAGCACTGTCACCATGATCACAGTCACCATGGCCACTCTAACTGTGATTGCGGTCACCATGGAGACTATGACCATGTGCAGTGTCACAAGAGGCAGTATCAACATGAGCACTGTCACCATGGACACTTTCACCATGGGCATTGTCACCATGGGCATTCTCAACATGGGTACTATCACCATGAGCCGTTTCACCATGGGCACTACCACCATGAGCACCGTTGCCATGGGGACTGTCGCCATGGGCACTCTCACTATGGGCACTGTCGCCATGAGCACTGTCACCATGGGCACTATTGCCGTGATTCCACTTACCATGGAGACTATAAGCATGGGAATGTCACAATGGGCACTATCACCATGAGCACTGTGAGCCTGGTCACTGTCACCATGAGCACTGTGACATTGGGCAGTGTCACAATGGAAACTGTCACCATGGGCACTGTCACCATGAGCACTATCAGCATGAGCAATGTCACCATGGCCACTTAACCATGAGCACTGTCACCATTGGCACTGTCACCATGACCACAGTCACCATGAACACTATTACCATGTGCATTGTCACCATGACCACAGTCACCATGAGCACTATTACCATGAGCATTGTCACCATGGGAATTGTCAACAGAGCACTGTCACCATGAGCACGGTCACCATGGGCATTATTACCGTGGTAGCGGTTACCATGGAGACTATAACCATGGGACTGTCACAATGGGCACTATCACCATGGGTAAGGTTACGATGGGCACTATTACCGTGATTGCAGTGACCATGGAGATTATAACCATGGGACTCTCACACCGGGCACTATCAGCATGAGCACTGTCACCATGAGCACTTTCTCCCTGAGTACTGTCTTCATGGACACGATCACCATGAGCACTGTCACCGTGGCCACTGTCACCATGGTTAGTGTTACCATTCGCACTATCACCATGAGCACGGTCACCGTGTGCACTACAACAGTGAATGTGGTCACCATGGACAGTATAAACATGGACACTGTCACAATGGGCACTGTCACCTTGAGAACTGTCACTATGGGCACTGTCGCCATGAGCACTGTAACCATGAGCACGATCACCATGGGCACTATTTCCGTGGTTGCGGTTACCATGGAGAATCTAAGCATGGGAATGTCACAATGGGAACTATCACCAGGAGCACTGTGACCATGAGCACAGTGACCATGGTCATTGTCACCATGAGCACTGTCACATTGGGCAGTGTCACAATCGGCCCTATCACCATGGGCTCTGTCACCATGAGCACTCTCACCATGGGCACTGTCACCATGGGCACTGTCAGCATTGGAACTGTCACCATGGGCTCTGTCAGCATGACCACTGTCACCATGATCACAGTCACCATGCGCACTATTACTGTGATTGCGGTCACCATGGAGACTATAACCATGGGAAGTGTCACAAGAGGCAGTATCACCGTGAGCACTGTCACCATGGACACTGTCACCATGGGCACTGTCACCATGGGAACTGTCACCGTGAAAAGTGTCACAAAGGGTACTATCACTATGGGTACTGTCACCACAGTATATTTCACTAAGAGCACTTTCACTTTGAGCATTATGACGATGAGCACAGTCACCATGAACACTGTCACCAAGTACACTGTCACCATGAACACTCTCAGCATGAGCACGGTCACCATGGCCATTGTCACCATGAGCCCAGTCACCGTGTGCACTATTACCTTGATTGCGGTCACCATGGAGACTATAACCATGGGACTGTCAAAATCGGCACTATATCCTTGAGCACTGTCACCATGAGAACTGTCACCAAGGGCACTGTCACCATGGGAACTATCACTATGAGCAATATCACCATGAGAACTGTCACCATGGGCAGTGTCAGCATTGCCACTGTCAACATGGGGTCTGTCACCTGGAGCACTGTCACCATGGGCCCAGTCACATGGGCAATATCACCTTGAGCGGTGTCACCATGACCACAGTCACCATGAGCACAATTACCATGAGCATTGCCACCATGGGAATTGTCACCAAGAGCACTGTCACCATGAGCACGGTCACCATGGGCACTATTCCCGTGGTAGCGGTCAACATGGAGACTATAACCTTGGGACTGTCACAATGGGCACTATCACCATGGGTACGGTTACGATGGGCACTATTACCGTGATTGCAGTGACCTTTCAGATTATAACCATGGGACTCTCACATCGGGCACTATCAGCATGAGCACTGTCACCATGGGCATTGTCACCCTTAGCACTGTCACCATGGACACTAACACCATGAGCACTGTTACCATGGGAACTGTCACCATGAGCACTATCACCATGGGCACTGTCACTATGAGCAATATCACCATGAGAACTGTCATCATGGGCACTGTCAGCCTTGCCACTGTCACCATGGGCCCAGTCACCATGGGCACTATCTCCTTGATCAGTGTCACCATGATCAGTGTCGCCATGGGCACAGTCAGCATTGGAACTGTCACCATGGGCTCTGTCACCATGAACACTGTCACCATGATCACGGTCACCATGGGAACTATTACTTTGATTGCGGTCACCATGGAGACTATAACCATGGGGAGTGTCACACTGTGCAGTATCACCATGAGCACTATCACAATGAGCACTGTCACCATGAGCAATCTTTCCATGAGCACTGTCACCATGAGCACTGTCACCGTGGACACTGTCACCCTGGGGACTGTCACCATGGGAACTGTCACCGTTAAAAGTGTCACAAAGGATAATATCACTATGGGTACTGTCACCACCGTATATTTCACAAAGACCACTTTCACTGTGAGCATTGTGACTATGGGCACTGTCGCCATGCGCTCTGTCACTATGAGCACTGTCACCATGGGCACTATCACCATGAGCACTGTGACCATGGTCACTGTCACCATGAGCACTGTCACACTGGGCAGTGTCACAATGGGAACTGTCACCATGGGCACTGTCACCATGAGCACTATCAGCATGAGCAATGTCACCATGGGTACTGAACGATGAGCACTGTCACCATTGGCACTCTCACCATGACCACAGTCACCATGAACACTATTACCATGAAGAGTGTCACCATGGGAATTGTCACCATGAGCACTGTTACCATGAGCACGGTCACCATGGGCACTATTACCGTGGTAGCGGTCACCATGGAGACTATAACCATGGGACTGTCACAATGGGCACTATCACCCTGGGGACGGTTACGATGGGCCCTATTACCGTGATGGCAGTGACCATGTAGATTATAAGCATGGGACTCTCACATCGGGCACTATCAGCATGAGCACTGTCACCATGGGCACTGGCACCATGGACACTATCACCATGGACACTATCACCATGAGCACTGTCACCGTGGACACTGTCACCATGGTTATTGTCACCATTAGCACTATCACCATGAGCACGGTCACCGTGTGCACTATAAGAGTGAAAGCGGTCACCATGGACAATATAAACATGGACACTGTCACAATGGGCACTGTCACCATGAGTACTGTCACTTTGGGCACTGTTGCCATGAGCACTGTCACCAGAGGCACTGTCACCATGAGCACTGTCACCATGAGCACGATCACCTTGGGCACTATTTCCGTGGTTACGGTTACCATGGAGAATATAAGCATTGGAATGTCACAATGGGAACTATCCCCAGGAGCACTGTGACCATGAGCACTGTGACCATGGTCATTGTCACCATGAGCACTGTCACATTGGGCAGTGTCACAATCGGCCCTGTCGCCATGGGCTCTGTCACCATGAGCACTGTCACATTGGGCACTGTCACCATGACCACTATCACCATGGGCACTGTCACTATGAACAATATCACCATGAGTACTGTCACCATGAGCACGATCACCATGGGCACTATTTCCGTGGTTGCGGTTACCATGGAGAATATAAGCATGGGAATGTCACACTGGGAAATATCACCAGGAGCACTCTGACCACGGTCATTGTCACCATGAGCACTGTCACATTGGGCAGTGTCACAATCGGCCCTATCACCATGGGCTCTGTCACCATGAGCACTTTCACCATGGGCACTGTCACTATGAGCAATATTACCATGAGAACTGTCTCCATCGGCACTGTCAGCATTGCCACTGTCACCATGAGCACTGTCACCATGTGCCCAGTCACCATGGGCAGTATCACCATGAGCAATATTACAATGAGCTCTGTCACCATGAGCACTGTTTCCATGGGCACTGTCACCGTGAGCATTGTCACCATGATAACGGTCACAATGGGCACTATTACCGTGATTGCGGTCACCAATGAGATTATAACCATGTGAACTGTCACAATGGACACGGTCACCATGGGCATTGTCACCATGGGCATTTTCACCTTGGGTACTGTCACCATGAGCACTGTTGCCATGGGCACTGTTGCCATGGGCACTCTCACTATGGGCACTGTCGCCATGAGCACTGTCACCATGGGCACTATTTCCATGACTGTGGTTACCATGGAGACTATAAGCATGGGAATGTCACAATGGGCACTATCACAATGAGCACTGTGACCATGAGCATTGTAACCATAGTCACTGTCACCATGAGCACTGTCACATTGGGCATTGTAACAATGGACCCTGGCTCTGTCAGCATGACCACTGTCACCATGATCACAGTCACCATGCGCACTATTACTGTGATTGCGGTCACCATGGAGACTATATCCATGGGCAGTGTCACAAGAGGCAGTATCACCATGAGCACTGTCACCATGGACACTGTCACCATGGGCACTGTCACCATGGGAACTGTCACCGTGAAAAGTGTCACAAAGGGTACTATCACTATGGGTACTGTCACCACAGTATATTTCACAAAGAGCACTTTCACTGTGAGCATTGCGACCATGAGCACTATCACCATGAACACTGTCACCATGAGTACTGTCACCATGAGTACTATCACCATGATCACTGTTTCCAGGGGCACTCTCACTATGGGCACTGTCGCCATGAGCACTGTCACTATGAGCACTGTCACCATGGGCACTGTTACCATGAGCACTGTCACCATGAGCACGGTCACCATGGGCACTATTTCTGTGATTGCGGTTACCGTGGAGACTATAAGGATGGGAATGTCACAATGGGCACTATCACCATGAGCACTGTGAGCCTGGTCACTGTCACCATGAGAACTGTGACATTTGGCAGTGTCACAATGGAAACTGTCACCATGGGCACTGTCACCATGAGCACTATCAGCATGAGCATTGTCACCATGGGCACTTAACCATGAGCACTGTCACCATTGGCACTGTCCCCATGACCACAGTCACCATGAACGCTATTACCATGTGCATTGTCACCATGACCACAGTCACCATGAGCACTATTACTGTGATTGCGGTCACCATGGAGACTATAACCATGGGCAGTGTCACAAGAGGCAGTATCACCGTGAGCACTGTCACCATGGACACTGTCACCATGGGCACTGTCACCATGGGAACTGTCACCGTGAAAAGTGTCACAAAGGGTACTATCACTATGGGTACTGTCACCACAGTATATTTCACTAAGAGCACTTTCACTTTGAGCATTATGACGATGAGCACAGTCACCATGAACACTGTCACCAAGTACACTGTCACCATGAACACTCTCAGCATGAGCACGGTCACCATGGCCATTGTCACCATGAGCACAGTCACCGTGTGCTCTATTACCTTGATTGCGGTCACCATGGAGACTATAACCATGGGACTGTCAAAATCGGCACTATATCCTTGAGCACTGTCACCATGAGAACTGTCACCAAGGGCACTGTCACCATGGGAACTATCACTATGAGCAATATCACCATGAGATCTGTCACCATGGGCACTGTCAGCATTGCCACTGTCAACATGGGGTCTGTCACCATGAGCACTATCACCATGAACAGTTTCACTATGAGTACTGTTACCATGGGCACTATCACCATGAGCACTGTTGCCAGGGGAACTCTCACTATGGGAACTGTCGCCATGAGCACTGTCACTTTGAGTACTGTCACCATGGGCACTGTTACAATGAGAACTGTCACCATGAGCATAGTCACCATGGGCACTATTTCCGTGACTGTGGTTATCATGGAGAGTATATACATGGGAATGTCACAATGGGCACTATCCCCATGAGCACTGTGACCATGAGCACTGTGACCATGGACACTGTTACCATGAGCACTGTCACATTGGGCAGTGTCACAATGGGAACTGTCACCATGGGCACTGTCACCAAGAGCACTGTCACCATGAGCACTGTCAGCATGAGCAATGTCACCATGGGCACTTAACCAGGAGCACTGTCACCATTGGCACTGTCACCATGACCACAGTCACCATGAGCACTATTACCATGAGCATTGTCACCATGGGCACTGTCACCATGGGAACTGTCACCGTGAAAAGTGTCACAAAGGATAATATCACTATGGGTACTGTCACCACAGTATATTTCACAAAGAGCACTTTCACTGTGAGCATTGTGACCATGAGCACTATCACCATGAACACACTCCCCATGAGCACTGTTTCCATGGGCACTGTCAACACGAGCACTGTCACCATGGGCATTCTCACCACGGGCACTATTACCATGATTGCGGTCAACATGGTGAATATAACCATGGACACTGTCACAACGGGCACTCTCACCATGAGCACTGTCCCCGTGGGCACTGTCACCATGAGCACTCTAACCATGAGCACTATCAAAAGGGGAACTATCACTGTGATATTTGTCACCATGGGCACTGTCACCGTAGGCAATATAACCATGGGTACTGTCACCATGAGCACTGTCACCTTGGGAACCGTCACCATTGGTACTATTACCATGAGCACTATCACCATGAGCACGGTCTCCATGGGCATTTTCACCGAGATTGCGGTCACCATGGTGACTATAACCATCGGCACTCTCACAAAGGGCTTTATCACGAGAACTCTCACCATTAGCACTGACACCATGAGCACTGTTACCATGGGCACTGTCACCATGAGCCCTCTCTCCAAGGGAACTGTCACCGTGAACTCTGTCCCAATGGGTACTATTACCATGCGTACTGTCAGCATGGTATATTTCACTAAGAGCATTATCACTGTGAGCATTGTGACCATGAGCACGGGCACCTTGAACACTGTGAGAAAGTACACTGGCTCCATGAACACTCTCACAATGAGCACTGTCACCATGGGCTCTGTCACCATCAGAACTGTCACCATGAGCACTGTCAGCATTGCCGCTGTCACCATGAGCACTGTCACCATGGGCCCATTTACCATGGGCACTATCAACTTGAGCATGGTCACCATGAGCACTTTCGCCATGGGCACTGTGACCATGAGCACTATCACCATGAGAACTGTCACCAAAGGCATTGTCATCATTGGAACTCTCACCATGGGCACTGTCACCATGAGCACTGTCACCATGGACACTGTCACCATGGGCACTGTCACCATGGGAACTGTCACCGTGAAAAGGGTCACAAAGGGTACTATCACTATGGGTACTGTCACCACAGTATATTTCACTAAAAGCACTTGCACTGTGAGCATTGTGACCATGAGCACTGTCACCATGAATACTGTCACTATGGGCACTATCACCATGAACACTGTTGCCAGGGGCACTCTCACTATGGGCACGGTCACCAAGAGCACTTTCACCATTGCCACTGTTACCATGAGCACTGTCACCATGAGCACGGTCCCCATGGGCACTATTTCTGTGATTGCGGTTACCATGGAGACTATAGGCATGGGAATGTCACAATGGGCACCATCACAAAGGGCACTGTGACCATGAGCATTGTAACCATAGTCACTGTCACCAAGAGCACTGTCACATTGGGTAGTGTAACAATGGACCCTGTCACCAAGGGCTCTCTCACCATGAGCAATGTCACCATGGGCAATGTTACCATGAGCACTACCACCATTAGAACTGTCACCATGGGCACTGTCCGCCTTGGAACTATCACCATGGGCTCTGTCACCATGAGCACTGTCACCATGATCACAGTCACCATGGCCCCTCTAACTGTGATTGCGGTCACCATGGAGACTATAACTATGTGCAGTGTCACAAGAGGCAGTATCAACATGAGCACTGTCACCATGGACACTTTCACCATGGGCATTGTCACCATGGGCATTCTCAACATGGGTACTATCACCATGAGCAGTTTCACCATGGGCACTATCACCATGAGCACTGTTGCGATGGGCACTGTCGCCATGGGCACTCTCACTTTGGGCACTGTCGCCATGAGCACTGTCACCATGGGCACTATTTCCGTGATTCCACTTACCATGGAGACTATAAGCATGGGAATGTCACAATGGGCACTATCACCATGAGCACTGTGAGCCTGGTCACTGTCACCATGAGCACTGTGACATTGGGCAGTGTCACAATGGAAACTGTCACCATGGGCACTGTCACCATGAGCACTATCATCATGAGCAATGTCACCATGGCCACTTAACCATGAGCACTGTCACCATTGGCACTGTCACCATGACCACAGTCACCATGAACACTATTACCATGTGCATTGTCACCATGACCACAGTCACCATGAGCACTATTACCATGAGCATTGTCACCATGGGAATTGTCAACAGAGCACTGTCACCATGAGCACGGTCACCATGGGCATTATTACCGTGGTAGCGGTTACCATGGAGACTATAACCATGGGACTGTCACAATGGGCACTATCACCATGGGTACGGTTACGATGGGCACTATTACCGTGATTGCAGTGACCATGGAGATTATAACCATGGGACTCTCACACCGGGCACTATCAGCATGAGCACTGTCACCATGGGCACTTTCTCCCTGAGTACTGTCTCCATGGACACGATCACCATGAGCACTGTCACCGTGGCCACTGTCACCATGGTTAGTGTTACCATTCGCACTATCACCATGAGCACGGTCACCGTGTGCACTACAACAGTGAATGTGGTCACCATGGACAGTATAAACATGGACACTGTCACAATGGGCACTGTCACCTTGAGAACTGTCACTATGGGCACTGTCGCCATGAGCACTGTAACCATGAGCACGATCACCATGGGCACTATTTCCGTGGTTGCGGTTACCATGGAGAATCTAAGCATGGGAATGTCACAATGGAAACTATCCCCAGGAGCACTGTGACCATGAGCACTGTGACCATGGTCATTGTCACCATGAGCACTGTCACATTGGGCAGTGTCACAATCGGCCCTATCACCATGGGCTCTGTCACCATGAGCACTGTCACCATGGGCACTGTCACCATGGGCACTGTCAGCATTGGAACTGTCACCATGGGCTCTGTCAGCATGACCACTGTCACCATGATCACAGTCACCATGCGCAATATTACTGTGATTGCGGTCACCATGGAGACTATAACCATGGGCACTGTCACAAGAGGCAGTATCACCGTGAGCACTGTCACCATGGACACTGTCACCATGGGCACTCTCACCATGGGAACTTTCAACGTGAAAAGTGTCACAAAGGGTACTATCACTATGGGTACTGTCACCACAGTATATTTCACTAAGAGCACTTTCACTTTGAGCATTATGACGATGAGCACAGTCACCATGAACACTGTCACCAAGTACACAGTCACCATGAACACTCTCAGCATGAGCACGGTCACCATGGCCCTTGTCACCATGAGCACAGTCACCGTGTGCACTATTACCTTGATTGCGGTCACCATGCAGACTATAACCATGGGACTGTCAAAATCGGCACTATATCCTTGAGCACTGTCACCATGAGAACTGTCACCAAGGGCACTCTCACCATGGGAACTATCACTATGAGCAATATCACCATGAGAACTGTCACCATGGGCAGTGTCAGCATTGCCACTGCCATCATGGGCTCTGTCACCTGGAGCACTGTCACCATGGGCCCAGTCACCATGGGCAATATCACCTTGAGCAGTGTCACCATGACCACAGTCACCATGAGCACTATTACCATGAGAATTGCCACCATGGGAATTGTCACCATGAGCACTGTCACCATGAGCACGGTCACCATGGGCACTATTCCCGTGGTAGCGGTCAACATGGAGACTATAACCTTGGGACTGTCACAATGGGCACTATCACCATGGGTACGGTTACGATGGGCACTATTACAGTGATTGCAGTGACCTTTCAGATTATAACCATGGCACTCTCACATCGGGCACTATCAGCATGAGCACTGTCACCATGGGCACTGTCACCCTTAGCACTGTCACCATGGACACTATCACCATGAGCACTGTCACCATGGGAACTGTCACCATGAGCACTATCACCATGGGCACTGTCACTATGAGCAATATCACCATGAGAACTGTCATCATGGGCACTGTCAGCCTTGCCACTGTCACCATGGGCCCAGTCACCATGGGCACTATCACCTTGATCAGTGTCACCATGATCAGTGTCGCCATGGGCACAGTCAGCATTGGAACTGTCACCATGGGCTCTGTCACCATGAGCACTGTCACCATGATCACGGTCACCATGGGAACTATTACTTTGATTGCGGTCACCATGGAGACTATAACCATGGGCAGTGTCACAATGTGCAGTATCACCATGAGCACTATCACAATGAGCACTGTCACCATGAGCAATCTTTCCATGAGCACTCTCACCATGAGCACTGTCACCGTGGACACTGTCACCCTGGGCACTGTCACCATGGGAACTGTCACCGTGAAAAGTGTCACAAAGGATAATATCACTATGGGTACTGTCACCACCGTATATTTCACAAAGACCACTTTCACTGTGAGCATTGTGAGTATGGGCACTGTCGCCATGAGCTCTGTCACTATGAGCACTGTCACCATGGGCACTATCACCATGAGCACTGTGACCATGGTCACTGTCACCATGAGCACTGTCACACTGGGCAGTGTCACAATGGGAACTGTCACCATGGGCACTGTCACCGAGAGCACTGTCACCATGAGCACTATCAGCATGAGCAATGTCACCATGGGTAATGAACGATGAGCACTGTCACCATTTGCACTGTCACCATGACCACAGTCACCATGAACACTATTACCATGAGGATTGTCACCATGGGAATTGTCACCATGAGCACTGTTACCATGAGCATGGTCACCATGGGCACTATTACCGTGGTAGCGGTAACCATGGAGACTATAACCATAGGACTGTCACAATGGGCACTATCACCATGGGTATGGTTACGATGGGCACTATTACCGTGATGGCAGTGACCCTGGAGATTATACGCAGGGGACTCTCACATCAGGCACTATCAGCATGAGCACAGTCACCATGGGCACTGTCACACTGAGCACTGTCACCATGGAAACGATCACTATGAGCACTGTCACCGTGGACACTGTCACGATGGTAACTGTCACCATTAACAGTATCACCATGAGCACGGTCACCGTGTGCACTCTAACAGTGATGGCGGTCACCATGGACAATATAAACATGGTCACTGTCACAATGGGCACTGTCGCCATGAGCACTGTCACTATGGGCACTGTCGCCATGAGCACTGTCACCATGAGCACTGTCACCATGAGCATGATCACCATGGACACTATTTCCGTGGTTACAGTTACCATGGAGAATATAAGCATGGGAATGTCACAATGGGAACTATCACTAGGAGCACTGTGACCATGACCAATGTGATCATGTCACATTGGGCAGTGTCACAATCGGGCCTGTCGCCATGGGCTCTGTCACCATGAGCACTGTCACCATGGGCACTGTCACCATGACAACTATCACCATGGGCATTGTCACTATGAACAATATAACCATGAGAAATGTCACCATGGGCACTGTCACCATGTGCCCAGTCCCCATGGGAACTATCACTTTGATTGCGGTCACCATGGAGACTATAACCCTCGGCAGTGTCACAATGTGCAGTATCACCATGAGCACTATCACAATGAGCACTGTCACCATGAGCAATCTTTCCATGAGCACTCTCACCACGAGCACTGTCACCATGGGCACTTTCTCCCTGAGTACTGTCTCCATGGACACGATCACCATGAGCACTGTCCCCGTGGCCACTGTCACCATGGTTAGTGTTACCATTCGCACTATCACCATGAGCACGGTCACCGTGTGCACTATAACAGTGAATGTGGTCACCATGGACAGTATAAACATGGACACTGTCACAATGGGCACTGTCACCTTGAGAACTGTCACCATGGGCACTGTCACCATGAGCACTGTAACCATGAGCACGATCAAGATGGGAACTATTTCCGTGGTTGCGGTTACCATGGAGAATCTAAGCATGGGAATGTCACAATGGGAACTATCACCAGGAGCACTGTGACCATGAGCACTGTGAACATGGTCATTGTCACCATGAGCACTGTCACATTGGGCAGTGTCACTATCGGCCCTATCACCATGGGCTCTGTCAACATGAGCAATGTCACCATGGGCACTGTCACCATGGGCACTGTCAGCATTGGAACTGTCACCATGGGCTCTGTCAGCATGACCACTGTCACCATGATCACAGTCACCATGTGCACTATTACTGTGATTGCGGTCACCATGGAGACTATAACCATGGGCAGTGTCACAAGAGGCAGTATCACCGTGAGCACTGTCACCATGGACACTGTCACCATGGGCACTGTCACCATGGGAACTGTCACCGTGAAAAATGTCACCAAGGGTACTACCACTATGGGTACTGTCACAACAGTATATTTCACTAAGAGCACTTTCACTTTGAGCATTATGACGATGAGCACAGTCACCATGAACACTGTCACCAAGTACACTGTCACCATGAACACTCTCAGCATGAGCACGGTCACCATGGCCATTGTCACCATGAGCACAGTCACCGTGTGCACTATTACCTTGATTGCGGTCACCATGGAGACTATAACCATGGGACTGTCAAAATCGGCACTATATCCTTGAGCACTGTCACCATGAGAACTGTCACCAAGGGCACTGTCACCATGGGAACTATCACTATGAGCAATATCACCATGAGAACTGTCACCATGGGCAGTGTCAGCATTGCCACTGCCAACATGGGCTCTGTCACCTGGAGCACTGTCACCATGGGCCCAGTCACCATGGGCAATATCACCTTGAGCAGTGTCACCATGACCACAGTCACCATGAGCACTATTACCATGAGCATTGCCACCATGGGAATTGTCACCAAGAGCACTGTCACCATGAGCACGGTCACCATGGGCACTATTCCCGTGGTAGCGGTCAACATGGAGACTATAACCTTGGGACTGTCACAATGGGCACTATCACCATGGGTACGGTTACGATGGGCACTATTACCGTGATTGCAGTGACCTTTCAGATTATAACCATGGGACTCTCACATCGGGCACTATCAGCATGAGCACTGTCACCATGGGCATTGTCACCCTTAGCACTGTCACCATGGACACTATCACCATGAGCACTGTTACCATGGGAACTGTCACCATGAGCACTATCACCATGGGCACTGTCAGCCTTGCCACTGTCACCATGGGCCCTGTCACCATGGGCACTATCTCCTTGATGAGTGTCACCATGATCAGTGTCGCCATGGGCACAGTCAGCATTGGAACTGTCACCATGGGCTCTGTCACCATGAGCATTGTCACCATGATCACGGTCACCATGGGAACTATTACTTTGATTGCGGTCACCATGGAGACTATAACCATGGGCAGTGTCACAATGTGCAGTATCACCATGAGCACTATCACAATGAGCACTGTCACCATGAGCAATCTTTCCATGAGCACTCTCACCATGAGCACTGTCACCATGGACACTGTCACCCTGGGCACTGTCACCATGGGAACTGTCACCGTGAAAAGTGTCACAAAGGATAATATCACTATGGGTACTGTCACCACCGTATATTTCACAAAGACCACTTTCACTGTGAGCATTGTGACTATGGGCACTGTCGCCATGCGCTCTGTCACTATGAGCACTGTCACCATGGGCACTATCACCATGAGCACTGTGACCATGGTCACTGTCACCATGAGCACTGTCACACTGGGCAGTGTCACAATGGGAACTGTCACCACGGGCACTGTCACCATGAGCACTATCAGCATGAGCAATGTCACCATGGGTAATGAACGATGAGCACTGTCACCATTGGCACTCTCACCATGACCACAGTCACCATGAACACTATTACCATGAGGATTGTCACCATGGGAATTGTCACCATGAGCACTGTTACCATGAGCACGGTCACCATGGGCACTATTACCGTGGTAGCGGTCACCATGGAGACTATAACCATGGGACTGTCACAATGGGCACTATCACCCTGGGCACGGTTACGATGGGCCCTATTACTGTGATGGCAGTGACCATGTAGATTATAAGCATGGGACTCTCACATCGGGCACTATCAGCATGAGCACTGTCACCAAGGGCACTGGCACCATGGACACTATCACCATGGACACTATCACCATGAGCACTGTCACTGTGGACACTGTCACCATGGTTATTGTCACCATTAGCACTATCACCATGAGCACGGTCACCGTGTGCACTATAAGAGTGAAAGCGGTCACCATGGACAATATAAACATGGACACTGTCACAATGGGCACTGTCACCATGAGTACTGTCACTTTGGGCACTGTTGCCATGAGCACTGTCACCAGAGGCACTGTCACCATGAGCACTGTCACCATGAGCACGATCACCTTGGGCAGTATTTCCGTGGTTACGGTTACCATGGAGAATATAAGCATGGGAATGTCACAATGGGAACTATCCCCAGGAGCACTGTGACCATGAGCACTGTGACCATGGTCATTGTCACCATGAGCACTGTCACATTGGGCAGTGTCACAATCGGCCCTGTCGCCATGGGCTCTGTCACCATGAGCACTGTCACCATGGGCACTGTCACCATGACCACTATCACCATGGGCACTGTCACTATGAACAATATCACCATGAGTACTGTCACCATGAGCACGATCACCATGGGCACTATTTCTGTGGTTGCGGTTACCATGGAGAATATAAGCATGGGAATGTCACACTGGGAAATATCACCAGGAGCACTCTGACCACGGTCATTGTCACCATGAGCACTGTCACATTGGGCAGTGTCACAATCGGACCTATCACCATGGGCTCTGTCACCATGAGCACTTTCACCATGGGCACTGTCACTATGAGCAATATTACCATGAGAACTGTCTCCATCGGCACTGTCAGCATTGCCACTGTCACCATGAGCACTGTCACCATGTGCCCAGTCACCATGGGCAGTATCACCATGAGCAATATTACAATGAGCTCTGTCACCATGAGCACTGTTTCCATGGGCACTGTCACCGTGAGTATTGTCACCATGATAACGGTCACAATGGGCACTATTACCGTGATTGCGGTCACCAATGAGATTATAACCATGTGAACTGTCACAATGGACACGGTCACCATGGGCAATGTCACCATGGGCATTTTCACCTTGGGTACTGTCACCATGAGCGTTTTCACCATAGGCACTCTCACCATGAGCACTGTTGCCATGGACACTGTCGCCATGGGCACTCTCACTATGGGCACTGTCTCCATGAGCACTGTCACCATGGGCACTATTTCCATGACTGTGGTTACCATGGAGACTATAAGCATGGGAATGTCACAATGGGCACTATCACAATGAGCACTGTGACCATGAGCATTGTAACCATAGTCACTGTCACCATGAGCACTGTCACATTGGGCATTGTAACAATGGACCCTGGCTCTGTCAGCATGACCACTGTCACCATGATCACAGTCACCATGCGCACTATTACTGTGATTGCGGTCACCATGGAGACTATATCCATGGGCAGTGTCACAAGAGGCAGTATCACCATGAGCACTGTCACCATGGACACTGTCACCATGGGCACTGTCACCATGGGAACTGTCACCGTGAAAAGTGTCACAAAGGGTACTATCACTATGGGTACTGTCACCACAGTATATTTCACTAAGAGCACTTTCACTTTGAGCATTATGACGATGAGCACAGTCACCATGAACACTGTCACCAAGTACACTGTCGCCATGAACACTCTCAGCATGAGCACGGTCACTATGACCATTGTCACCATGAGCACAGTCACCGTGTGCACTATTACCTTGATTGCGGTCACCATGGAGACTATAACCATGGGACTGTCAAAATCGGCACTATATCCTTGAGCACTGTCACCATGAGAACTGTCACCAAGGGCACTGTCACCATGGGACCTATCACTATGATCAATATCACCATGAGAACTGTCACCATGGGCAGTGTCAGCATTGCCACTGCCAACATGGGCTCTGTCACCTGGAGCACTGTCACCATGGGCCCAGTCACCATGGGCAATATCACCTTGAGCAGTGTCACCATGACCACAGTCACCATGAGCACTATTACCATGAGCATTGCCACCATGGGAATTGTCACCATGAGCACTGTCACCATGAGCACGGTCACCATGGGCACTATTCCCGTGGTAGCGGTCAACATGGAGACTATAACCTTGGGACTGTCACAATGGGCACTATCACCATGGGTACGGTTACGATGGGCACTATTACCGTGATTGCAGTGACCTTTCAGATTATAACCATGGGACTCTCACATCGGGCACTATCAGCATGAGCACTGTCACCATGGGCACTGTCACCCTTAGCACTTTCACCATGGACCCTATCACCATGAGCACTGTCACCATGGGAACTGTCACCATGAGCACTATCACCATGGGCACTGTCACTATGAGCAATATCACCATGAGAACTGTCATCATGGGCACTGTCAGCCTTGCCACTGTCACCATGGGCCCAGTCACCATGGGCACTATCACCTTGATCAGTGTCACCATGATCAGTGTCGCCATGGGCACAGTCAGCATTGGAACTGTCACCATGGGCTCTGTCACCATGAGCACTGTCACCATGATCACGGTCACCATGGGATCTATTACTTTGATTGCGGTCACCATGGAGACTATAACCATGGGCAGTGTCACAATGTGCAGTATCACCATGAGCACTATCACAATGAGCACTGTCACCATGAGCAATCTTTCCATGAGCACTCTCACCATGAGCACTGTCACCATGGACACTGTCACCCTGGGCACTGTCACCATGGGAACTGTCACCGTGAAAAGTGTCACAAAGGATAATATCACTATGGGTACTGTCACCACCGTATATTTCACAAAGACCACTTTCACTGTGAGCATTGTGACTATGGGCACTGTCGCCATGAGCTCTGTCACTATGAGCACTGTCACCATGGGCACTATCATCATGAGCACTGTGACCATGGTCACTGTCACCATGAGCACTGTCACACTGGGCAGTGTCACAATGGGAACTGTCACCATGGGCACTGTCACCGAGAGCACTGTCACCATGAGCACTATCAGCATGAGCAATGTCACCATGGGTACTGAACGATGAGCACTGTCACCATTGGCACTGTCACCATGACCACAGTCACCATGAACACTATTACCATGAGGACTGTCACCATGGGAATTGTCACCATGAGCACTGTTACCATGAGCATGGTCACCATGGGCACTATTACCGTGGTAGCGGTAACCATGGAGACTATAACCATAGGACTGTCACAATGGGCACTATCACCATGGGTATGGTTACGATGGGCACTATTACCGTGATTGCAGTGACCATGGAGATTATACGCAGGGGACTCTCACATCGGGCACTATCAGCATGAGCACAGTCACCATGGGCACTGTCACACTGAGCACTGTCACCATGGAAACGATCACTATGAGCACTGTCACCGTGGATACTGTCACGATGGTAACTGTCACCATTAACACTATCACCATGAGCACAGTCACCGTGTGCACTCTAACAGTGATGGCGGTCACCATGGACAATATAAACATGGACACTGTCACAATGGGCACTGTCGCCATGAGCACTGTCACTATGGGCACTGTCGCCATGAGCACTGTCACCATGAGCACTGTCACCATGAGCATGATCACCATGGACACTATTTCCGTGGTTACAGTTACCATGGAGAATATAAGCATGGGAATGTCACAATGGGAACTATCACTAGGAGCACTGTGACCATGACCAATGTGACCATGTCACATTGGGCAGTGTCACAATCGGGCCTGTCGCCATGGGCTCTGTCACCATGAGCACTGTCACCATGGGCACTGTCACCATGACAACTATCACCATGGGCATTGTCACTATGAACAATATCACCATGAGAAATGTCACCATGGGCACTGTCACCATGTGCCCAGTCCCCATGGGAACTATCACATTGATTGCGGTCACCATGGAGACTATAACCCTCGGCAGTGTCACAATGTGCAGTATCACCATGAGCACTATCACAATGAGCACTGTCACCATGAGCAATCTTTCCATGAGCAGCGTCACCATGAGCACTGTCACCATAAGCACTGTCACCATGGACACTGTCACCATGGGCACTGTCACCATGGGAACTGTCACCGTGAAAAGTGTCACAAAGGGTCATATCACTATGGGTAATGTCACCACAGTATATTTCACAAAGAGCACTTTCACTGTGAGCATTGCGACCATGAGCACTATCACCATGAACACTGTCACCATGAGTACTGTCACCATGAGTACTATCACCATGAGCACTGTTTCCAGGGGCACTCTCACTATGGGCATTGTCGCCATGAGCACTGTCACTATGAGCACTGTCACCATGGGCACTGTTACCATGAGCACTGTCACCATGAGCACGGTCACCATGGGCACTATTTCCGTGATTGCGGTTACCGTGGAGACTATAAGGATGGGAATGTCACAATGGGCACTATCACCATGAGCACTGTGAGCCTGGTCACTGTCACAATGAGCACTGTGACATTGGGCAGTGTCACAATGGAAACTGTCACCATGGGCACTGTCACCATGAGCACTATCAGCATGAGCATTGTCACCATGGGCACTTAACGATGAGCACTGTCACCATTGGCACTGTCACCATAACCACAGTCAGCATGAACACTATTACCATGTGCATTGTCACCATGACCACAGTCACCATGAGCACTATTACCGTGAGCATTGTCACCATGGGAATTGTCAACAGAGCACTGTCACCATGAGCACGGTCACCATGGGCATTATTACCGTGGTAGCTGTTACCATGGAGACTATAACCATGGGACTGTCACAATGGGCACTATCACCATGGGTACGGTTATGATGGGCACTATTACCGTGATTGCAGTGACCATGGAGATTATAACCATGGGACTCTCACATCGGGCACTATCAGCATGAGCACTGTCACCATGGGCACTTTCACCCTGAGTACTGTCTCCATGGACACGATCACCATGAGCACTGTCACCGTGGCCACTGTCACCATGGTTAATGTCACCATTCGCACTATCACCATGAGCACGGTCACCGTGTGCACTATAACAGTGAATGTGGTCACCATGGACAGTATAAACATGGACACTGTCACAATGGGCACTGTCACCTTGAGAACTGTCACTATGGGCACTGTCGCCATGAGCACTGTAACCATGAGCACGATCACCATGGGCACTATTTCCGTGGTTGCGGTTACCATGGAGAATCTAAGCATGGGAATGTCACAATGGGAACTATCACCAGGAGCACTGTGACCATGAGCACTGTGACCATGGACATTTTCACCATGAGCACTGTCACATTGGGCAGTGTCACAATCGGCCCTATCACCATGGGCTCTGTCACCATGAGCACTGTCACCATGGGCACTCTCACCAAGAGCACTATCACCATGGGCACTGTCACTATGAGAAATATCACCATGAGAACTGTCACCATGGGCACTGTCACCATGAGCACTGTCAACATGTGCCCAGTCGCCATGGGCACTATCACCATGAGCACTATCACAATGAGCACTGTCACCATGATCACTGTTTCCACGGGCACTGTCACCATGAGCATTGTCACCATGATAACGGTCACAATGGGCACTATTACCGTGATTGCGGTCACCATGGAGATTATAACCATATGAACTGTCACAATGGACATTCTCACCATGGGCATTGTCACCATGGGCATTCTCACCATGGGTACTGTCACCATGAGCAGTTTCACCATGGGCACTCTCACCATGAGCACTGTCGCCATGGGCACTCTCACTATGGGCACTGTCGCCATGAGCACTGTCACCATGGGCACTATTTCCGTGATTCCACTTACCATGGAGACTATAAGCATGGGAATGTCACAATGGGCACTATCACAATGAGCACTGTGACCATGAGGATTGTGACCATAGTCACTGTCACCAAGAGCACTGTCACATTGGGCAGTGTAACAATGGACCCTGTCACCATGGGCTCTGTCACCATGAGCAATGTCACCATGGGCACTGTTACCATGAGCACTCTCACCATTAGAACTGTCACCATGGGTACTGTCAGCATTGGAACTGTCACCATGGGCTCTGTCACCATGAGCACTGTCACCATGATCACGGGCACCATGGGCAATATTACTGTGATTGCGGTCACCATGGAGACTATAACCATGGGCAGTGTCACAATGAGCAGTATCACCATGAGCACTATCACAATGAGCACTGTCACCATGAGCACTGTCACCATGGACACTGTCACCATGGGCACTCTCACCATGGGAACTGTCACCGTGAAAAGAGTCACAAAGGGTACTATCACTATGGGTAATATCACCACAGTATATTTCACTAAGAGCACTTTCACAGTCAGCATTGTGACCATGCGCACTATCACCATGAACAGTTTCACCATGAGTACTGTCACCATGGGCACTATCACCATGAGCACTGTTGCCAGGGGAACTCTCACTATGGGAACTGTCGCCATGAGCACTGTCACTGTGAGTACTATCACCATGGGCACTGTTACCATGAGAACTGTCACCATGAGCACGGTCACCATGGGCCCTATTTCGGTGACTGTGGTTATCATGGAGAGTATATACATGGGAATGTCACAATGGGCACTATCCCCAATGAGCACTGTGACCATGAGCAATGTGACCATGGACACTGTTACCATGAGCACTGTCACATTGGGCAGTGTCACAATGTGAACTGTCACCATGGGAACTGTCACCAAGAGCACTGTCACCATGAGCACTGTCAGCATGAGCAATGTCACCATGGGCACTTAACGAGGAGCACTGTCACCATTGGCACTGTCACCATGACCACAGTCACCATGAGCACTATTACCATGAGCATTGTCACAATGGGCACTGTCACCATGGGAACTGTCACCGTGAAAAGTGTCACAAAGGATAATATCACTATGGGTACTGTCACCACAGTATATTTCACAAAGAGCACTTTCACTGTGAGCATTGTGACCATGAGCACTATCACCATGAACACACTCCCCATGAGCACTGTTTCCATGGGCACTGTCACCACGAGCACTGTCACCATGGGCATTGTCACCACGGGCACTATTACCATGATTGCGGTCAACATGGTGAATATAACCATGGACACTGTCACAACGGGCACTCTCACCATGAGCACTGTCACCGTGGGCACTGTCACCATGAGCACTCTAACCATGAGCACTATCAAAAGGGGAACTATCACTGTGATAATTGTCACCATGGGCACTGTCACCGTAGGCAATATAACCATGGGTACTGTCACCATGAGCACTGTCACCTTGGGAACCGTCACCATTGGTACTATTACCATGAGCACTATCACCATGAGCACGGTCTCCATGGGCATTTTCACCGAGATTGCGGTCACCATGGTGACTATAACCATCGGCACTCTCACAAAGGGCTTTATCACGAGAACTATCACCATTAGCACTGACACCATGAGCACTGTTACCATGGGCACTGTCACCATGAGCCCTCTCACCAAGGGAACTGTCACCGTGAACTCTGTCCCAATGGGTACTATTACCATGCGTACTGTCAGCATGGTATATTTCACTAAGAGCATTATCACTGTGAGCATTGTGACCATGAGCACGGGCACCTTGAACACTGTGAGAAAGTACACTGGCTCCATGAACACTCTCACAATGAGCACTGTCACCATGGGCTCTGTCACCATCAGAACTGTCACCATGGGCACTGTCAGCATTGCCGCTGTCACCATGAGCACTGTCACCATGGGCCCATTTACCATGGGCACTATCAACTTGAGCATGGTCACCATGAGCACTTTCGCCATGGGCACTGTGACCATGAGCACTATCACCATGAGAACTGTCACCAAAGGCATTGTCATCATTGGAACTCTCACCATGGGCACTGTCACCATGAGCACTGTCACCATGGACACTGTCACCATGGGCACTGTCACCATGGGAACTGTCACCGTGAAAAGGGTCACAAAGGGTACTATCACTATGGGTACTGTCACCACAGTATATTTCACTAAGAGCACTTGCACTGTGAGCATTGTGACCATGAGCACTGTCACCATGAATACTGTCACTATGGGCACTATCACCATGAACACTGTTGACAGGGGCACTCTCACTATGGGCACGGTCGCCAAGAGCACTTTCACCATTGCCACTGTTACCATGAGCACTGTCACCATGAGCACGGTCACCATGGGCACTATTTCTGTGATTGCGGTTACCATGGAGACTATAGGCATGGGAATGTCACAATGGGCACCATCACAAAGGGCACTGTGACCATGAGCATTGTAACCATAGTCACTGTCACCAAGAGCACTGTCACATTGGGCAGTGTAACAATGGACCCTGTCACCATGGGCTCTGTCACCATGAGCAATGTCACCATGGGCAATGTTACCATGAGCACTACCACCATTAGAACTGTCACCATGGGCACTGTCCGCCTTGGAACTATCACCATGGGCTCTGTCACCATGGGCACTGTCACCATGATCACAGTCACCATGGCCACTCTAACTGTGATTGCGGTCACCATGGAGACTATAACCATGTGCAGTGTCACAAGAGGCAGTATCACCATGAGCACTGTCACCATGGACACTTTCACCATGGGCATTGTCACCATGGGCATTCTCAACATAGGTACTATCACCATGAGCAGTTTCACCATGGGCACTATCACCATGAGCACTGTCACCATGGGCACTGTCGCCATGGGCACGGTCAGCATTGGAACTGTCACCATGGGCTCTGTCAGCATGACCACTGTCACCATGATCACCGTCACCATGCGCACTATTACTGTGATTGCTGTCACCATGGAGACTTTAACCATGGGCAGTGTCACAAGAGGCAGTATCACCGTGAGCCCTGTCACCATGGACACTGTCACCATGGACACTGTCACCATGGGAACTGTCACCGTGAAAAGTGTCACAAAGGGTACTATCACTATGGGTACTGTCACCACAGTATATTTCACTAAGAGCACTTTCACTTTGAGCATTATGATGATGAGCACTCTCACCAAGTACACTGTCACCATGAACACTCTCAGCATGAGCACGGTCACCATGGCCATTGTCACCATGAGCACAGTCACCGTGTGCACTATTACCTTGATTGCGGTCACCATGGAGACTATAACCATGGGATTGTCCAAATCGGCACTATATCCTTGAGCACTGTCACCATGAGAACTGTCACCAAGGGCACTCTCACCATGGGAACTATCACTATGAGCAATATCACCATGAGAACTGTCACCATGGGCAGTGTCAGCATTGCCACTGTCAACATGGGTTCTGTCACCTGGAGCACTGTCACCATGGGCCCAGTCACCATGGGCAATATCACCTTGAGCAGTGTCACCATGACCACAGTCACCATGAGCACTATTACCATGAGCATTGCCACCATGGGAATAGTCACCATGAGCACTCTCACCATGAGCACGGTCACCATGGGCACTATTCCCGTGGTAGCGGTCAACATGGAGACTATAACCTTGGGACTGTCACAATGGGCACTATCACCATGGGTACGGTTACGATGGGCACTATTACCGTGATTGCAGTGACCTTTCAGATTATAACCATGGGACTCTCACATCGGGCACTATCAGCATGAGCACTGTCACCATGGGCACTGTCACCCTTAGCACTTTCACCATGGACACTATCACCATGAGCACTGTCACCATGGGAACTGTCACCATGAGCACTATCACCATGGGCACTGTCACTATGAGCAATATCACCATGAGAACTGTCATCATGGGCACTGTCAGCCTTGCCACTGTCACCATGGGCCCAGTCACCATGGGCACTATCACCTTGATCAGTGTCACCATGATCAGTGTCGCCATGGGCACAGTCAGCATTGGAACTGTCACCATGGGCTCTGTCACCATGAGCACTGTCACCATGATCACGGTCACCATGGGAACAATTACTTTGATTGCGGTCACCATGGAGACTATAACCATGGGCAGTGTCACAATGTGCAGTATCACCATGAGCACTATCACAATGAGCACTGTCACCATGAGCAATCTTTCCATGAGCACTCTCACCATGAGCACTGTCACCATGGACACTGTCACCCTGGGCACTGTCACCATGGGAACTGTCACCGTGAAAAGTGTAACAAAGGATAATATCACTATGGGTACTGTCACCACTGTATATTTCACAAAGACCACTTTCACTGTGAGCATTGTGACTATGGGCACTGTCGCCATGAACTCTGTCAGTATGAGCACTGTCACCATGGGCACTATCACCATGAGCACTGTGACCATGGTCACTGTCACCATGGGCACTGTCACACTGAGCACTGTTACCATGGAAATGATCGCTTTGAGCACTGTCACCGTGGACACTGTCACGATGGTAATTGTCACCATTAACACTATCACCATGAGCACGGTCACCGTGTGCACTCTAACAGTGATGGCGCTCACCATGGACAATATAAACATGGACACTGTCACAATGGGCACTGTCGCCATGAGCACTGTCACTATGGGCACTGTCGCCATGAGCACTGTCACCATGAGCACTGTCACCATGAGCATGATCACCATGGACACTATTTCCGTGGTTACAGTTACCATGGAGAATATAAGCATGGGAATGTCACAATGGGAACTATCACTAGGAGCACTGTGACCATGACCAATGTGACCATGTCACATTGGGCAGTGTCACAATCGGGCCTGTCGCCATGGGCTCTGTCACCATGAGCACTGTCACCATGGGCACTGTCACCATGACAACTATCACCATGGGCATTGTCACTATGAACAATATCACCATGAGAAATGTCACCATGGGCACTGTCACCATGTGCCCATTCCCCATGGGAACTATCACATTGATTGCGGTCACCATGGAGACTATAACCCTCGGCAGTGTCACAATGTGCAGTATCACCATGAGCACTATCACAATGAGCACTGTCACCATGAGCAATCTTTCCATGAGCACGGTCACCATGAGCACTGTCACCATGAGCACTGTCACCATGGGAACTGTCACCGTGAAAAGTGTCACAAAGGGTCATATCACTATGGGTAATGTCACCACAGTATATTTCAGAAAGAGCACTTTCACTGTGAGCATTGCGACCATGAGCACTATCACCATGAACACTGTCACCATGAGTACTGTCACCATGAGTACTATCACCATGAGCACTGTTTCCAGGGGCACTCTCACTATGGGCACTGTCGCCATGAGCACTGTCACTATGAGCACTGTCACCATGGGCACTGTTACCATGAGCACTGTCACCATGAGCACGGTCACCATGGGCACTATTTCTGTGATTGCGGTTACCGTGGAGACTATAAGGATGGGAATGTCACAATGGGCACTATCACCATGAGCACTGTGAGCCTGGTCACTGTCACAATGAGCACTGTGACATTGGGCAGTGTCACAATGGAAACTGTCACCATGGGCACTGTCACCATGAGCACTATCAGCATGAGCAATGTCACCGTGGCCACTTAACCATGAGCACTGTCACCATTGGCACTGTCACCATGACCACAGTCACCATGAACACTATTACCATGTGCATTGTCACCATGACCACAGTCACCATGAGCACTATTACCATGAGCATTGTCACCATGGGAATTGTCAACAGAGCACTGTCACCATGAGCACGGTCACCATGGGCATTATTACCGTAGTAGCGGTTACCATGGAGACTATAACCATGGGACTGTCACAATGGGCACTATCACCATGGGTACGGTTACGATGGGCACTATTACCGTGATTGCAGTGACCATGGAGATTATAACCATGGGACTCTCACACCGGGCACTATCAGCATGAGCACTGTCACCATGGGCACTTTCACCCTGAGTACTGTCTCCATGGACACGATCACCATGAGCACTGTCACCGTGGCCACTGTCACCATGGTTAATGTCACCATTCGCACTATCACCATGAGCACGGTCACCGTGTGCACTATAACAGTGAATGTGGTCACCATGGACAGTATAAACATGGACACTGTCACAATGGGCACTGTCACCTTGAGAACTGTCACTATGGGCACTGTCGCCATGAGCACTGTAACCATGAGCACGATCACCATGGGCACTATTTCCGTGGTTGCGGTTACCATGGAGAATCTAAGCATGGGAATGTCACAATGGGAACTATCACCAGGAGCACTGTGACCATGAGCACTGTGACCATGGACATTTTCACCATGAGCACTGTCACATTGGGCAGTGTCACAATCGGCCCTATCACCATGGGCTCTGTCACCATGAGCACTGTCACCATGGGCACTGTCACCATGGGCACTGTCAGCATTGGAACTGTCACCATGGGCTCTGTCAGCATGACCACTGTCACCATGATCACAGTCACCATGCGCACTATTACTGTGATTGCGGTCACCATGGAGACTATAACCATGGGCAGTGTCACAAGAGGCAGTATCACCGTGAGCACTGTCACCATGGACACTGTCACCATGGGCACTGTCACCATGGGAACTGTCACCATGAAAAGTGTCACAAAGTGTACTATCACTATGGGTACTGTCACCACAGTATATTTCACTAAGAGCACTTTCACTTTGAGCATTATGACGATGAGCACAGTCACCATGAACACTGTCACCAAGTACACTGTCACCATGAACACTCTCAGCATGAGCACGGTCACCATGGCCATTGTCACCATGAGCACAGTCACCGTGTGCACTATTACCTTGATTGCGGTCACCATGGAGACTATAACCATGGGACTGTCAAAATCGGCACTATATCCTTGAGCACTGTCACCATGAGAACTGTCACCAAGGGCACGGTCACCATGGGAACTATCACTATGAGCAATATCACCATGAGAACTGTCACCATGGGCAGTGTCAGCATTGCCACTGTCAACATGGGGTCTGTCACCTGGAGCACTGTCACCATGGGCCCAGTCACCATGGGCAATATCACCTTGAGCAGTGTCACCATGACCACAGTCACCATGAGCACTATTACCATGAGCATTGCCACCATGGGAATTGTCACCAAGAGCACTGTCACCATGAGCACGGTCACCATGGGCACTATTCCCGTGGTAGCGGTCAACATGGAGACTATAACTTTGGGACTGTCAAAATGGGCACTATCACCATGGGTACGGTTACGATGGGCACTATTACCGTGATTGCAGTGACCTTTCAGATTATAACCATGGGACTCTCACATCGGGCACTATCAGCATGAGCACTGTCACCATGGGCATTGTCACCCTTAGCACTGTCACCATGGACACTATCACCATGAGCACTGTTACCATGGGAACTGTCACCATGAGCACTATCACCATGGGCACTGTCACTATGAGCAATATCACCATGAGAACTGTCATCATGGGCACTGTCACCATAAGCACTGTCACCATGGGTACTATCACTCTCATCACTCTCACCATGAACACTATCACTATGAGCACGGTCACAATAGGCAGTATCACCATGAGCACTGTTGCCATGGCCACTGTTGCCATGGGCACTCTCACAAAGGGCACTGTCGCCATGAGCACTGTCAACATGGGCACTATTTCCGTGATTGCGGTTACCATGGAGTGTATAAGCATGGGAATGTCTCAATGGGCACTATCACAATGAGCACTGTGACCATAGTCACCGTCACCATGAGCACTGTCACATTGGGCAGTGTAACAATGGGCCCTGTCACCATCGGCTCTGTCACCATGAGCACTGTCACCATGATCACGGTCACCATGAGCACACTATTACTGTGATTGCGGTCACCATGGAAGCTATAACCATGGGCAGTGTCGCAATGGGCAGTATCACCATGAGCACTATCAAAATGAGCACTGTCACCAGAGCACTGTCACCATGGACACTGTCACCATGGGAACTGTCACCATGGGAACTGTCACCGTGAAAAGAGTCACAAAGTGTACTATCACTATGGGTAATGTGGTAATGTCACCACAGTATATTTCACTAAGAGCACTTTCACTGTCAGCATTGTGACCATGAGCACTATCACCATGAACAGTTTCACTATGAGTACTGTCACCATGGGCACTATCACCATGAGCACTGTTGCCAGGGGAACTCTCACTATGGGTACTGTCGCCATGAGCACTGTCACTGTGAGCACTGTCACCATGGGCACTGTTACAATGAGAACTGTCACCATGAGCATGGTCACCATGGGCACTATTTCCGTGACTGTGGTTATCATGGAGAGTATATACATGGGAATGTCACAATGGGCACTATCCCCATGAGCACTGTGACCATGAGCACTGTGACCATGGACACTGTTACCATGAGCACTGTCACATTGGGCAGTGTCACAATGGGAACTGTCACCATGGGCACTGTCACCAAGAGCACTGTCACCATGAGCACTGTCAGCATGAGCAATGTCACCATGGGCAATTAACCAGGAGCACTGTCACCATTGGCACTGTCACCATGACCACAGTCACCATGAGCACTATTACCATGAGCATTGTCACCATGGGCACTGTCACCATGGGAACTGTCACCGTGAAAAGTGTCACAAAGGATAATATCACTATGGGTACTGTCACCACAGTATATTTCACAAAGAGCACTTTCACTGTGAGCATTGTGACCATGAGCACTATCACCATGAACACACTCCCCATGAGCACTGTTTCCATGGGCACTGTCACCACGAGCACTGTCACCATGGGCATTGTCACCACGGGCACTATTACCATGATTGCGGTCAACATGGTGAATATAACCATGGACACTGTCACAACGGGCACTCTCACCATGAGCACTGTCACCGTGGCCACTGTCACCATGAGCACTCTAACCATGAGCACTATCAAAAGGGGAACTATCACTGTGATAATTGTCACCATGGGCACTGTCACCGTAGGCAATATAACCATGGGTACTGTCACCATGAGCACTGTCACCTTGCGAACCGTCACCATTGGTACTATTACCATGAGCACTATCACCATGAGCACGGTCTCCATGGGCATTTTCACCGAGATTGCGGTCACCATGGTGACTATAACCATCGGCACTCTCACAAAGGGCTTTATCACGAGAACTCTCACCATTAGCACTGACACCATGAGCACTGTTACCATGGGCACTTTCACCATGAGCCCTCTCACCAAGGTAACTGTCACCGTGAACTCTGTCCCAATGGGTACTATTACCATGCGTACTGTCAGCATGGTATATTTCACTAAGAGCATTATCACTGTGAGCATTGTGACCATGAGCACGGGCACCTTGAACACTGTGAGAAAGTACACTGGCTCCATGAACACTCTCACCATGAGCACTGTCACCATGGGCTCTGTCACCATCAGAACTGTCACCATGAGCACTGTCAGCATTGCCGCTGTCACCATGAGCACTGTCACCATGGGCCCATTTACCATGGGCACTATCAACTTGAGCATGGTCACCATGAGCACTTTCGCCATGGGCACTGTGACCATGAGCACTATCACCATGAGAACTGTCACCAAAGGCATTGTCATCATTGGAACTCTCACCATGGGCACTGTCACCATGAGCACTGTCACCATGGACACTGTCACCATGGGCACTGTCACCATGGGAACTGTCACCGTGAAAAGGGTCACAAAGGGTACTATCACTATGGGTACTGTCACCACAGTATATTTCACTAAGAGCACTTGCACTGTGAGCATTGTGACCATGAGCACTGTCACCATGAATACTGTCACTATGGGCACTATCACCATGAACACTGTTGCCAGGGGCACTCTCACTATGGGCACGGTCGCCAAGAGCACTTTCACCATTGCCACTGTTACCATGAGCACTGTCACCATGAGCACGGTCACCATGGGCACTATTTCTGTGATTGCGGTTACCATGGAGACTATAGGCATGGGAATGTCACAATGGGCACCATTACAAAGGGCACTGTGACCATGAGCATTGTAACCATAGTCACTGTCACCAAGAGCACTGTCACATTGGGTAGTGTAACAATGCACCCTGTCACCATGGGCTCTGTAACCATGAGCAATGTCACCATGGGCAATGTTACCATGAGCACTAACACCATTAGAACTGTCACCATGGGCACTGTCCGCCTTGGAACTATCACCATGGGCTCTGTCACCATGAGCACTGTCACCATGATCACAGTCACCATGGCCCCTCTAACTGTGATTGCGGTCACCATGGAGACTATAACTATGTGCAGTGTCACAAGAGGCAGTATCAACATGAGCACTGTCACCATGGACACTTTCACCATGGGCATTGTCACCATGGGCATTCTCAACATGGGTACTATCACCATGAGCCGTTTCACCATGGGCACTATCACCATGAGCACCGTTGCCATGGGGACTGTCGCCATGGGCACTCTCACTATGGGCACTGTCGCCATGAGCACTGTCACCATGGGCACTATTTCCGTGATTCCACTTACCATGGAGACTATAAGCATGGGAATGTCACAATGGGCACTATCACCATGAGCACTGTGAGCCTGGTCACTGTCACCATGAGCACTGTGACATTGGGCAGTGTCACAATGGAAACTGTCACCATGGGCACTGGCACCATGAGCACTATCAGCATGAGCAATGTCACCATGGCCACTTAACCATGAGCACTCTCACCATTGGCACTGTCACCATGACCACAGTCACCATGAACACTATTACCATGTGCATTGTCACCATGACCACAGTCACCATGAGCACTATTACCATGAGCATTGTCACCATGGGAATTGTCAACAGAGCACTGTCACCATGAACACGGTCACCATGGGCATTATTACCGTGGTAGCGGTTACCATGGAGACTATAACCATGGGACTGTCACAATGGGCACTATCACCATGGGTACGGTTACGATGGGCACTATTACCGTGATTGCAGTGACCATGGAGATTATAACCATGGGACTCTCACACCGGGCACTATCAGCATGAGCACTGTCACCATGGGCACTTTCTCCCTGAGTACTGTCTCCATGGACACGATCACCATGAGCACTGTCACCGTGGCCACTGTCACCATGGTTAGTGTTACCATTCGCACTATCACCATGAGCACGGTCACCGTGTGCCCTATAACAGTGAATGTGGTCACCATGGACAGTATAAACATGGACACTGTCACAATGGGCACTGTCACCGTGAGAACTGTCACTATGGGCACTGTCGCCATGAGCACTGTAACCATGAGCACGATCAACATGGGCACTATTTCCGTGGTTGCGGTTACCATGGAGAATCTAAGCATGGGAATGTCACAATGGGAACTATCCCCAGGAGCACTGTGACCATGAGCACTGTGACCATGGTGATTGTCACCATGAGCACTGTCACATTGGGCAGTGTCACAATCGGCCCTATCACCATGGGCTCTGTCACCATGAGCAGTGTCACCATGGGCACTGTCACCATGGGCACTGTCAGCATTGGAAGTGTCACCATGGGCTCTGTCAGCATGACCACTGTCACCATGATCACACTCACCATGCGCACTATTACTGTGATTGCGGTCACCATGGAGACTAAAACTATGGGCAGTGTCACAAGAGGCAGTATCACCGTGAGCACTGTCCCCATGGACACTGTCACCATGGGCACTGTCACCATGGGAACTGTCACCGTGAAAAGTGTCACAAAGGGTCATATCACTATGGGTAATGTCACCACAGTATATTTCACAAAGAGCACTTTCACTGTGAGCATTGCGACCATGAGCACTATCACCATGAACACTGTCACCATGAGTACTGTCACCATGAGTACTATCACCATGAGCACTGTTTCCAGGGGCACTCTCACTATGGGCACTGTCGCCATGAGCACTGTCACTATGAGCACTGTCACCATGGACACTGTCACCATGGGCACTGTCACCATGGGAACTGTCACCGTGAAAAGTGTCACAAAGGATAATATCACTATGGGTAATGTCACCACAGTATATTTCACAAAGAGAACTTTCACTGTGAGCATTGTGACCATGAGCACTTTCACCATAAACACACTCCCCATGAGCACTGATTCCATGGGCACTGTCACCACGAGCACTGTCACCATGGGCATTGTCACCACAGGCACTATTACCATGATTGCGGTCAACATGGTGAATATAACCATGGACACTGTCACAACGGGCACTCTCACCATGAGCACTGTCACCGTGGGCACTGTCACCATGAGCACTCTAACCATGAGCACTATCAAAAGGGGAACTATCACTGTGATAATTGTCACCATGGGCACTGTCACCGTAGGCAATATAACCATGGGTACTGTCACCATGAGCACTGTCACCTTGGGAACCGTCACCATTGGTACTATTACCATGAGCACTATCACCATGAGCACGGTCTCCATGGGCATTTTCACCGAGATTGCGGTCACCATGGTGACTATAACCATCGGCACTCTCACAAAGGGCTTTATCACGAGAACTATCACCATTAGCACTGACACCATGAGCACTGTTACCATGGGCACTGTCACCATGAGCCCTCTCACCAAGGGAACTGTCACCGTGAACTCTGTCCCAATGGGTACTATTGCCATGCGTACTGTCACCATGGTATATTTCACTAAGAGCATTATCACTGTGAGCATTGTTACCATGAGCACGGGCACCTTGAACACTGTGAGAAAGTACACTGGCTCCATGAACACTCTCACCATGAGCACTGTCACCATGGGCTCTGTCACCATCAGAACTGTCACCATGGGCACTGTCAGCATTGCCGCTGTCACCATGAGCACTGTCACCATGGGCCCATTTAACATGGGCACTATCAACTTGAGCATGGTCACCATGAGCACTTTCGCCATGGGCACTGTGACCATGAGCACTATCACCATGAGAACTGTCACCAAAGGCATTGTCATCATTGGAACTCTCACCATGGGCACTGTCACCATGAGCACTGTCACCAAGGACACTGTCACCATGGGCACTGTCACCATGGGAACTGTCACCGTGAAAAGGGTCACAAAGGGTACTATCACTATGGGTACTGTCACCACAGTATATTTCACTAAGAGCACTTGCACTGTGAGCATTGTGACCATGAGCAGTGTCACCATGAATACTGTCACTATGGGCACTATCACCATGAACACTGTTGCCAGGGGCACTCTCACTATGGGCACGGTCGCTAAGAGCACTTTCACCATTGCCACTGTTACCATGAGCACTGTCACCATGAGCACGGTCACCATGGGCACTATTTCTGTGATTGCGGTTACCATGGAGACTGTAGGCATGGGAATGTCACAATGGGCACCATCACAAAGGGCACTGTGACCATGAGCATTGTAACCATACTCACTGTCACCAAGAGCACTGTCACATTGGGCAGTGTAACAATGCACCCTGTCACCATGGGCTCTGTCACCATGAGCAATGTCACCATGGGCAATGTTACCATGAGCACTACCACCATTAGAACTGTCACCATGGGCACTGTCCGCCTTGGAACTATCACCATGGGCTCTGTCACCATGAACACTGTCACCATGATCACGTTCACCATGGCCACTCTAACTGTGATTGCGGTCACCATGGAGACTATAACCATGTGCAGTGTCACAAGAGGCAGTATCACCATGAGCACTGTCACCATGGACACTTTCACCATGGGCATTGTCACCATGGGCATTCTCAACATGGGTACTATCACCATGAGCAGTTTCACCATGGGCACTATCACCATGAGCACTGTTGCCATGGGCACTGTCGCCATGGGCACTCTCACTATGGGCACTGTCGCCATGAGCACTGTCACCATGGGCACTATTTCCGTGATTCCACTTACCATGGAGACTATAAGCATGGGAATGTCACAATGGGCACTATCACCATGAGCACTGTGAGCCTGGTCACTGTCACCATGAGCACTGTGACATTGGGCAGTGTCACAATGGAAACTGTCACCATGGGCACTGTCACCATGAGCACTATCAGCATGAGCAATGTCACCATGGCCACTTAACCATGAGCACTGTCACCATTGGCACTGTCACCATGAACACAGTCACCATGAACACTATTACCATGTGCATTGTCACCATGACCACAGTCACCATGAGCACTATTACCATGAGCATTGTCACCATGGGAATTGTCAACAGAGCACTGTCACCATGAGCACGGTCACCATGGGCATTATTACCGTGGTAGCGGTTACCATGGAGACTATAACCATGGGACTGTCACAATGGGCACTATCACCATGGGTACGGTTACGATGGGCACTATTACCGTGATTGCAGTGACCATGGAGATTATAACCATGGGACTCTCACATCGGGCACTATCAGCATGAACACTCTCACCATGAGCACTGTTGCCATGGGCACTCTCAGTATGGGCACTGTCGCCATGAGCACTATCACCATGGGCACTATTTCTGTGATTGCGGTTACCATGGAGACTATAAGCATGGGAATATCACAATGGGCACTATTACAATGAGCACTGTGACCATGTGCATTGTGACCATAGTCATTGTCACCAAGAGCACTGTCACATTGGGCAGTGTAACAATGGACCCTTTCACCATGGGTTCTGTCACCATGAGCAATGTCACCATGGGCACTGTCAGCATTGGAACTGTCACTATGGGCTCTGTCACCATGAGCACTGTCACCATGAGCACTGTCACAATGAGCACGATCACCATGGGCACTATTTCCGTGGTTACGGTTACCATGGAGAATATAAGCATGGGAATGTCACAATGGGAACTATCACCAGGAGCACTGTGACCATGACCACTGTGACCATGGTCATTGTCACCATGAGCACTTTCGCCATGGGCACTGTCACCATGAGCACTATCACCATGGGCACTGTCACTATGAACAATATCAACATGAGAATTGTCACCATGGGCACTGTCAGCATTGCCACTATCACCATGGGCTCTGTCACCATGAGCACTGTCACCATGGACACTGTCACCCTGGGCACTGTCACCATGGGAACTGTCACCGTGAAAAGTGTCACAAAGGATAATATCACTATGGGTACTGTCACCACCGTATATTTCACAAAGACCACTTTCACTGTGAGCATTGTGACTATGGGCACTGTCGCCATGAGATCTGTCACTATGAGCACTGTCACCATGGGCACTATCACCATGAGCACTGTGACCATGGTCACTGTCACCATGAGCACTGTCACACTGGGCAGTGTCACAATGGGAACTGTCACCATGGGCACTGTCACCGAGAGCACTGTCACCATGAGCACTATCAGCATGAGCAATGTCACCATGGGTACTGAACGATGAGCACTGTCACCATGGGCACTGTCACCATGACCACAGTCACCATGAACACTATTACAATGAGGACTGTCACCATGGGAATTGTCACCATGAGCACTGTTACCATGAGCATGGTCATCATGGGCACTATTACCGTGGTAGCGGTAACCATGGAGACTATAACCATAGGACTGTCACAATGGGCACTATCACCATGGGTATGGTTAGGATGGGCACTATTACCGTGATTGCAGTGACCATGGAGATTATACGCAGGGGACTCTCACATCGGGCACGATCAGCATGAGCACAGTCACCATGGGCACTGTCACACTGAGCACTGTCACCATGGAAACGATCACTATGAGCACTGTCACCGTGGACACTGTCACGATGGTAATTGTCACCATTAACACTATCACCATGAGCACGGTCACCGTGTGCACTCTAACAGTGATGGCGCTCACCATGGACAATATAAACATGGACACTGTCACAATGGGCACTGTCGCCATGAGCACTGTCACTATGGGCACTGTCGCCATGAGCACTGTCACCATGAGCACTGTCACCATGAGCATGATCACCATGGACACTATTTCCGTGGTTACAGTTACCATGGAGAATATAAGCATGGGAATGTCACAATGGGAACTATCACTAGGAGCACTGTGACCATGACCAATGTGACCATGTCACATTGGGCAGTGTCACAATCGGGCCTGTCGCCATGGGCTCTGTCACCATGAGCACTGTCACCATGGGCACTGTCACCATGACAACTATCACCATGGGCATTGTCACTATGAACAATATCACCATGAGAAATGTCACCATGGGCACTGTCACCATGTGCCCAGTCCCCATGGGAACTATCACATTGATTGCGTCACCATGGAGACTATAACCCTCGGCAGTGTCACAATGTGCAGTATCACCATGAGCACTATCACAATGAGCACTGTCACCATGAGCAATCTTTCCATGAGCAGCGTCACCATGAGCACTGTCACCATAAGCACTGTCACCATGGACACTGTCACCATGGGCACTGTCACCATGGGAACTGTCACCGTGAAAAGTGTCACAAAGGGTCATATCACTATGGGTAATGTCACCACAGTATATTTCACAAAGAGCACTTTCACTGTGAGCATTGCGACCATGAGCACTATCACCATGAACACTGTCACCATGAGTACCATCACCATGAGCACTGTTTCCAGGGGCACTCTCACTATGGGCATTGTCGCCATGAGCACTGTCACTATGAGCACTGTCACCATGGGCACTGTTACCATGAGCACTGTCACCATGAGCACGGTCACCATGGGCACTATTTCTGTGATTGCGGTTACCGTGGAGACTATAAGGATGGGAATGTCACAATGGGCACTATCACCATGAGCACTGTGAGCCTGGTCACTGTCACAATGAGCACTGTGACATTGGGCAGTGTCACAATGGAAACTGTCACCATGGGCACTGTCACCATGAGCACTATCAGCATGAGCATTGTCACCATGGGCACTTAACCATGAGCACTGTCACCATTGGCACTGTCACCATGACCACAGTCACCATGAACACTATTACCATGTGCATTGTCACCATGACCACAGTCACCATGAGCACTATTACCATGAGCATTGTCACCATGGGAATTGTCAACAGAGCACTGTCACCATGAGCACAGTCACCATGGGCATTATTACCGTGGTAGCGGTTACCATGGAGACTATAACCATGGGACTGTCACAATGGGCAATATCACCATGGGTATGGTTATGATGGGCACTATTACCGTGATTGCAGTGACCCTGGAGATTATAACCATGGGACTCTCACATCGGGCACTATCAGCATGAGCACTGTCACCATGGGCACTTTCACCCTGAGTACTGTCTCCATGGACACGATCACCATGAGCACTGTCACCGTGGCCACTGTCACCATGGTTAATGTCACCATTCGCACTATCACCATGAGCACGGTCACCGTGTGCACTATAACAGTGAATGTGGTCACCATGGACAGTATAAACATGGACACTGTCACAAAGGGCACTGTCACCTTGAGAACTGTCACTATGGGCACTGTCGCCATGAGCACTGTAACCATGAGCACGATCACCATGGGCACTATTTCCGTGGTTGCGGTTACCATGGAGAATCTAAGCATGGGAATGTCACAATGGGAACTATCCCCAGGAGCACTGTGACCATGAGCACTGTGACCATGGTCATTGTCACCATGAGCACTGTCACATTGGGCAGTGTCACAATCGGCCCTATCTCCATGGGCTCTGTCACCATGAGCACTGTCACCATGGGGACTCTCACCATGAGCACTATCACCATGGGCACTGTCACTATGAGAAATATCACCATGAGAACTGTCACCATGGGCACTGTCACCATGAGCACTGTCAACATGTGCCCAGTCGCCATGGGCACTATCACCATGAGCACTATCACAATGAGCACTGTCACCATGAGCACTGTTTCCACGGGCACTGTCACCATGAGCATTGTCACCATGATAACGGTCACAATGGGCACTATTACCGTGATTGCGGTCACCATGGAGATTATAACCATGTGAACTGTCACAATGGACATTCTCACCATGGGCATTGTCACCATGGGCATTCTCACCATGGGTACTGTCACCATGAGCAGTTTCACCATGGGGGCACTCTCACCATGAGCACTGTCGCCATGGGCACTCTCACTATGGGCACTGTCGCCATGAGCACTGTCACCATGGGCACTATTTCCGTGATTCCACTTACCATGGAGACTATAAGCATGGGAATGTCACAATGGGCACTATCACAATGAGCACTGTGACCATGAGCATTGTGACCATAGTCACTGTCACCAAGAGCACTGTCACATTGGGCAGTGTAACAATGGACCCTGTCACCATGGGCTCTGTCACCATGAGCAATGTCACCATGGGCACTGTTACCATGAGCACTATCACCATTAGAACTGTCACCATGGGCACTGTCAGCATTGGAACTGTCACCATGGGCTCTGTCACCATGAGCACTGTCACCATGATCACGGGCACCATGGGCAATATTACTGTGATTGCGGTCACCATGGAGACTATAACCATGGGCAGTGTCACAATGGGCAGTATCACCATGAGCACTGTCACCATGGACACTGTCACCATGGGCACTGTCACCATGGGAAATGTCACCGTGAAAAGAGTCACAAAGGGTACTATCACTATGGGTAATGTCACCACAGTATATTTCACTAAGAGCACTTTCACTGTCAGCATTGTGACCATGCGCACTATCACCATGAACAGTTTCACCATGAGTACTGTCACCATGGGCACTATCACCATGAGCACTGTTGCCAGGGGAACTCTCACTATGGGAACTGTCGCCATGAGCACTGTCACTGTGAGTACTGTCACCATGGGCACTGTTACCATGAGAACTGTCACCATGGGCACGGTCACCATGGGCACTATTTCCGTGACTGTGGTTATCATGGAGAGTATATACATGGGAATGTCACAATGAGCACTATCCCCATGAGCACTGTGACCATGGACACTGTTAACATGAGCACTGTCACATTGGGCAGTGTCACAATGTGAACTGTCACCATGGGCACTGTCACCAAGAGCACTGTCACCATGAGCACTGTCAGCATGAGCAATGTCACCATGGGCACTGAACCATGAGCACTGTCACCATTGGCACTGTCACCATGACCACAGTCATCATGAGCACTATTACCATGAGCATTGTCACCATGGGAATTGTCACCATGAGCACTGTCACCATGAGCATGGTCACCGTGTTCCATATTACCGTGGTAGCGGTCACCATGGAGACTATAACCATGGGACTGTCACAATGGGCACTATCACCATGGGTATGGTTACGATGGGCCCTATTACCGTGATGGCAGTAACCATGTAGATTATAACCATGGGATTTTCACATCGGGCACTATCAGCATGAACACTGTCACGACGAGCACTGTCAACATGGACACTATCACCATGGGCACTGTCACCGTGGACATTGTCACCATGGGTATTGTCACCATTAGCACTAGCACCATGAGCACCGTCACCATGTGCACTATAACAGTGATTGCGGTCACAATGGACAATATAAACATGGACTCTGTCACCATGAGCACTCTCACCGTAGGCACTGTCACCTTGAGCACTGTCACCATGGGCACTGTCGCCATGAGAACTCTCACCATGGGCATTATCACCATGAGCACTGCCACAATGGGCACTGTCACCATAAGCACTATCAACATCGGCACTGTCACCATGAGCAATATCAAGATCACAAGGGTAACTAAGGGCAATATTACTGTGATTACCGTCACCATGGAGACTATAACCATGGGCACTGTCACAATGGGCACTATCACCATGAGCACGATCGCCATGAGCACTCTCACCATGGGCACTGTCACCATAAGCACTGTCACCATGGGTACTATCACTCTCATCACTCTCACCATGAACACTATCACTATGAGCACGGTCACAATAGGCAGTATCACCATGAGCACTGTTGCCATGGCCACTGTTGCCATGGGCACTCTCACAAAGGGCACTGTCGCCATGAGCACTGTCAACATGGGCACTATTTCCGTGATTGCGGTTACCATGGAGTGTATAAGCATGGGAATGTCTCAATGGGCACTATCACAATGAGCACTGTGACCATAGTCACTGTGACCATGAGCACTGTCACATTGGGCAGTGTAACAATGGGCCCTGTCACCATCGGCTCTGTCACCATGAGCACTGTCACCATGATCACGGTCACCATGAGCACACTATTACTGTGATTGCGGTCACCATGGAGACTATAACCATGGGCAGTGTCGCAATGGGCAGTATCACCATGAGCACTATCAAAATGAGCACTGTCACCAGAGCACTGTCACCATGGACACTGTCACCATGGGAACTGTCACCATGGGAACTGTCACCGTGAAAAGAGTCACAAAGGGTACTATCACTATGGATAATGTGGTAATGTCACCACAGTATATTTCACTAAGAGCACTTTCACTGTCAGCATTGTGACCATGAGCACTATCACCATGAACAGTTTCACTATGAGTACTGTCACCATGGGCACTATCACCATGAGCACTGTTGCCAGGGGAACTCTCACTATGGGAACTGTCGCGATGAGCACTGTCACTGTGAGTACTGTCACCATGGGCACTGTTACAATGAGAACTGTCACCATGAGCATGGTCACCATGCCACTATTTCCGTGACTGTGGTTATCATGTAGAGTATATACATGGGAATGTCACAATGGGCACTATCCCCATGAGCACTGTGACCATGAGCACTGTGACCATGGACACTGTTACCATGAGCACTGTCACATTGGGCAGTGTCACAATGGGAACTGTCACCATGGGCACTGTCACGAAGAGCACTGTCACCATGAGCACTGTCAGCATGAGCAATGTCACCATGGGCACTTAACCAGGAGCACTGTCACCATTGGCACTGTCACCATGACCACAGTCACCATGAGCACTATTACCATGAGCATTGTCACCATGGGCACTGTCACCATGGGAACTGTCACCGTGAAAAGGGTCACAAAGGGTACTATCACTATGGGTACTGTCACCACAGTATATTTCACTAAGAGCACTTGCACTGTGAGCATTGTGAACATGAGCACTGTCACCATGAATACTGTCACTATGGGCACTATCACCATGAACACTGTTGCCAGGGGCACTCTCACTATGGGCACGGTCGCCAAGAGCACTTTCACCATTGCCACTGTTACCATGAGCACTGTCACCATGAGCACGGTCACCATGGGCACTATTTCTGTGATTGCGGTTACCATGGAGACTGTAGGCATGGGAATGTCACAATGGGCACCATCACAAAGGGCACTGTGACCATGAGCATTGTAACCATAGTCACTGTCACCAAGAGCACTGTCACATTGGGCAGTGTAACAATGGACCCTGTCACCATGGGCTCTGTCACCATGAGCAATGTCACCATGGGCAATGTTACCATGAGCACTACCACCATTAGAACTGTCACCATGGGCACTGTCCGCCTTGGAACTATCACCATGGGCTCTGTCACCATGAGCACTGTCACCATGATCACAGTCACCATGGCCACTCTAACTGTGATTGCGGTCACCATGGAGACTATGACCATGTGCAGTGTCACAAGAGGCAGTATCAACATGAGCACTGTCACCATGGACACTTTCACCATGGGCATTGTCACCATGGGCATTCTCAACATGGGTACTATCACCATGAGCCGTTTCACCATGGGCACTACCACCATGAGCACCGTTGCCATGGGGACTGTCGCCATGGGCACTCTCACTATGGGCACTGTCGCCATGAGCACTGTCACCATGGGCACTATTGCCGTGATTCCACTTACCATGGAGACTATAAGCATGGGAATGTCACAATGGGCACTATCACCATGAGCACTGTGAGCCTGGTCACTGTCACCATGAGCACTGTGACATTGGGCAGTGTCACAATGGAAACTGTCACCATGGGCACTGTCACCATGAGCACTATCAGCATGAGCAATGTCACCATGGCCACTTAACCATGAGCACTGTCACCATTGGCACTGTCACCATGACCACAGTCACCATGAACACTATTACCATGTGCATTGTCACCATGACCACAGTCACCATGAGCACTATTACCATGAGCATTGTCACCATGGGAATTGTCAACAGAGCACTGTCACCATGAGCACGGTCACCATGGGCATTATTACCGTGGTAGCGGTTACCATGGAGACTATAACCATGGGACTGTCACAATGGGCACTATCACCATGGGTAAGGTTACGATGGGCACTATTACCGTGATTGCAGTGACCATGGAGATTATAACCATGGGACTCTCACACCGGGCACTATCAGCATGAGCACTGTCACCATGAGCACTTTCTCCCTGAGTACTGTCTTCATGGACACGATCACCATGAGCACTGTCACCGTGGCCACTGTCACCATGGTTAGTGTTACCATTCGCACTATCACCATGAGCACGGTCACCGTGTGCACTACAACAGTGAATGTGGTCACCATGGACAGTATAAACATGGACACTGTCACAATGGGCACTGTCACCTTGAGAACTGTCACTATGGGCACTGTCGCCATGAGCACTGTAACCATGAGCACGATCACCATGGGCACTATTTCCGTGGTTGCGGTTACCATGGAGAATCTAAGCATGGGAATGTCACAATGGGAACTATCACCAGGAGCACTGTGACCATGAGCACAGTGACCATGGTCATTGTCACCATGAGCACTGTCACATTGGGCAGTGTCACAATCGGCCCTATCACCATGGGCTCTGTCACCATGAGCACTCTCACCATGGGCACTGTCACCATGGGCACTGTCAGCATTGGAACTGTCACCATGGGCTCTGTCAGCATGACCACTGTCACCATGATCACAGTCACCATGCGCACTATTACTGTGATTGCGGTCACCATGGAGACTATAACCATGGGAAGTGTCACAAGAGGCAGTATCACCGTGAGCACTGTCACCATGGACACTGTCACCATGGGCACTGTCACCATGGGAACTGTCACCGTGAAAAGTGTCACAAAGGGTACTATCACTATGGGTACTGTCACCACAGTATATTTCACTAAGAGCACTTTCACTTTGAGCATTATGACGATGAGCACAGTCACCATGAACACTGTCACCAAGTACACTGTCACCATGAACACTCTCAGCATGAGCACGGTCACCATGGCCATTGTCACCATGAGCCCAGTCACCGTGTGCACTATTACCTTGATTGCGGTCACCATGGAGACTATAACCATGGGACTGTCAAAATCGGCACTATATCCTTGAGCACTGTCACCATGAGAACTGTCACCAAGGGCACTGTCACCATGGGAACTATCACTATGAGCAATATCACCATGAGAACTGTCACCATGGGCAGTGTCAGCATTGCCACTGTCAACATGGGGTCTGTCACCTGGAGCACTGTCACCATGGGCCCAGTCACATGGGCAATATCACCTTGAGCGGTGTCACCATGACCACAGTCACCATGAGCACAATTACCATGAGCATTGCCACCATGGGAATTGTCACCAAGAGCACTGTCACCATGAGCACGGTCACCATGGGCACTATTCCCGTGGTAGCGGTCAACATGGAGACTATAACCTTGGGACTGTCACAATGGGCACTATCACCATGGGTACGGTTACGATGGGCACTATTACCGTGATTGCAGTGACCTTTCAGATTATAACCATGGGACTCTCACATCGGGCACTATCAGCATGAGCACTGTCACCATGGGCATTGTCACCCTTAGCACTGTCACCATGGACACTAACACCATGAGCACTGTTACCATGGGAACTGTCACCATGAGCACTATCACCATGGGCACTGTCACTATGAGCAATATCACCATGAGAACTGTCATCATGGGCACTGTCAGCCTTGCCACTGTCACCATGGGCCCAGTCACCATGGGCACTATCTCCTTGATCAGTGTCACCATGATCAGTGTCGCCATGGGCACAGTCAGCATTGGAACTGTCACCATGGGCTCTGTCACCATGAACACTGTCACCATGATCACGGTCACCATGGGAACTATTACTTTGATTGCGGTCACCATGGAGACTATAACCATGGGCAGTGTCACACTGTGCAGTATCACCATGAGCACTATCACAATGAGCACTGTCACCATGAGCAATCTTTCCATGAGCACTGTCACCATGAGCACTGTCACCGTGGACACTGTCACCCTGGGGACTGTCACCATGGGAACTGTCACCGTTAAAAGTGTCACAAAGGATAATATCACTATGGGTACTGTCACCACCGTATATTTCACAAAGACCACTTTCACTGTGAGCATTGTGACTATGGGCACTGTCGCCATGCGCTCTGTCACTATGAGCACTGTCACCATGGGCACTATCACCATGAGCACTGTGACCATGGTCACTGTCACCATGAGCACTGTCACACTGGGCAGTGTCACAATGGGAACTGTCACCATGGGCACTGTCACCATGAGCACTATCAGCATGAGCAATGTCACCATGGGTACTGAACGATGAGCACTGTCACCATTGGCACTCTCACCATGACCACAGTCACCATGAACACTATTACCATGAAGAGTGTCACCATGGGAATTGTCACCATGAGCACTGTTACCATGAGCACGGTCACCATGGGCACTATTACCGTGGTAGCGGTCACCATGGAGACTATAACCATGGGACTGTCACAATGGGCACTATCACCCTGGGGACGGTTACGATGGGCCCTATTACCGTGATGGCAGTGACCATGTAGATTATAAGCATGGGACTCTCACATCGGGCACTATCAGCATGAGCACTGTCACCATGGGCACTGGCACCATGGACACTATCACCATGGACACTATCACCATGAGCACTGTCACCGTGGACACTGTCACCATGGTTATTGTCACCATTAGCACTATCACCATGAGCACGGTCACCGTGTGCACTATAAGAGTGAAAGCGGTCACCATGGACAATATAAACATGGACACTGTCACAATGGGCACTGTCACCATGAGTACTGTCACTTTGGGCACTGTTGCCATGAGCACTGTCACCAGAGGCACTGTCACCATGAGCACTGTCACCATGAGCACGATCACCTTGGGCACTATTTCCGTGGTTACGGTTACCATGGAGAATATAAGCATTGGAATGTCACAATGGGAACTATCCCCAGGAGCACTGTGACCATGAGCACTGTGACCATGGTCATTGTCACCATGAGCACTGTCACATTGGGCAGTGTCACAATCGGCCCTGTCGCCATGGGCTCTGTCACCATGAGCACTGTCACATTGGGCACTGTCACCATGACCACTATCACCATGGGCACTGTCACTATGAACAATATCACCATGAGTACTGTCACCATGAGCACGATCACCATGGGCACTATTTCCGTGGTTGCGGTTACCATGGAGAATATAAGCATGGGAATGTCACACTGGGAAATATCACCAGGAGCACTCTGACCACGGTCATTGTCACCATGAGCACTGTCACATTGGGCAGTGTCACAATCGGCCCTATCACCATGGGCTCTGTCACCATGAGCACTTTCACCATGGGCACTGTCACTATGAGCAATATTACCATGAGAACTGTCTCCATCGGCACTGTCAGCATTGCCACTGTCACCATGAGCACTGTCACCATGTGCCCAGTCACCATGGGCAGTATCACCATGAGCAATATTACAATGAGCTCTGTCACCATGAGCACTGTTTCCATGGGCACTGTCACCGTGAGCATTGTCACCATGATAACGGTCACAATGGGCACTATTACCGTGATTGCGGTCACCAATGAGATTATAACCATGTGAACTGTCACAATGGACACGGTCACCATGGGCATTGTCACCATGGGCATTTTCACCTTGGGTACTGTCACCATGAGCACTGTTGCCATGGGCACTGTTGCCATGGGCACTCTCACTATGGGCACTGTCGCCATGAGCACTGTCACCATGGGCACTATTTCCATGACTGTGGTTACCATGGAGACTATAAGCATGGGAATGTCACAATGGGCACTATCACAATGAGCACTGTGACCATGAGCATTGTAACCATAGTCACTGTCACCATGAGCACTGTCACATTGGGCATTGTAACAATGGACCCTGGCTCTGTCAGCATGACCACTGTCACCATGATCACAGTCACCATGCGCACTATTACTGTGATTGCGGTCACCATGGAGACTATATCCATGGGCAGTGTCACAAGAGGCAGTATCACCATGAGCACTGTCACCATGGACACTGTCACCATGGGCACTGTCACCATGGGAACTGTCACCGTGAAAAGTGTCACAAAGGGTACTATCACTATGGGTACTGTCACCACAGTATATTTCACAAAGAGCACTTTCACTGTGAGCATTGCGACCATGAGCACTATCACCATGAACACTGTCACCATGAGTACTGTCACCATGAGTACTATCACCATGATCACTGTTTCCAGGGGCACTCTCACTATGGGCACTGTCGCCATGAGCACTGTCACTATGAGCACTGTCACCATGGGCACTGTTACCATGAGCACTGTCACCATGAGCACGGTCACCATGGGCACTATTTCTGTGATTGCGGTTACCGTGGAGACTATAAGGATGGGAATGTCACAATGGGCACTATCACCATGAGCACTGTGAGCCTGGTCACTGTCACCATGAGAACTGTGACATTTGGCAGTGTCACAATGGAAACTGTCACCATGGGCACTGTCACCATGAGCACTATCAGCATGAGCATTGTCACCATGGGCACTTAACCATGAGCACTGTCACCATTGGCACTGTCCCCATGACCACAGTCACCATGAACGCTATTACCATGTGCATTGTCACCATGACCACAGTCACCATGAGCACTATTACTGTGATTGCGGTCACCATGGAGACTATAACCATGGGCAGTGTCACAAGAGGCAGTATCACCGTGAGCACTGTCACCATGGACACTGTCACCATGGGCACTGTCACCATGGGAACTGTCACCGTGAAAAGTGTCACAAAGGGTACTATCACTATGGGTACTGTCACCACAGTATATTTCACTAAGAGCACTTTCACTTTGAGCATTATGACGATGAGCACAGTCACCATGAACACTGTCACCAAGTACACTGTCACCATGAACACTCTCAGCATGAGCACGGTCACCATGGCCATTGTCACCATGAGCACAGTCACCGTGTGCTCTATTACCTTGATTGCGGTCACCATGGAGACTATAACCATGGGACTGTCAAAATCGGCACTATATCCTTGAGCACTGTCACCATGAGAACTGTCACCAAGGGCACTGTCACCATGGGAACTATCACTATGAGCAATATCACCATGAGATCTGTCACCATGGGCACTGTCAGCATTGCCACTGTCAACATGGGGTCTGTCACCATGAGCACTATCACCATGAACAGTTTCACTATGAGTACTGTTACCATGGGCACTATCACCATGAGCACTGTTGCCAGGGGAACTCTCACTATGGGAACTGTCGCCATGAGCACTGTCACTTTGAGTACTGTCACCATGGGCACTGTTACAATGAGAACTGTCACCATGAGCATAGTCACCATGGGCACTATTTCCGTGACTGTGGTTATCATGGAGAGTATATACATGGGAATGTCACAATGGGCAATATACCCATGAGCACTGTGACCATGAGCACTGTGACCATGGACACTGTTACCATGAGCACTGTCACATTGGGCAGTGTCACAATGTGAACTGTCACCATGGGCACTGTCACCAAGAGCACTGTCACCATGAGCACTGTCAGCATGAGCAATGTCACCATGGGCACTTAACCAGGAGCACTGTCACCATTGGCACTGTCACCATGACCACAGTCACCATGAGCACTATTACCATGAGCATTGTCACCATGGGCACTGTCACCATGGGAACTGTCACCGTGAAAAGTGTCACAAAGGGTAATATCACTATGGGTACTGTCACCACAGTATATTTCACAAAGAGCACTTTCACTGTGAGCATTGTGACCATGAGCACTATCACCATGAACACACTCCCCATGAGCACTGTTTCCATGGGCACTGTCAACACGAGCACTGTCACCATGGGCATTCTCACCACGGGCACTATTACCATGATTGCGGTCAACATGGTGAATATAACCATGGACACTGTCACAACGGGCACTCTCACCATGAGCACTGTCCCCGTGGGCACTGTCACCATGAGCACTCTAACCATGAGCACTATCAAAAGGGGAACTATCACTGTGATATTTGTCACCATGGGCACTGTCACCGTAGGCAATATAACCATGGGTACTGTCACCATGAGCACTGTCACCTTGGGAACCGTCACCATTGGTACTATTACCATGAGCACTATCACCATGAGCACGGTCTCCATGGGCATTTTCACCGAGATTGCGGTCACCATGGTGACTATAACCATCGGCACTCTCACAAAGGGCTTTATCACGAGAACTCTCACCATTAGCACTGACACCATGAGCACTGTTACCATGGGCACTGTCACCATGAGCCCTCTCTCCAAGGGAACTGTCACCGTGAACTCTGTCCCAATGGGTACTATTACCATGCGTACTGTCAGCATGGTATATTTCACTAAGAGCATTATCACTGTGAGCATTGTGACCATGAGCACGGGCACCTTGAACACTGTGAGAAAGTACACTGGCTCCATGAACACTCTCACCATGAGCACTGTCACCATGGGCTCTGTCACCATCAGAACTGTCACCATGAGCACTGTCAGCATTGCCGCTGTCACCATGAGAACTGTCACCATGGGCCCATTTACCATGGGCACTATCAACTTGAGCATGGTCACCATGAGCACTTTCGCCATGGGCACTGTGACCATGAGCACTATCACCATGAGAACTGTCACCAAAGGCATTGTCATCATTGGAACTCTCACCATGGGCACTGTCACCATGAGCACTGTCACCATGGACACTGTCACCATGGGCACTGTCACCATGGGAACTGTCACCGTGAAAAGGGTCACAAAGGGTACTATCACTATGGGTACTGTCACCACAGTATATTTCACTAAAAGCACTTGCACTGTGAGCATTGTGACCATGAGCACTGTCACCATGAATACTGTCACTATGGGCACTATCACCATGAACACTGTTGCCAGGGGCACTCTCACTATGGGCACGGTCACCAAGAGCACTTTCACCATTGCCACTGTTACCATGAGCACTGTCACCATGAGCACGGTCCCCATGGGCACTATTTCTGTGATTGCGGTTACCATGGAGACTATAGGCATGGGAATGTCACAATGGGCACCATCACAAAGGGCACTGTGACCATGAGCATTGTAACCATAGTCACTGTCACCAAGAGCACTGTCACATTGGGTAGTGTAACAATGGACCCTGTCACCAAGGGCTCTCTCACCATGAGCAATGTCACCATGGGCAATGTTACCATGAGCACTACCACCATTAGAACTGTCACCATGGGCACTGTCCGCCTTGGAACTATCACCATGGGCTCTGTCACCATGAGCACTGTCACCATGATCACAGTCACCATGGCCCCTCTAACTGTGATTGCGGTCACCATGGAGACTATAACTATGTGCAGTGTCACAAGAGGCAGTATCAACATGAGCACTGTCACCATGGACACTTTCACCATGGGCATTGTCACCATGGGCATTCTCAACATGGGTACTATCACCATGAGCAGTTTCACCATGGGCACTATCACCATGAGCACTGTTGCGATGGGCACTGTCGCCATGGGCACTCTCACTTTGGGCACTGTCGCCATGAGCACTGTCACCATGGGCACTATTTCCGTGATTCCACTTACCATGGAGACTATAAGCATGGGAATGTCACAATGGGCACTATCACCATGAGCACTGTGAGCCTGGTCACTGTCACCATGAGCACTGTGACATTGGGCAGTGTCACAATGGAAACTGTCACCATGGGCACTGTCACCATGAGCACTATCATCATGAGCAATGTCACCATGGCCACTTAACCATGAGCACTGTCACCATTGGCACTGTCACCATGACCACAGTCACCATGAACACTATTACCATGTGCATTGTCACCATGACCACAGTCACCATGAGCACTATTACCATGAGCATTGTCACCATGGGAATTGTCAACAGAGCACTGTCACCATGAGCACGGTCACCATGGGCATTATTACCGTGGTAGCGGTTACCATGGAGACTATAACCATGGGACTGTCACAATGGGCACTATCACCATGGGTACGGTTACGATGGGCACTATTACCGTGATTGCAGTGACCATGGAGATTATAACCATGGGACTCTCACACCGGGCACTATCAGCATGAGCACTGTCACCATGGGCACTTTCTCCCTGAGTACTGTCTCCATGGACACGATCACCATGAGCACTGTCACCGTGGCCACTGTCACCATGGTTAGTGTTACCATTCGCACTATCACCATGAGCACGGTCACCGTGTGCACTACAACAGTGAATGTGGTCACCATGGACAGTATAAACATGGACACTGTCACAATGGGCACTGTCACCTTGAGAACTGTCACTATGGGCACTGTCGCCATGAGCACTGTAACCATGAGCACGATCACCATGGGCACTATTTCCGTGGTTGCGGTTACCATGGAGAATCTAAGCATGGGAATGTCACAATGGAAACTATCCCCAGGAGCACTGTGACCATGAGCACTGTGACCATGGTCATTGTCACCATGAGCACTGTCACATTGGGCAGTGTCACAATCGGCCCTATCACCATGGGCTCTGTCACCATGAGCACTGTCACCATGGGCACTGTCACCATGGGCACTGTCAGCATTGGAACTGTCACCATGGGCTCTGTCAGCATGACCACTGTCACCATGATCACAGTCACCATGCGCAATATTACTGTGATTGCGGTCACCATGGAGACTATAACCATGGGCACTGTCACAAGAGGCAGTATCACCGTGAGCACTGTCACCATGGACACTGTCACCATGGGCACTCTCACCATGGGAACTGTCACCGTGAAAAGTGTCACAAAGGGTACTATCACTATGGGTACTGTCACCACAGTATATTTCACTAAGAGCACTTTCACTTTGAGCATTATGACGATGAGCACAGTCACCATGAACACTGTCACCAAGTACACTGTCACCATGAACACTCTCAGCATGAGCACGGTCACCATGGCCCTTGTCACCATGAGCACAGTCACCGTGTGCACTATTACCTTGATTGCGGTCACCATGCAGACTATAACCATGGGACTGTCAAAATCGGCACTATATCCTTGAGCACTGTCACCATGAGAACTGTCACCAAGGGCACTCTCACCATGGGAACTATCACTATGAGCAATATCACCATGAGAACTGTCACCATGGGCAGTGTCAGCATTGCCACTGCCATCATGGGCTCTGTCACCTGGAGCACTGTCACCATGGGCCCAGTCACCATGGGCAATATCACCTTGAGCAGTGTCACCATGACCACAGTCACCATGAGCACTATTACCATGAGAATTGCCACCATGGGAATTGTCACCATGAGCACTGTCACCATGAGCACGGTCACCATGGGCACTATTCCCGTGGTAGCGGTCAACATGGAGACTATAACCTTGGGACTGTCACAATGGGCACTATCACCATGGGTACGGTTACGATGGGCACTATTACAGTGATTGCAGTGACCTTTCAGATTATAACCATGGGACTCTCACATCGGGCACTATCAGCATGAGCACTGTCACCATGGGCACTGTCACCCTTAGCACTGTCACCATGGACACTATCACCATGAGCACTGTCACCATGGGAACTGTCACCATGAGCACTATCACCATGGGCACTGTCACTATGAGCAATATCACCATGAGAACTGTCATCATGGGCACTGTCAGCCTTGCCACTGTCACCATGGGCCCAGTCACCATGGGCACTATCACCTTGATCAGTGTCACCATGATCAGTGTCGCCATGGGCACAGTCAGCATTGGAACTGTCACCATGGGCTCTGTCACCATGAGCACTGTCACCATGATCACGGTCACCATGGGAACTATTACTTTGATTGCGGTCACCATGGAGACTATAACCATGGGCAGTGTCACAATGTGCAGTATCACCATGAGCACTATCACAATGAGCACTGTCACCATGAGCAATCTTTCCATGAGCACTCTCACCATGAGCACTGTCACCGTGGACACTGTCACCCTGGGCACTGTCACCATGGGAACTGTCACCGTGAAAAGTGTCACAAAGGATAATATCACTATGGGTACTGTCACCACCGTATATTTCACAAAGACCACTTTCACTGTGAGCATTGTGAGTATGGGCACTGTCGCCATGAGCTCTGTCACTATGAGCACTGTCACCATGGGCACTATCACCATGAGCACTGTGACCATGGTCACTGTCACCATGAGCACTGTCACACTGGGCAGTGTCACAATGGGAACTGTCACCATGGGCACTGTCACCGAGAGCACTGTCACCATGAGCACTATCAGCATGAGCAATGTCACCATGGGTAATGAACGATGAGCACTGTCACCATTTGCACTGTCACCATGACCACAGTCACCATGAACACTATTACCATGAGGATTGTCACCATGGGAATTGTCACCATGAGCACTGTTACCATGAGCATGGTCACCATGGGCACTATTACCGTGGTAGCGGTAACCATGGAGACTATAACCATAGGACTGTCACAATGGGCACTATCACCATGGGTATGGTTACGATGGGCACTATTACCGTGATGGCAGTGACCCTGGAGATTATACGCAGGGGACTCTCACATCAGGCACTATCAGCATGAGCACAGTCACCATGGGCACTGTCACACTGAGCACTGTCACCATGGAAACGATCACTATGAGCACTGTCACCGTGGACACTGTCACGATGGTAACTGTCACCATTAACAGTATCACCATGAGCACGGTCACCGTGTGCACTCTAACAGTGATGGCGGTCACCATGGACAATATAAACATGGTCACTGTCACAATGGGCACTGTCGCCATGAGCACTGTCACTATGGGCACTGTCGCCATGAGCACTGTCACCATGAGCACTGTCACCATGAGCATGATCACCATGGACACTATTTCCGTGGTTACAGTTACCATGGAGAATATAAGCATGGGAATGTCACAATGGGAACTATCACTAGGAGCACTGTGACCATGACCAATGTGACCATGTCACATTGGGCAGTGTCACAATCGGGCCTGTCGCCATGGGCTCTGTCACCATGAGCACTGTCACCATGGGCACTGTCACCATGACAACTATCACCATGGGCATTGTCACTATGAACAATATAACCATGAGAAATGTCACCATGGGCACTGTCACCATGTGCCCAGTCCCCATGGGAACTATCACTTTGATTGCGGTCACCATGGAGACTATAACCCTCGGCAGTGTCACAATGTGCAGTATCACCATGAGCACTATCACAATGAGCACTGTCACCATGAGCAATCTTTCCATGAGCACTCTCACCACGAGCACTGTCACCATGGGCACTTTCTCCCTGAGTACTGTCTCCATGGACACGATCACCATGAGCACTGTCCCCGTGGCCACTGTCACCATGGTTAGTGTTACCATTCGCACTATCACCATGAGCACGGTCACCGTGTGCACTATAACAGTGAATGTGGTCACCATGGACAGTATAAACATGGACACTGTCACAATGGGCACTGTCACCTTGAGAACTGTCACCATGGGCACTGTCACCATGAGCACTGTAACCATGAGCACGATCAAGATGGGAACTATTTCCGTGGTTGCGGTTACCATGGAGAATCTAAGCATGGGAATGTCACAATGGGAACTATCACCAGGAGCACTGTGACCATGAGCACTGTGAACATGGTCATTGTCACCATGAGCACTGTCACATTGGGCAGTGTCACTATCGGCCCTATCACCATGGGCTCTGTCAACATGAGCAATGTCACCATGGGCACTGTCACCATGGGCACTGTCAGCATTGGAACTGTCACCATGGGCTCTGTCAGCATGACCACTGTCACCATGATCACAGTCACCATGTGCACTATTACTGTGATTGCGGTCACCATGGAGACTATAACCATGGGCAGTGTCACAAGAGGCAGTATCACCGTGAGCACTGTCACCATGGACACTGTCACCATGGGCACTGTCACCATGGGAACTGTCACCGTGAAAAATGTCACCAAGGGTACTATCACTATGGGTACTGTCACCACAGTATATTTCACTAAGAGCACTTTCACTTTGAGCATTATGACGATGAGCACAGTCACCATGAACACTGTCACCAAGTACACTGTCACCATGAACACTCTCAGCATGAGCACGGTCACCATGGCCATTGTCACCATGAGCACAGTCACCGTGTGCACTATTACCTTGATTGCGGTCACCATGGAGACTATAACCATGGGACTGTCAAAATCGGCACTATATCCTTGAGCACTGTCACCATGAGAACTGTCACCAAGGGCACTGTCACCATGGGAACTATCACTATGAGCAATATCACCATGAGAACTGTCACCATGGGCAGTGTCAGCATTGCCACTGCCAACATGGGCTCTGTCACCTGGAGCACTGTCACCATGGGCCCAGTCACCATGGGCAATATCACCTTGAGCAGTGTCACCATGACCACAGTCACCATGAGCACTATTACCATGAGCATTGCCACCATGGGAATTGTCACCAAGAGCACTGTCACCATGAGCACGGTCACCATGGGCACTATTCCCGTGGTAGCGGTCAACATGGAGACTATAACCTTGGGACTGTCACAATGGGCACTATCACCATGGGTACGGTTACGATGGGCACTATTACCGTGATTGCAGTGACCTTTCAGATTATAACCATGGGACTCTCACATCGGGCACTATCAGCATGAGCACTGTCACCATGGGCATTGTCACCCTTAGCACTGTCACCATGGACACTATCACCATGAGCACTGTCACCATGGGAACTGTCACCATGAGCACTATCACCATGGGCACTGTCAGCCTTGCCACTGTCACCATGGGCCCTGTCACCATGGGCACTATCTCCTTGATGAGTGTCACCATGATCAGTGTCGCCATGGGCACAGTCAGCATTGGAACTGTCACCATGGGCTCTGTCACCATGAGCATTGTCACCATGATCACGGTCACCATGGGAACTATTACTTTGATTGCGGTCACCATGGAGACTATAACCATGGGCAGTGTCACAATGTGCAGTATCACCATGAGCACTATCACAATGAGCACTGTCACCATGAGCAATCTTTCCATGAGCACTCTCACCATGAGCACTGTCACCATGGACACTGTCACCCTGGGCACTGTCACCATGGGAACTGTCACCGTGAAAAGTGTCACAAAGGATAATATCACTATGGGTACTGTCACCACCGTATATTTCACAAAGACCACTTTCACTGTGAGCATTGTGACTATGGGCACTGTCGCCATGCGCTCTGTCACTATGAGCACTGTCACCATGGGCACTATCACCATGAGCACTGTGACCATGGTCACTGTCACCATGAGCACTGTCACACTGGGCAGTGTCACAATGGGAACTGTCACCACGGGCACTGTCACCATGAGCACTATCAGCATGAGCAATGTCACCATGGGTAATGAACGATGAGCACTGTCACCATTGGCACTCTCACCATGACCACAGTCACCATGAACACTATTACCATGAGGATTGTCACCATGGGAATTGTCACCATGAGCACTGTTACCATGAGCACGGTCACCATGGGCACTATTACCGTGGTAGCGGTCACCATGGAGACTATAACCATGGGACTGTCACAATGGGCACTATCACCCTGGGCACGGTTACGATGGGCCCTATTACTGTGATGGCAGTGACCATGTAGATTATAAGCATGGGACTCTCACATCGGGCACTATCAGCATGAGCACTGTCACCAAGGGCACTGGCACCATGGACACTATCACCATGGACACTATCACCATGAGCACTGTCACTGTGGACACTGTCACCATGGTTATTGTCACCATTAGCACTATCACCATGAGCACGGTCACCGTGTGCACTATAAGAGTGAAAGCGGTCACCATGGACAATATAAACATGGACACTGTCACAATGGGCACTGTCACCATGAGTACTGTCACTTTGGGCACTGTTGCCATGAGCACTGTCACCAGAGGCACTGTCACCATGAGCACTGTCACCATGAGCACGATCACCTTGGGCAGTATTTCCGTGGTTACGGTTACCATGGAGAATATAAGCATGGGAATGTCACAATGGGAACTATCACCAGGAGCACTGTGACCATGACCACTGTGACCATGGTCATTGTCACCATGAGCACTGTCACATTGGGCAGTGTCACAATCGGCCCTGTCGCCATGGGCTCTGTCACCATGAGCACTGTCACCATGGGCACTGTCACCATGACCACTATCACCATGGGCACTGTCACTATGAACAATATCACCATGAGTACTGTCACCATGAGCACGATCACCATGGGCACTATTTCTGTGGTTGCGGTTACCATGGAGAATATAAGCATGGGAATGTCACACTGGGAAATATCACCAGGAGCACTCTGACCACGGTCATTGTCACCATGAGCACTGTCACATTGGGCAGTGTCACAATCGGCCCTATCACCATGGGCTCTGTCACCATGAGCACTTTCACCATGGGCACTGTCACTATGAGCAATATTACCATGAGAACTGTCTCCATCGGCACTGTCAGCATTGCCATTGTCACCATGAGCACTGTCACCATGTGCCCAGTCACCATGGGCAGTATCACCATGAGCAATATTACAATGAGCTCTGTCACCATGAGCACTGTTTCCATGGGCACTGTCACCGTGAGTATTGTCACCATGATAACGGTCACAATGGGCACTATTACCGTGATTGCGGTCACCAATGAGATTATAACCATGTGAACTGTCACAATGGACACGGTCACCATGGGCAATGTCACCATGGGCATTTTCACCTTGGGTACTGTCACCATGAGCGTTTTCACCATAGGCACTCTCACCATGAGCACTGTTGCCATGGACACTGTCGCCATGGGCACTCTCACTATGGGCACTGTCTCCATGAGCACTGTCACCATGGGCACTATTTCCATGACTGTGGTTACCATGGAGACTATAAGCATGGGAATGTCACAATGGGCACTATCACAATGAGCACTGTGACCATGAGCATTGTAACCATAGTCACTGTCACCATGAGCACTGTCACATTGGGCATTGTAACAATGGACCCTGGCTCTGTCAGCATGACCACTGTCACCATGATCACAGTCACCATGCGCACTATTACTGTGATTGCGGTCACCATGGAGACTATATCCATGGGCAGTGTCACAAGAGGCAGTATCACCATGAGCACTGTCACCATGGACACTGTCACCATGGGCACTGTCACCATGGGAACTGTCACCGTGAAAAGTGTCACAAAGGGTACTATCACTATGGGTACTGTCACCACAGTATATTTCACTAAGAGCACTTTCACTTTGAGCATTATGACGATGAGCACAGTCACCATGAACACTGTCACCAAGTACACTGTCGCCATGAACACTCTCAGCATGAGCACGGTCACTATGACCATTGTCACCATGAGCACAGTCACCGTGTGCACTATTACCTTGATTGCGGTCACCATGGAGACTATAACCATGGGACTGTCAAAATCGGCACTATATCCTTGAGCACTGTCACCATGAGAACTGTCACCAAGGGCACTGTCACCATGGGACCTATCACTATGATCAATATCACCATGAGAACTGTCACCATGGGCAGTGTCAGCATTGCCACTGCCAACATGGGCTCTGTCACCTGGAGCACTGTCACCATGGGCCCAGTCACCATGGGCAATATCACCTTGAGCAGTGTCACCATGACCACAGTCACCATGAGCACTATTACCATGAGCATTGCCACCATGGGAATTGTCACCATGAGCACTGTCACCATGAGCACGGTCACCATGGGCACTATTCCCGTGGTAGCGGTCAACATGGAGACTATAACCTTGGGACTGTCACAATGGGCACTATCACCATGGGTACGGTTACGATGGGCACTATTACCGTGATTGCAGTGACCTTTCAGATTATAACCATGGGACTCTCACATCGGGCACTATCAGCATGAGCACTGTCACCATGGGCATTGTCACCCTTAGCACTTTCACCATGGACCCTATCACCATGAGCACTGTCACCATGGGAACTGTCACCATGAGCACTATCACCATGGGCACTGTCACTATGAGCAATATCACCATGAGAACTGTCATCATGGGCACTGTCAGCCTTGCCACTGTCACCATGGGCCCAGTCACCATGGGCACTATCACCTTGATCAGTGTCACCATGATCAGTGTCGCCATGGGCACAGTCAGCATTGGAACTGTCACCATGGGCTCTGTCACCATGAGCACTGTCACCATGATCACGGTCACCATGGGATCTATTACTTTGATTGCGGTCACCATGGAGACTATAACCATGGGCAGTGTCACAATGTGCAGTATCACCATGAGCACTATCACAATGAGCACTGTCACCATGAGCAATCTTTCCATGAGCACTCTCACCATGAGCACTGTCACCATGGACACTGTCACCCTGGGCACTGTCACCATGGGAACTGTCACCGTGAAAAGTGTCACAAAGGATAATATCACTATGGGTACTGTCACCACCGTATATTTCACAAAGACCACTTTCACTGTGAGCATTGTGACTATGGGCACTGTCGCCATGAGCTCTGTCACTATGAGCACTGTCACCATGGGCACTATCATCATGAGCACTGTGACCATGGTCACTGTCACCATGAGCACTGTCACACTGGGCAGTGTCACAATGGGAACTGTCACCATGGGCACTGTCACCGAGAGCACTGTCACCATGAGCACTATCAGCATGAGCAATGTCACCATGGGTACTGAACGATGAGCACTGTCACCATTGGCACTGTCACCATGACCACAGTCACCATGAACACTATTACCATGAGGACTGTCACCATGGGAATTGTCACCATGAGCACTGTTACCATGAGCATGGTCACCATGGGCACTATTACCGTGGTAGCGGTAACCATGGAGACTATAACCATAGGACTGTCACAATGGGCACTATCACCATGGGTATGGTTACGATGGGCACTATTACCGTGATTGCAGTGACCATGGAGATTATACGCAGGGGACTCTCACATCGGGCACTATCAGCATGAGCACAGTCACCATGGGCACTGTCACACTGAGCACTGTCACCATGGAAACGATCACTATGAGCACTGTCACCGTGGATACTGTCACGATGGTAACTGTCACCATTAACACTATCACCATGAGCACAGTCACCGTGTGCACTCTAACAGTGATGGCGGTCACCATGGACAATATAAACATGGACACTGTCACAATGGGCACTGTCGCCATGAGCACTGTCACTATGGGCACTGTCGCCATGAGCACTGTCACCATGAGCACTGTCACCATGAGCATGATCACCATGGACACTATTTCCGTGGTTACAGTTACCATGGAGAATATAAGCATGGGAATGTCACAATGGGAACTATCACTAGGAGCACTGTGACCATGACCAATGTGACCATGTCACATTGGGCAGTGTCACAATCGGGCCTGTCGCCATGGGCTCTGTCACCATGAGCACTGTCACCATGGGCACTGTCACCATGACAACTATCACCATGGGCATTGTCACTATGAACAATATCACCATGAGAAATGTCACCATGGGCACTGTCACCATGTGCCCAGTCCCCATGGGAACTATCACATTGATTGCGGTCACCATGGAGACTATAACCCTCGGCAGTGTCACAATGTGCAGTATCACCATGAGCACTATCACAATGAGCACTGTCACCATGAGCAATCTTTCCATGAGCAGCGTCACCATGAGCACTGTCACCATAAGCACTGTCACCATGGACACTGTCACCATGGGCACTGTCACCATGGGAACTGTCACCGTGAAAAGTGTCACAAAGGGTCATATCACTATGGGTAATGTCACCACAGTATATTTCACAAAGAGCACTTTCACTGTGAGCATTGCGACCATGAGCACTATCACCATGAACACTGTCACCATGAGTACTGTCACCATGAGTACTATCACCATGAGCACTGTTTCCAGGGGCACTCTCACTATGGGCATTGTCGCCATGAGCACTGTCACTATGAGCACTGTCACCATGGGCACTGTTACCATGAGCACTGTCACCATGAGCACGGTCACCATGGGCACTATTTCCGTGATTGCGGTTACCGTGGAGACTATAAGGATGGGAATGTCACAATGGGCACTATCACCATGAGCACTGTGAGCCTGGTCACTGTCACCATGAGAACTGTGACATTGGGCAATGTCACAATGGAAACTGTCACCATGGGCACTGTCACCATGAGCACTATCAGCATGAGCATTGTCACCATGGGCACTTAACGATGAGCACTGTCACCATTGGCACTGTCACCATAACCACAGTCAGCATGAACACTATTACCATGTGCATTGTCACCATGACCACAGTCACCATGAGCACTATTACCGTGAGCATTGTCACCATGGGAATTGTCAACAGAGCACTGTCACCATGAGCACGGTCACCATGGGCATTATTACCGTGGTAGCTGTTACCATGGAGACTATAACCATGGGACTGTCACAATGGGCACTATCACCATGGGTACGGTTATGATGGGCACTATTACCGTGATTGCAGTGACCATGGAGATTATAACCATGGGACTCTCACATCGGGCACTATCAGCATGAGCACTGTCACCATGGGCACTTTCACCCTGAGTACTGTCTCCATGGACACGATCACCATGAGCACTGTCACCGTGGCCACTGTCACCATGGTTAATGTCACCATTCGCACTATCACCATGAGCACGGACACCGTGTGCACTATAACAGTGAATGTGGTCACCATGGACAGTATAAACATGGACACTGTCACAATGGGCACTGTCACCTTGAGAACTGTCACTATGGGCACTGTCGCCATGAGCACTGTAACCATGAGCACGATCACCATGGGCACTATTTCCGTGGTTGCGGTTACCATGGAGAATCTAAGCATGGGAATGTCACAATGGGAACTATCACCAGGAGCACTGTGACCATGAGCACTGTGACCATGGACATTTTCACCATGAGCACTGTCACATTGGGCAGTGTCACAATCGGCCCTATCACCATGGGCTCTGTCACCATGAGCACTGTCACCATGGGCACTCTCACCAAGAGCACTATCACCATGGGCACTGTCACTATGAGAAATATCACCATGAGAACTGCCACCATGGGCACTGTCACCATGAGCACTGTCAACATGTGCCCAGTCGCCATGGGCACTATCACCATGAGCACTATCACAATGAGCACTGTCACCATGATCACTGTTTCCACGGGCACTGTCACCATGAGCATTGTCACCATGATAACAGTCACAATGGGCACTATTACCGTGATTGCGGTCACCATGGAGATTATAACCATATGAACTGTCACAATGGACATTCTCACCATGGGCATTGTCACCATGGGCATTCTCACCATGGGTACTGTCACCATGAGCAGTTTCACCATGGGCACTCTCACCATGAGCACTGTCGCCATGGGCACTCTCACTATGGGCACTGTCGCCATGAGCACTGTCACCATGGGCACTATTTCCGTGATTCCACTTACCATGGAGACTATAAGCATGGGAATGTCACAATGGGCACTATCACAATGAGCACTGTGACCATGAGGATTGTGACCATAGTCACTGTCACCAAGAGCACTGTCACATTGGGCAGTGTAACAATGGACCCTGTCACCATGGGCTCTGTCACCATGAGCAATGTCACCATGGGCACTGTTACCATGAGCACTCTCACCATTAGAACTGTCACCATGGGTACTGTCAGCATTGGAACTGTCACCATGGGCTCTGTCACCATGAGCACTGTCACCATGATCACGGGCACCATGGGCAATATTACTGTGATTGCGGTCACCATGGAGACTATAACCATGGGCAGTGTCACAATGAGCAGTATCACCATGAGCACTATCACAATGAGCACTGTCACCATGAGCACTGTCACCATGGACACTGTCACCATGGGCACTGTCACCATGGGAACTGTCACCGTGAAAAGAGTCACAAAGGGTACTATCACTATGGGTAATATCACCACAGTATATTTCACTAAGAGCACTTTCACAGTCAGCATTGTGACCATGCGCACTATCACCATGAACAGTTTCACCATGAGTACTGTCACCATGGGCACTATCACCATGAGCACTGTTGCCAGGGGAACTCTCACTATGGGAACTGTCGCCATGAGCACTGTCACTGTGAGTACTATCACCATGGGCACTGTTACCATGAGAACTGTCACCATGAGCACGGTCACCATGGGCCCTATTTCGGTGACTGTGGTTATCATGGAGAGTATATACATGGGAATGTCACAATGGGCACTATCCCCAATGAGCACTGTGACCATGAGCAATGTGACCATGGACACTGTTACCATGAGCACTGTCACATTGGGCAGTGTCACAATGTGAACTGTCACCATGGGAACTGTCACCAAGAGCACTGTCACCATGAGCACTGTCAGCATGAGCAATGTCACCATGGGCACTTAACGAGGAGCACTGTCACCATTGGCACTGTCACCATGACCACAGTCACCATGAGCACTATTACCATGAGCATTGTCACAATGGGCACTGTCACCATGGGAACTGTCACCGTGAAAAGTGTCACAAAGGATAATATCACTATGGGTACTGTCACCACAGTATATTTCACAAAGAGCACTTTCACTGTGAGCATTGTGACCATGAGCACTATCACCATGAACACACTCCCCATGAGCACTGTTTCCATGGGCACTGTCACCACGAGCACTGTCACCATGGGCATTGTCACCACGGGCACTATTACCATGATTGCGGTCAACATGGTGAATATAACCATGGACACTGTCACAACGGGCACTCTCACCATGAGCACTGTCACCGTGGGCACTGTCACCATGAGCACTCTAACCATGAGCACTATCAAAAGGGGAACTATCACTGTGATAATTGTCACCATGGGCACTGTCACCGTAGGCAATATAACCATGGGTACTGTCACCATGAGCACTGTCACCTTGGGAACCGTCACCATTGGTACTATTACCATGAGCACTATCACCATGAGCACGGTCTCCATGGGCATTTTCACCGAGATTGCGGTCACCATGGTGACTATAACCATCGGCACTCTCACAAAGGGCTTTATCACGAGAACTATCACCATTAGCACTGACACCATGAGCACTGTTACCATGGGCACTGTCACCATGAGCCCTCTCACCAAGGGAACTGTCACCGTGAACTCTGTCCCAATGGGTACTATTACCATGCGTACTGTCAGCATGGTATATTTCACTAAGAGCATTATCACTGTGAGCATTGTGACCATGAGCACGGGCACCTTGAACACTGTGAGAAAGTACACTGGCTCCATGAACACTCTCACAATGAGCACTGTCACCATGGGCTCTGTCACCATCAGAACTGTCACCATGGGCACTGTCAGCATTGCCGCTGTCACCATGAGCACTGTCACCATGGGCCCATTTACCATGGGCACTATCAACTTGAGCATGGTCACCATGAGCACTTTCGCCATGGGCACTGTGACCATGAGCACTATCACCATGAGAACTGTCACCAAAGGCATTGTCATCATTGGAACTCTCACCATGGGCACTGTCACCATGAGCACTGTCACCATGGACACTGTCACCATGGGCACTGTCACCATGGGAACTGTCACCGTGAAAAGGGTCACAAAGGGTACTATCACTATGGGTACTGTCACCACAGTATATTTCACTAAGAGCACTTGCACTGTGAGCATTGTGACCATGAGCACTGTCACCATGAATACTGTCACTATGGGCACTATCACCATGAACACTGTTGACAGGGGCACTCTCACTATGGGCACGGTCGCCAAGAGCACTTTCACCATTGCCACTGTTACCATGAGCACTGTCACCATGAGCACGGTCACCATGGGCACTATTTCTGTGATTGCGGTTACCATGGAGACTATAGGCATGGGAATGTCACAATGGGCACCATCACAAAGGGCACTGTGACCATGAGCATTGTAACCATAGTCACTGTCACCAAGAGCACTGTCACATTGGGCAGGGTAACAATGGACCCTGTCACCATGGGCTCTGTCACCATGAGCAATGTCACCATGGGCAATGTTACCATGAGCACTACCACCATTAGAACTGTCACCATGGGCACTGTCCGCCTTGGAACTATCACCATGGGCTCTGTCACCATGGGCACTGTCACCATGATCACAGTCACCATGGCCACTCTAACTGTGATTGCGGTCACCATGGAGACTATAACCATGTGCAGTGTCACAAGAGGCAGTATCACCATGAGCACTGTCACCATGGACACTTTCACCATGGGCATTGTCACCATGGGCATTCTCAACATAGGTACTATCACCATGAGCAGTTTCACCATGGGCACTATCACCATGAGCACTGTCACCATGGGCACTGTCGCCATGGGCACTGTCAGCATTGGAACTGTCACCATGGGCTCTGTCAGCATGACCACTGTCACCATGATCACAGTCACCATGCGCACTATTACTGTGATTGCTGTCACCATGGAGACTTTAACCATGGGCAGTGTCACAAGAGGCAGTATCACCGTGAGCCCTGTCACCATGGACACTGTCACCATGGACACTGTCACCATGGGAACTGTCACCGTGAAAAGTGTCACAAAGGGTACTATCACTATGGGTACTGTCACCACAGTATATTTCACTAAGAGCACTTTCACTTTGAGCATTATGATGATGAGCACTCTCACCAAGTACACTGTCACCATGAACACTCTCAGCATGAGCACGGTCACCATGGCCATTGTCACCATGAGCACAGTCACCGTGTGCACTATTACCTTGATTGCGGTCACCATGGAGACTATAACCATGGGATTGTCCAAATCGGCACTATATCCTTGAGCACTGTCACCATGAGAAGTGTCACCAAGGGCACTCTCACCATGGGAACTATCACTATGAGCAATATCACCATGAGAACTGTCACCATGGGCAGTGTCAGCATTGCCACTGTCAACATGGGTTCTGTCACCTGGAGCACTGTCACCATGGGCCCAGTCACCATGGGCAATATCACCTTGAGCAGTGTCACCATGACCACAGTCACCATGAGCACTATTACCATGAGCATTGCCACCATGGGAATAGTCACCATGAGCACTCTCACCATGAGCACGGTCACCATGGGCACTATTCCCGTGGTAGCGGTCAACATGGAGACTATAACCTTGGGACTGTCACAATGGGCACTATCACCATGGGTACGGTTACGATGGGCACTATTACCGTGATTGCAGTGACCTTTCAGATTATAACCATGGGACTCTCACATCGGGCACTATCAGCATGAGCACTGTCACCATGGGCACTGTCACCCTTAGCACTTTCACCATGGACACTATCACCATGAGCACTGTCACCATGGGAACTGTCACCATGAGCACTATTTCCATGAGCATTGCCACCATGGGAATTGTCACCATGAGCACTGTCACCATGAGCACGGTCACCATGGGCACTATTCCCGTGGTAGCGGTCAACATGGAGACTATAACCTTGGGACTGTCACAATGGGCACTATCACCATGGGTACGGTTACGATGGGCACTATTACCGTGATTGCAGTGACCTTTCAGATTATAACCATGGGACTCTCACATCGGGCACTATCAGCATGAGCACTGTCACCATGGGCATTGTCACCCTTAGCACTTTCACCATGGACCCTATCACCATGAGCACTGTCACCATGGGAACTGTCACCATGAGCACTATCACCATGGGCACTGTCACTATGAGCAATATCACCATGAGAACTGTCATCATGGGCACTGTCAGCCTTGCCACTGTCACCATGGGCCCAGTCACCATGGGCACTATCACCTTGATCAGTGTCACCATGATCAGTGTCGCCATGGGCACAGTCAGCATTGGAACTGTCACCATGGGCTCTGTCACCATGAGCACTGTCACCATGATCACGGTCACCATGGGATCTATTACTTTGATTGCGGTCACCATGGAGACTATAACCATGGGCAGTGTCACAATGTGCAGTATCACCATGAGCACTATCACAATGAGCACTGTCACCATGAGCAATCTTTCCATGAGCACTCTCACCATGAGCACTGTCACCATGGACACTGTCACCCTGGGCACTGTCACCATGGGAACTGTCACCGTGAAAAGTGTCACAAAGGATAATATCACTATGGGTACTGTCACCACCGTATATTTCACAAAGACCACTTTCACTGTGAGCATTGTGACTATGGGCACTGTCGCCATGCGCTCTGTCACTATGAGCACTGTCACCATGGGCACTATCATCATGAGCACTGTGACCATGGTCACTGTCACCATGAGCACTGTCACACTGGGCAGTGTCACAATGGGAACTGTCACCATGGGCACTGTCACCGAGAGCACTGTCACCATGAGCACTATCAGCATGAGCAATGTCACCATGGGTACTGAACGATGAGCACTGTCACCATTGGCACTGTCACCATGACCACAGTCACCATGAACACTATTACCATGAGGACTGTCACCATGGGAATTGTCACCATGAGCACTGTTACCATGAGCATGGTCACCATGGGCACTATTACCGTGGTAGCGGTAACCATGGAGACTATAACCATAGGACTGTCACAATGGGCACTATCACCATGGGTATGGTTACGATGGGCACTATTACCGTGATTGCAGTGACCATGGAGATTATACGCAGGGGACTCTCACATCGGGCACTATCAGCATGAGCACAGTCACCATGGGCACTGTCACACTGAGCACTGTCACCATGGAAACGATCACTATGAGCACTGTCACCGTGGATACTGTCACGATGGTAACTGTCACCATTAACACTATCACCATGAGCACAGTCACCGTGTGCACTCTAACAGTGATGGCGGTCACCATGGACAATATAAACATGGACACTGTCACAATGGGCACTGTCGCCATGAGCACTGTCACTATGGGCACTGTCGCCATGAGCACTGTCACCATGAGCACTGTCACCATGAGCATGATCACCATGGACACTATTTCCGTGGTTACAGTTACCATGGAGAATATAAGCATGGGAATGTCACAATGGGAACTATCACTAGGAGCACTGTGACCATGACCAATGTGACCATGTCACATTGGGCAGTGTCACAATCGGGCCTGTCGCCATGGGCTCTGTCACCATGAGCACTGTCACCATGGGCACTGTCACCATGACAACTATCACCATGGGCATTGTCACTATGAACAATATCACCATGAGAAATGTCACCATGGGCACTGTCACCATGTGCCCAGTCCCCATGGGAACTCTCACATTGATTGCGGTCACCATGGAGACTATAACCCTCGGCAGTGTCACAATGTGCAGTATCACCATGAGCACTATCACAATGAGCACTGTCACCATGAGCAATCTTTCCATGAGCAGCGTCACCATGAGCACTGTCACCATAAGCACTGTCACCATGGACACTGTCACCATGGGCACTGTCACCATGGGAACTGTCACCGTGAAAAGTGTCACAAAGGGTCATATCACTATGGGTAATGTCACCACAGTATATTTCACAAAGAGCACTTTCACTGTGAGCATTGCGACCATGAGCACTATCACCATGAACACTGTCACCATGAGTACTGTCACCATGAGTACTATCACCATGAGCACTGTTTCCAGGGGCACTCTCACTATGGGCATTGTCGCCATGAGCACTGTCACTATGAGCACTGTCACCATGGGCACTGTTTCCATGAGCACTGTCACCATGAGCACGGTCACCATGGGCACTATTTCCGTGATTGCGGTTACCGTGGAGACTATAAGGATGGGAATGTCACAATGGGCACTATCACCATGAGCACTGTGAGCCTGGTCACTGTCACCATGAGAACTGTGACATTGGGCAATGTCACAATGGAAACTGTCACCATGGGCACTGTCACCATGAGCACTATCAGCATGAGCATTGTCACCATGGGCACTTAACGATGAGCACTGTCACCATTGGCACTGTCACCATAACCACAGTCAGCATGAACACTATTACCATGTGCATTGTCACCATGACCACAGTCACCATGAGCACTATTACCGTGAGCATTGTCACCATGGGAATTGTCAACAGAGCACTGTCACCATGAGCACGGTCACCATGGGCATTATTACCGTGGTAGCTGTTACCATGGAGACTATAACCATGGGACTGTCACAATGGGCACTATCACCATGGGTACGGTTATGATGGGCACTATTACCGTGATTGCAGTGACCATGGAGATTATAACCATGGGACTCTCACATCGGGCACTATCAGCATGAGCACTGTCACCATGGGCACTTTCACCCTGAGTACTGTCTCCATGGACACGATCACCATGAGCACTGTCACCGTGGCCACTGTCACCATGGTTAATGTCACCATTCGCACTATCACCATGAGCACGGTCACCGTGTGCACTATAACAGTGAATGTGGTCACCATGGACAGTATAAACATGGACACTGTCACAATGGGCACTGTCACCTTGAGAACTGTCACTATGGGCACTGTCGCCATGAGCACTGTAACCATGAGCACGATCACCATGGGCACTATTTCCGTGGTTGCGGTTACCATGGAGAATCTAAGCATGGGAATGTCACAATGGGAACTATCACCAGGAGCACTGTGACCATGAGCACTGTGACCATGGACATTTTCACCATGAGCACTGTCACATTGGGCAGTGTCACAATCGGCCCTATCACCATGGGCTCTGTCACCATGAGCACTGTCACCATGGGCACTCTCACCAAGAGCACTATCACCATGGGCACTGTCACTATGAGAAATATCACCATGAGAACTGTCACCATGGGCACTGTCACCATGAGCACTGTCAACATGTGCCCAGTCGCCATGGGCACTATCACCATGAGCACTATCACAATGAGCACTGTCACCATGATCACTGTTTCCACGGGCACTGTCACCATGAGCATTGTCACCATGATAACGGTCACAATGGGCACTATTACCGTGATTGCGGTCACCATGGAGATTATAACCATATGAACTGTCACAATGGACATTCTCACCATGGGCATTGTCACCATGGGCATTCTCACCATGGGTACTGTCACCATGAGCAGTTTCACCATGGGCACTCTCACCATGAGCACTGTCGCCATGGGCACTCTCACTATGGGCACTGTCGCCATGAGCACTGTCACCATGGGCACTATTTCCGTGATTCCACTTACCATGGAGACTATAAGCATGGGAATGTCACAATGGGCACTATCACAATGAGCACTGTGACCATGAGGATTGTGACCATAGTCACTGTCACCAAGAGCACTGTCACATTGGGCAGTGTAACAATGGACCCTGTCACCATGGGCTCTGTCACCATGAGCAATGTCACCATGGGCACTGTTACCATGAGCACTCTCACCATTAGAACTGTCACCATGGATACTGTCAGCATTGGAACTGTCACCATGGGCTCTGTCACCATGAGCACTGTCACCATGATCACGGGCACCATGGGCAATATTACTGTGATTGCGGTCACCATGGAGACTATAACCATGGGCAGTGTCACAATGAGCAGTATCACCATGAGCACTATCACAATGAGCACTGTCACCATGAGCACTGTCACCATGGACACTGTCACCATGGGCACTCTCACCATGGGAACTGTCACCGTGAAAAGAGTCACAAAGGGTACTATCACTATGGGTAATATCACCACAGTATATTTCACTAAGAGCACTTTCACAGTCAGCATTGTGACCATGCGCACTATCACCATGAACAGTTTCACCATGAGTACTGTCACCATGGGCACTATCACCATGAGCACTGTTGCCAGGGGAACTCTCACTATGGGAACTGTCGCCATGAGCACTGTCACTGTGAGTACTATCACCATGGGCACTGTTACCATGAGAACTGTCACCATGAGCACGGTCACCATGGGCCCTATTTCGGTGACTGTGGTTATCATGGAGAGTATATACATGGGAATGTCACAATGGGCACTATCCCCAATGAGCACTGTGACCATGAGCAATGTGACCATGGACACTGTTACCATGAGCACTGTCACATTGGGCAGTGTCACAATGTGAACTGTCACCATGGGAACTGTCACCAAGAGCACTGTCACCATGAGCACTGTCAGGATGAGCAATGTCACCATGGGCACTTAACGAGGAGCACTGTCACCATTGGCACTGTCACCATGACCACAGTCACCATGAGCACTATTACCATGAGCATTGTCACAATGGGCACTGTCACCATGGGAACTGTCACCGTGAAAAGTGTCACAAAGGATAATATCACTATGGGTACTGTCACCACAGTATATTTCACAAAGAGCACTTTCACTGTGAGCATTGTGACCATGAGCACTATCACCATGAACACACTCCCCATGAGCACTGTTTCCATGGGCACTGTCACCACGAGCACTGTCACCATGGGCATTGTCACCACGGGCACTATTACCATGATTGCGGTCAACATGGTGAATATAACCATGGACACTGTCACAACGGGCACTCTCACCATGAGCACTGTCACCGTGGGCACTGTCACCATGAGCACTCTAACCATGAGCACTATCAAAAGGGGAACTATCACTGTGATAATTGTCACCATGGGCACTGTCACCGTAGGCAATATAACCATGGGTACTGTCACCATGAGCACTGTCACCTTGGGAACCGTCACCATTGGTACTATTACCATGAGCACTATCACCATGAGCACGGTCTCCATGGGCATTTTCACCGAGATTGCGGTCACCATGGTGACTATAACCATCGGCACTCTCACAAAGGGCTTTATCACGAGAACTATCACCATTAGCACTGACACCATGAGCACTGTTACCATGGGCACTGTCACCATGAGCCCTCTCACCAAGGGAACTGTCACCGTGAACTCTGTCCCAATGGGTACTATTACCATGCGTACTGTCAGCATGGTATATTTCACTAAGAGCATTATCACTGTGAGCATTGTGACCATGAGCACGGGCACCTTGAACACTGTGAGAAAGTACACTGGCTCCATGAACACTCTCACAATGAGCACTGTCACCATGGGCTCTGTCACCATCAGAACTGTCACCATGGGCACTGTCAGCATTGCCGCTGTCACCATGAGCACTGTCACCATGGGCCCATTTACCATGGGCACTATCAACTTGAGCATGGTCACCATGAGCACTTTCGCCATGGGCACTGTGACCATGAGCACTATCACCATGAGAACTGTCACCAAAGGCATTGTCATCATTGGAACTCTCACCATGGGCACTGTCACCATGAGCACTGTCACCATGGACACTGTCACCATGGGCACTGTCACCATGGGAACTGTCACCGTGAAAAGGGTCACAAAGGGTACTATCACTATGGGTACTGTCACCACAGTATATTTCACTAAGAGCACTTGCACTGTGAGCATTGTGACCATGAGCACTGTCACCATGAATACTGTCACTATGGGCACTATCACCATGAACACTGTTGACAGGGGCACTCTCACTATGGGCACGGTCGCCAAGAGCACTTTCACCATTGCCACTGTTACCATGAGCACTGTCACCATGAGCACGGTCACCATGGGCACTATTTCTGTGATTGCGGTTACCATGGAGACTATAGGCATGGGAATGTCACAATGGGCACCATCACAAAGGGCACTGTGACCATGAGCATTGTAACCATAGTCACTGTCACCAAGAGCACTGTCACATTGGGCAGTGTAACAATGGACCCTGTCACCATGGGCTCTGTCACCATGAGCAATGTCACCATGGGCAATGTTACCATGAGCACTACCACCATTAGAACTGTCACCATGGGCACTGTCCGCCTTGGAACTATCACCATGGGCTCTGTCACCATGGGCACTGTCACCATGATCACAGTCACCATGGCCACTCTAACTGTGATTGCGGTCACCATGGAGACTATAACCATGTGCAGTGTCACAAGAGGCAGTATCACCATGAGCACTGTCACCATGGACACTTTCACCATGGGCATTGTCACCATGGGCATTCTCAACATAGGTACTATCACCATGAGCAGTTTCACCATGGGCACTATCACCATGAGCACTGTCACCATGGGCACTGTCGCCATGGGCACTGTCAGCATTGGAACTGTCACCATGGGCTCTGTCAGCATGACCACTGTCACCATGATCACAGTCACCATGCGCACTATTACTGTGATTGCTGTCACCATGGAGACTTTAACCATGGGCAGTGTCACAAGAGGCAGTATCACCGTGAGCCCTGTCACCATGGACACTGTCACCATGGACACTGTCACCATGGGAACTGTCACCGTGAAAAGTGTCACAAAGGGTACTATCACTATGGGTACTGTCACCACAGTATATTTCACTAAGAGCACTTTCACTTTGAGCATTATGATGATGAGCACTCTCACCAAGTACACTGTCACCATGAACACTCTCAGCATGAGCACGGTCACCATGGCCATTGTCACCATGAGCACAGTCACCGTGTGCACTATTACCTTGATTGCGGTCACCATGGAGACTATAACCATGGGATTGTCCAAATCGGCACTATATCCTTGAGCACTGTCACCATGAGAACTGTCACCAAGGGCACTCTCACCATGGGAACTATCACTATGAGCAATATCACCATGAGAACTGTCACCATGGGCAGTGTCAGCATTGCCACTGTCAACATGGGTTCTGTCACCTGGAGCACTGTCACCATGGGCCCAGTCACCATGGGCAATATCACCTTGAGCAGTGTCACCATGACCACAGTCACCATGAGCACTATTACCATGAGCATTGCCACCATGGGAATAGTCACCATGAGCACTCTCACCATGAGCACGGTCACCATGGGCACTATTCCCGTGGTAGCGGTCAACATGGAGACTATAACCTTGGGACTGTCACAATGGGCACTATCACCATGGGTACGGTTACGATGGGCACTATTACCGTGATTGCAGTGACCTTTCAGATTATAACCATGGGACTCTCACATCGGGCACTATCAGCATGAGCACTGTCACCATGGGCACTGTCACCCTTAGCACTTTCACCATGGACACTATCACCATGAGCACTGTCACCATGGGAACTGTCACCATGAGCACTATCACCATGGGCACTGTCACTATGAGCAATATCACCATGAGAACTGTCATCATGGGCACTGTCAGCCTTGCCACTGTCACCATGGGCCCAGTCACCATGGGCACTATCACCTTGATCAGTGTCACCATGATCAGTGTCGCCATGGGCACAGTCAGCATTGGAACTGTCACCATGGGCTCTGTCACCATGAGCACTGTCACCATGATCACGGTCACCATGGGAACAATTACTTTGATTGCGGTCACCATGGAGCCTATAACCATGGGCAGTGTCACAATGTGCAGTATCACCATGAGCACTATCACAATGAGCACTGTCACCATGAGCAATCTTTCCATGAGCACTCTCACCATGAGCACTGTCACCATGGACACTGTCACCCTGGGCACTGTCACCATGGGAACTGTCACCGTGAAAAGTGTAACAAAGGATAATATCACTATGGGTACTGTCACCACTGTATATTTCACAAAGACCACTTTCACTGTGAGCATTGTGACTATGGGCACTGTCGCCATGAGCTCTGTCACTATGAGCACTGTCACCATGGGCACTATCACCATGAGCACTGTGACCATGGTCACTGTCACCATGGGCACTGTCACACTGAGCACTGTTACCATGGAAATGATCGCTTTGAGCACTGTCACCGTGGACACTGTCACGATGGTAATTGTCACCATTAACACTATCACCATGAGCACGGTCACCGTGTGCACTCTAACAGTGATGGCGGTCACCATGGACAATATAAACATGGACACTGTCACAATGGGCACTGTCGCCATGAGCACTGTCACTATGGGCACTGTCGCCATGAGCACTGTCACCATGAGCACTGTCACCATGAGCATGATCACCATGGACACTATTTCCGTGGTTACAGTTACCATGGAGAATATAAGCATGGGAATGTCACAATGGGAACTATCACTAGGAGCACTGTGACCATGACCAATGTGACCATGTCACATTGGGCAGTGTCACAATCGGGCCTGTCGCCATGGGCTCTGTCACCATGAGCACTGTCACCATGGGCACTGTCACCATGACAACTATCACCATGGGCATTGTCACTATGAACAATATCACCATGAGAAATGTCACCATGGGCACTGTCACCATGTGCCCAGTCCCCATGGGAACTATCACATTGATTGCGGTCACCATGGAGACTATAACCCTCGGCAGTGTCACAATGTGCAGTATCACCATGAGCACTATCACAATGAGCACTGTCACCATGAGCAATCTTTCCATGAGCACGGTCACCATGAGCACTGTCACCATGAGCACTGTCACCATGGGAACTGTCACCGTGAAAAGTGTCACAAAGGGTCATATCACTATGGGTAATGTCACCACAGTATATTTCAGAAAGAGCACTTTCACTGTGAGCATTGCGACCATGAGCACTATCACCATGAACACTGTCACCATGAGTACTGTCACCATGAGTACTATCACCATGAGCACTGTTTCCAGGGGCACTCTCACTATGGGCACTGTCGCCATGAGCACTGTCACTATGAGCACTGTCACCATGGGCACTGTTACCATGAGCACTGTCACCATGAGCACGGTCACCATGGGCACTATTTCTGTGATTGCGGTTACCGTGGAGACTATAAGGATGGGAATGTCACAATGGGCACTATCACCATGAGCACTGTGAGCCTGGTCACTGTCACAATGAGCACTGTGACATTGGGCAGTGTCACAATGGAAACTGTCACCATGGGCACTGTCACCATGAGCACTATCAGCATGAGCAATGTCACCATGGCCACTTAACCATGAGCACTGTCACCATTGGCACTGTCACCATGACCACAGTCACCATGAACACTATTACCATGTGCATTGTCACCATGACCACAGTCACCATGAGCACTATTACCATGAGCATTGTCACCATGGGAATTGTCAACAGAGCACTGTCACCATGAGCACGGTCACCATGGGCATTATTACCGTAGTAGCGGTTACCATGGAGACTATAACCATGGGACTGTCACAATGGGCACTATCACCATGGGTACGGTTACGATGGGCACTATTACCGTGATTGCAGTGACCATGGAGATTATAACCATGGGACTCTCACACCGGGCACTATCAGCATGAGCACTGTCACCATGGGCACTTTCACCCTGAGTACTGTCTCCATGGACACGATCACCATGAGCACTGTCACCGTGGCCACTGTCACCATGGTTAATGTCACCATTCGCACTATCACCATGAGCACGGTCACCGTGTGCACTATAACAGTGAATGTGGTCACCATGGACAGTATAAACATGGACACTGTCACAATGGGCACTGTCACCTTGAGAACTGTCACTATGGGCACTGTCGCCATGAGCACTGTAACCATGAGCACGATCACCATGGGCACTATTTCCGTGGTTGCGGTTACCATGGAGAATCTAAGCATGGGAATGTCACAATGGGAACTATCACCAGGAGCACTGTGACCATGAGCACTGTTACCATGGGCACTTTCACCATGAGCCCTCTCACCAAGGTAACTGTCACCGTGAACTCTGTCCCAATGGGTACTATTACCATGCGTACTGTCAGCATGGTATATTTCACTAAGAGCATTATCACTGTGAGCATTGTGACCATGAGCACGGGCACCTTGAACACTGTGAGAAAGTACACTGGCTCCATGAACACTCTCACCATGAGCACTGTCACCATGGGCTCTGTCACCATCAGAACTGTCACCATGAGCACTGTCAGCATTGCCGCTGTCACCATGAGCACTGTCACCATGGGCCCATTTACCATGGGCACTATCAACTTGAGCATGGTCACCATGAGCACTTTCGCCATGGGCACTGTGACCATGAGCACTATCACCATGAGAACTGTCACCAAAGGCATTGTCATCATTGGAACTCTCACCATGGGCACTGTCACCATGAGCACTGTCACCATGGACACTGTCACCATGGGCACTGTCACCATGGGAACTGTCACCGTGAAAAGGGTCACAAAGGGTACTATCACTATGGGTACTGTCACCACAGTATATTTCACTAAGAGCACTTGCACTGTGAGCATTGTGACCATGAGCACTGTCACCATGAATACTGTCACTATGGGCACTATCACCATGAACACTGTTGCCAGGGGCACTCTCACTATGGGCACGGTCGCCAAGAGCACTTTCACCATTGCCACTGTTACCATGAGCACTGTCACCATGAGCACGGTCACCATGGGCACTATTTCTGTGATTGCGGTTACCATGGAGACTATAGGCATGGGAATGTCACAATGGGCACCATTACAAAGGGCACTGTGACCATGAGCATTGTAACCATAGTCACTGTCACCAAGAGCACTGTCACATTGGGTAGTGTAACAATGCACCCTGTCACCATGGGCTCTGTAACCATGAGCAATGTCACCATGGGCAATGTTACCATGAGCACTAACACCATTAGAACTGTCACCATGGGCACTGTCCGCCTTGGAACTATCACCATGGGCTCTGTCACCATGAGCACTGTCACCATGATCACAGTCACCATGGCCCCTCTAACTGTGATTGCGGTCACCATGGAGACTATAACTATGTGCAGTGTCACAAGAGGCAGTATCAACATGAGCACTGTCACCATGGACACTTTCACCATGGGCATTGTCACCATGGGCATTCTCAACATGGGTACTATCACCATGAGCCGTTTCACCATGGGCACTATCACCATGAGCACCGTTGCCATGGGGACTGTCGCCATGGGCACTCTCACTATGGGCACTGTCGCCATGAGCACTGTCACCATGGGCACTATTTCCGTGATTCCACTTACCATGGAGACTATAAGCATGGGAATGTCACAATGGGCACTATCACCATGAGCACTGTGAGCCTGGTCACTGTCACCATGAGCACTGTGACATTGGGCAGTGTCACAATGGAAACTGTCACCATGGGCACTGGCACCATGAGCACTATCAGCATGAGCAATGTCACCATGGCCACTTAACCATGAGCACTCTCACCATTGGCACTGTCACCATGACCACAGTCACCATGAACACTATTACCATGTGCATTGTCACCATGACCACAGTCACCATGAGCACTATTACCATGAGCATTGTCACCATGGGAATTGTCAACAGAGCACTGTCACCATGAACACGGTCACCATGGGCATTATTACCGTGGTAGCGGTTACCATGGAGACTATAACCATGGGACTGTCACAATGGGCACTATCACCATGGGTACGGTTACGATGGGCACTATTACCGTGATTGCAGTGACCATGGAGATTATAACCATGGGACTCTCACACCGGGCACTATCAGCATGAGCACTGTCACCATGGGCACTTTCTCCCTGAGTACTGTCTCCATGGACACGATCACCATGAGCACTGTCACCGTGGCCACTGTCACCATGGTTAGTGTTACCATTCGCACTATCACCATGAGCACGGTCACCGTGTGCCCTATAACAGTGAATGTGGTCACCATGGACAGTATAAACATGGACACTGTCACAATGGGCACTGTCACCGTGAGAACTGTCACTATGGGCACTGTCGCCATGAGCACTGTAACCATGAGCACGATCAACATGGGCACTATTTCCGTGGTTGCGGTTACCATGGAGAATCTAAGCATGGGAATGTCACAATGGGAACTATCCCCAGGAGCACTGTGACCATGAGCACTGTGACCATGGTGATTGTCACCATGAGCACTGTCACATTGGGCAGTGTCACAATCGGCCCTATCACCATGGGCTCTGTCACCATGAGCAGTGTCACCATGGGCACTGTCACCATGGGCACTGTCAGCATTGGAAGTGTCACCATGGGCTCTGTCAGCATGACCACTGTCACCATGATCACACTCACCATGCGCACTATTACTGTGATTGCGGTCACCATGGAGACTAAAACTATGGGCAGTGTCACAAGAGGCAGTATCACCGTGAGCACTGTCACCATGGACACTGTCACCATGGGCACTGTCACCATGGGAACTGTCACCGTGAAAAGTGTCACAAAGGGTCATATCACTATGGGTAATGTCACCACAGTATATTTCACAAAGAGCACTTTCACTGTGAGCATTGCGACCATGAGCACTATCACCATGAACACTGTCACCATGAGTACTGTCACCATGAGTACTATCACCATGAGCACTGTTTCCAGGGGCACTCTCACTATGGGCACTGTCGCCATGAGCACTGTCACTATGAGCACTGTCACCATGGACACTGTCACCATGGGCACTGTCACCATGGGAACTGTCACCGTGAAAAGTGTCACAAAGGATAATATCACTATGGGTAATGTCACCACAGTATATTTCACAAAGAGAACTTTCACTGTGAGCATTGTGACCATGAGCACTTTCACCATAAACACACTCCCCATGAGCACTGATTCCATGGGCACTGTCACCACGAGCACTGTCACCATGGGCATTGTCACCACAGGCACTATTACCATGATTGCGGTCAACATGGTGAATATAACCATGGACACTGTCACAACGGGCACTCTCACCATGAGCACTGTCACCGTGGGCACTGTCACCATGAGCACTCTAACCATGAGCACTATCAAAAGGGGAACTATCACTGTGATAATTGTCACCATGGGCACTGTCACCGTAGGCAATATAACCATGGGTACTGTCACCATGAGCACTGTCACCTTGGGAACCGTCACCATTGGTACTATTACCATGAGCACTATCACCATGAGCACGGTCTCCATGGGCATTTTCACCGAGATTGCGGTCACCATGGTGACTATAACCATCGGCACTCTCACAAAGGGCTTTATCACGAGAACTATCACCATTAGCACTGTCACCATGAGCACTGTTACCATGGGCACTGTCACCATGAGCCCTCTCACCAAGGGAACTGTCACCGTGAACTCTGTCCCAATGGGTACTATTGCCATGCGTACTGTCACCATGGTATATTTCACTAAGAGCATTATCACTGTGAGCATTGTTACCATGAGCACGGGCACCTTGAACACTGTGAGAAAGTACACTGGCTCCATGAACACTCTCACCATGAGCACTGTCACCATGGGCTCTGTCACCATCAGAACTGTCACCATGGGCACTGTCAGCATTGCCGCTGTCACCATGAGCACTGTCACCATGGGCCCATTTAACATGGGCACTATCAACTTGAGCATGGTCACCATGAGCACTTTCGCCATGGGCACTGTGACCATGAGCACTATCACCATGAGAACTGTCACCAAAGGCATTGTCATCATTGGAACTCTCACCATGGGCACTGTCACCATGAGCACTGTCACCAAGGACACTGTCACCATGGGCACTGTCACCATGGGAACTGTCACCGTGAAAAGGGTCACAAAGGGTACTATCACTATGGGTACTGTCACCACAGTATATTTCACTAAGAGCACTTGCACTGTGAGCATTGTGACCATGAGCAGTGTCACCATGAATACTGTCACTATGGGCACTATCACCATGAACACTGTTGCCAGGGGCACTCTCACTATGGGCACGGTCGCTAAGAGCACTTTCACCATTGCCACTGTTACCATGAGCACTGTCACCATGAGCACGGTCACCATGGGCACTATTTCAGTGATTGCGGTTACCATGGAGACTGTAGGCATGGGAATGTCACAATGGGCACCATCACAAAGGGCACTGTGACCATGAGCATTGTAACCATACTCACTGTCACCAAGAGCACTGTCACATTGGGCAGTGTAACAATGCACCCTGTCACCATGGGCTCTGTCACCATGAGCAATGTCACCATGGGCAATGTTACCATGAGCACTACCACCATTAGAACTGTCACCATGGGCAGTGTCCGCCTTGGAACTATCACCATGGTCTCTGTCACCATGAACACTGTCACCATGATCACGTTCACCATGGCCACTCTAACTGTGATTGCGGTCACCATGGAGACTATAACCATGTGCAGTGTCACAAGAGGCAGTATCACCATGAGCACTGTCACCATGGACACTTTCACCATGGGCATTGTCACCATGGGCATTCTCAACATGGGTACTATCACCATGAGCAGTTTCACCATGGGCACTATCACCATGAGCACTGTTGCCATGGGCACTGTCGCCATGGGCACTCTCACTATGGGCACTGTCGCCATGAGCACTGTCACCATGGGCACTATTTCCGTGATTCCACTTACCATGGAGACTATAAGCATGGGAATGTCACAATGGGCACTATCACCATGAGCACTGTGAGCCTGGTCACTGTCACCATGAGCACTGTGACATTGGGCAGTGTCACAATGGAAACTGTCACCATGGGCACTGTCACCATGAGCACTATCAGCATGAGCAATGTCACCATGGCCACTTAACCATGAGCACTGTCACCATTGGCACTGTCACCATGAACACAGTCACCATGAACACTATTACCATGTGCATTGTCACCATGACCACAGTCACCATGAGCACTATTACCATGAGCATTGTCACCATGGGAATTGTCAACAGAGCACTGTCACCATGAGCACGGTCACCATGGGCATTATTACCGTGGTAGCGGTTACCATGGAGACTATAACCATGGGACTGTCACAATGGGCACTATCACCATGGGTATGGTTACGATGGGCACTATTACCGTGATTGCAGTGACCATGGAGATTATAACCATGGGACTCTCACATCGGGCACTATCAGCATGAACACTCTCACCATGAGCACTGTTGCCATGGGCACTCTCAGTATGGGCACTGTCGCCATGAGCACTATCACCATGGGCACTATTTCTGTGATTGCGGTTACCATGGAGACTATAAGCATGGGAATATCACAATGGGCACTATTACAATGAGCACTGTGACCATGTGCATTGTGACCATAGTCATTGTCACCAAGAGCACTGTCACATTGGGCAGTGTAACAATGGACCCTTTCACCATGGGTTCTGTCACCATGAGCAATGTCACCATGGGCACTGTCAGCATTGGAACTGTCACTATGGGCTCTGTCACCATGAGCACTGTCACCATGAGCACTGTCACAATGAGCACGATCACCATGGGCACTATTTCCGTGGTTACGGTTACCATGGAGAATATAAGCATGGGAATGTCACAATGGGAACTATCACCAGGAGCACTGTGACCATGATCACTGTGACCATGGTCATTGTCACCATGAGCACTTTCGCCATGGGCACTGTCACCATGAGCACTATCACCATGGGCACTGTCACTATGAACAATATCAACATGAGAATTGTCACCATGGGCACTGTCAGCATTGCCACTATCACCATGGGCTCTGTCACCATGAGCACTGTCACCATGGACACTGTCACCCTGGGCACTGTCACCATGGGAACTGTCACCGTGAAAAGTGTCACAAAGGATAATATCACTATGGGTACTGTCACCACCGTATATTTCACAAAGACCACTTTCACTGTGAGCATTGTGACTATGGGCACTGTCGCCATGAGATCTGTCACTATGAGCACTGTCACCATGGGCACTATCACCATGAGCACTGTGACCATGGTCACTGTCACCATGAGCACTGTCACACTGGGCAGTGTCACAATGGGAACTGTCACCATGGGCACTGTCACCGAGAGCACTGTCACCATGAGCACTATCAGCATGAGCAATGTCACCATGGGTACTGAACGATGAGCACTGTCACCATGGGCACTGTCACCATGACCACAGTCACGATGAACACTATTACAATGAGGACTGTCACCATGGGAATTGTCACCATGAGCACTGTTACCATGAGCATGGTCATCATGGGCACTATTACCGTGGTAGCGGTCACCATGGAGACTATAACCATAGGACTGTCACAATGGGCACTATCACCATGGGTATGGTTAGGATGGGCACTATTACCGTGATTGCAGTGACCATGGAGATTATACACAGGGGACTCTCACATCGGGCACGATCAGCATGAGCACAGTCACCATGGGCACTGTCACACTGAGCACTGTCACCATGGAAACGATCACTATGAGCACTGTCACCGTGGACACTGTCACGATGGTAATTGTCACCATTAACACTATCACCATGAGCACGGTCACCGTGTGCACTCTAACAGTGATGGCGCTCACCATGGACAATATAAACATGGACACTGTCACAATGGGCACTGTCGCCATGAGCACTGTCACTATGGGCACTGTCGCCATGAGCACTGTCACCATGAGCACTGTCACCATGAGCATGATCACCATGGACACTATTTCCGTGGTTACAGTTACCATGGAGAATATAAGCATGGGAATGTCACAATGGGAACTATCACTAGGAGCACTGTGACCATGACCAATGTGACCATGTCACATTGGGCAGTGTCACAATCGGGCCTGTCGCCATGGGCTCTGTCACCATGAGCACTGTCACCATGGGCACTGTCACCATGACAACTATCACCATGGGCATTGTCACTATGAACAATATCACCATGAGAAATGTCACCATGGGCACTGTCACCATGTGCCCAGTCCCCATGGGAACTATCACATTGATTGCGTCACCATGGAGACTATAACCCTCGGCAGTGTCACAATGTGCAGTATCACCATGAGCACTATCACAATGAGCACTGTCACCATGAGCAATCTTTCCATGAGCAGCGTCACCATGAGCACTGTCACCATAAGCACTGTCACCATGGACACTGTCACCATGGGCACTGTCACCATGGGAACTGTCACCGTGAAAAGTGTCACAAAGGGTCATATCACTATGGGTAATGTCACCACAGTATATTTCACAAAGAGCACTTTCACTGTGAGCATTGCGACCATGAGCACTATCACCATGAACACTGTCACCATGAGTACTGTCACCATGAGTACCATCACCATGAGCACTGTTTCCAGGGGCACTCTCACTATGGGCATTGTCGCCATGAGCACTGTCACTATGAGCACTGTCACCATGGGCACTGTTACCATGAGCACTGTCACCATGAGCACGGTCACCATGGGCACTATTTCTGTGATTGCGGTTACCGTGGAGACTATAAGGATGGGAATGTCACAATGGGCACTATCACCATGAGCACTGTGAGCCTGGTCACTGTCACAATGAGCACTGTGACATTGGGCAGTGTCACAATGGAAACTGTCACCATGGGCACTGTCACCATGAGCACTATCAGCATGAGCATTGTCACCATGGGCACTTAACCATGAGCACTGTCACCATTGGCACTGTCACCATGACCACAGTCACCATGAACACTATTACCATGTGCATTGTCACCATGACCACAGTCACCATGAGCACTATTACCATGAGCATTGTCACCATGGGAATTGTCAACAGAGCACTGTCACCATGAGCACAGTCACCATGGGCATTATTACCGTGGTAGCGGTTACCATGGAGACTATAACCATGGGACTGTCACAATGGGCAATATCACCATGGGTATGGTTACGATGGGCACTATTACCGTGATTGCAGTGACCCTGGAGATTATAACCATGGGACTCTCACATCGGGCACTATCAGCATGAGCACTGTCACCATGGGCACTTTCACCCTGAGTACTGTCTCCATGGACACGATCACCATGAGCACTGTCACCGTGGCCACTGTCACCACGGTTAATGTCACCATTCGCACTATCACCATGAGCACGGTCACCGTGTGCACTATAACAGTGAATGTGGTCACCATGGACAGTATAAACATGGACACTGTCACAAAGGGCACTGTCACCTTGAGAACTGTCACTATGGGCACTGTCGCCATGAGCACTGTAACCATGAGCACGATCACCATGGGCACTATTTCCGTGGTTGCGGTTACCATGGAGAATCTAAGCATGGGAATGTCACAATGGGAACTATCCCCAGGAGCACTGTGACCATGAGCACTGTGACCATGGTCATTGTCACCATGAGCACTGTCACATTGGGCAGTGTCACAATCGGCCCTATCTCCATGGGCTCTGTCACCATGAGCACTGTCACCATGGGGACTCTCACCATGAGCACTATCACCATGGGCACTGTCACTATGAGAAATATCACCATGAGAACTGTCACCATGGGCACTGTCACCATGAGCACTGTCAACATGTGCCCAGTCGCCATGGGCACTATCACCATGAGCACTATCACAATGAGCACTGTCACCATGAGCACTGTTTCCACGGGCACTGTCACCATGAGCATTGTCACCATGATAACGGTCACAATGGGCACTATTACCGTGATTGCGGTCACCATGGAGATTATAACCATGTGAACTGTCACAATGGACATTCTCACCATGGGCATTGTCACCATGGGCATTCTCACCATGGGTACTGTCACCATGAGCAGTTTCACCACGGGGGCACTCTCACCATGAGCACTGTCGCCATGGGCACTCTCACTATGGGCACTGTCGCCATGAGCACTGTCACCATGGGCACTATTTCCGTGATTCCACTTACCATGGAGACTATAAGCATGGGAATGTCACAATGGGCACTATCACAATGAGCACTGTGACCATGAGCATTGTGACCATAGTCACTGTCACCAAGAGCACTGTCACATTGGGCAGTGTAACAATGGACCCTGTCACCATGGGCTCTGTCACCATGAGCAATGTCACCATGGGCACTGTTACCATGAGCACTATCACCATTAGAACTGTCACCATGGGCACTGTCAGCATTGGAACTGTCACCATGGGCTCTGTCACCATGAGCACTGTCACCATGATCACGGGCACCATGGGCAATATTACTGTGATTGCGGTCACCATGGAGACTATAACCATGGGCAGTGTCACAATGGGCAGTATCACCATGAGCACTGTCACCATGGACACTGTCACCATGGGCACTGTCACCATGGGAACTGTCACCGTGAAAAGAGTCACAAAGGGTACTATCACTATGGGTAATGTCACCACAGTATATTTCACTAAGAGCACTTTCACTGTCAGCATTGTGACCATGCGCACTATCACCATGAACAGTTTCACCATGAGTACTGTCACCATGGGCACTATCACCATGAGCACTGTTGCCAGGGGAACTCTCACTATGGGAACTGTCGCCATGAGCACTGTCACTGTGAGTACTGTCACCATGGGCACTGTTACCATGAGAACTGTCACCATGGGCACGGTCACCATGGGCACTATTTCCGTGACTCTGGTTATCATGGAGAGTATATACATGGGAATGTCACAATGAGCACTATCCCCATGAGCACTGTGACCATGGACACTGTTAACATGAGCACTGTCACATTGGGCAGTGTCACAATGTGAACTGTCACCATGGGCACTGTCACCAAGAGCACTGTCACCATGAGCACTGTCAGCATGAGCAATGTCACCATGGGCACTGAACCATGAGCACTGTCACCATTGGCACTGTCACCATGACCACAGTCATCATGAGCACTATTACCATGAGCATTGTCACCATGGGAATTGTCACCATGAGCACTGTCACCATGAGCATGGTCACCGTGTTCCATATTACCGTGGTAGCGGTCACCATGGAGACTATAACCATGGGACTGTCACAATGGGCACTATCACCATGGGTATGGTTACGATGGGCCCTATTACCGTGATGGCAGTAACCATGTAGATTATAACCATGGGATTTTCACATCGGGCACTATCAGCATGAACACTGTCACGACGAGCACTGTCACCATGGACACTATCACCATGGGCACTGTCACCGTGGACATTGTCACCATGGGTATTGTCACCATTAGCACTAGCACCATGAGCACCGTCACCATGTGCACTATAACAGTGATTGCGGTCACAATGGACAATATAAACATGGACTCTGTCACCATGAGCACTCTCACCGTAGGCACTGTCACCTTGAGCACTGTCACCATGGGCACTGTCGCCATGAGAACTCTCACCATGGGCATTATCACCATGAGCACTGCCACAATGGGCACTGTCACCATAAGCACTATCAACATCGGCACTGTCACCATGAGCAATATCAAGATCACAAGGGTAACTAAGGGCAATATTACTGTGATTACCGTCACCATGGAGACTATAACCATGGGCACTGTCACAATGGGCACTATCACCATGAGCACGATCGCCATGAGCACTCTCACCATGGGCACTGTCACCATAAGCACTGTCACCATGGGTACTATCACTCTCATCACTCTCACCATGAACACTATCACTATGAGCACGGTCACAATAGGCAGTATCACCATGAGCACTGTTGCCATGGCCACTGTTGCCATGGGCACTCTCACAAAGGGCACTGTCGCCATGAGCACTGTCAACATGGGCACTATTTCCGTGATTGCGGTTACCATGGAGTGTATAAGCATGGGAATGTCTCAATGGGCACTATCACAATGAGCACTGTGACCATAGTCACTGTGACCATGAGCACTGTCACATTGGGCAGTGTAACAATGGGCCCTGTCACCATCGGCTCTGTCACCATGAGCACTGTCACCATGATCACGGTCACCATGAGCACACTATTACTGTGATTGCGGTCACCATGGAGACTATAACCATGGGCAGTGTCGCAATGGGCAGTATCACCATGAGCACTATCAAAATGAGCACTGTCACCAGAGCACTGTCACCATGGACACTGTCACCATGGGAACTGTCACCATGGGAACTGTCACCGTGAAAAGAGTCACAAAGGGTACTATCACTATGGATAATGTGGTAATGTCACCACAGTATATTTCACTAAGAGCACTTTCACTGTCAGCATTGTGACCATGAGCACTATCACCATGAACAGTTTCACTATGAGTACTGTCACCATGGGCACTATCACCATGAGCACTGTTGCCAGGGGAACTCTCACTATGGGAACTGTCGCGATGAGCACTGTCACTGTGAGTACTGTCACCATGGGCACTGTTACAATGAGAACTGTCACCATGAGCATGGTCACCATGCCACTATTTCCGTGACTGTGGTTATCATGTAGAGTATATACATGGGAATGTCACAATGGGCACTATCCCCATGAGCACTGTGACCATGAGCACTGTGACCATGGACACTGTTACCATGAGCACTGTCACATTGGGCAGTGTCACAATGGGAACTGTCACCATGGGCACTGCCACGAAGAGCACTGTCACCATGAGCACTGTCAGCATGAGCAATGTCACCATGGGCACTTAACCAGGAGCACTGTCACCATTGGCACTGTCACCATGACCACAGTCACCATGAGCACTATTACCATGAGCATTGTCACCATGGGCACTGTCACCATGGGAACTGTCACCGTGAAAAGGGTCACAAAGGGTACTATCACTATGGGTACTGTCACCACAGTATATTTCACTAAGAGCACTTGCACTGTGAGCATTGTGAACATGAGCACTGTCACCATGAATACTGTCACTATGGGCACTATCACCATGAACACTGTTGCCAGGGGCACTCTCACTATGGGCACGGTCGCCAAGAGCACTTTCACCATTGCCACTGTTACCATGAGCACTGTCACCATGAGCACGGTCACCATGGGCACTATTTCTGTGATTGCGGTTACCATGGAGACTGTAGGCATGGGAATGTCACAATGGGCACCATCACAAAGGGCACTGTGACCATGAGCATTGTAACCATAGTCACTGTCACCAAGAGCACTGTCACATTGGGCAGTGTAACAATGGACCCTGTCACCATGGGCTCTGTCACCATGAGCAATGTCACCATGGGCAATGTTACCATGAGCACTACCACCATTAGAACTGTCACCATGGGCACTGTCCGCCTTGGAACTATCACCATGGGCTCTGTCACCATGAGCACTGTCACCATGATCACAGTCACCATGGCCACTCTAACTGTGATTGCGGTCACCATGGAGACTATGACCATGTGCAGTGTCACAAGAGGCAGTATCAACATGAGCACTGTCACCATGGACACTTTCACCATGGGCATTGTCACCATGGGCATTCTCAACATGGGTACTATCACCATGAGCCGTTTCACCATGGGCACTACCACCATGAGCACCGTTGCCATGGGGACTGTCGCCATGGGCACTCTCACTATGGGCACTGTCGCCATGAGCACTGTCACCATGGGCACTATTGCCGTGATTCCACTTACCATGGAGACTATAAGCATGGGAATGTCACAATGGGCACTATCACCATGAGCACTGTGAGCCTGGTCACTGTCACCATGAGCACTGTGACATTGGGCAGTGTCACAATGGAAACTGTCACCATGGGCACTGTCACCATGAGCACTATCAGCATGAGCAATGTCACCATGGCCACTTAACCATGAGCACTGTCACCATTGGCACTGTCACCATGACCACAGTCACCATGAACACTATTACCATGTGCATTGTCACCATGACCACAGTCACCATGAGCACTATTACCATGAGCATTGTCACCATGGGAATTGTCAACAGAGCACTGTCACCATGAGCACGGTCACCATGGGCATTATTACCGTGGTAGCGGTTACCATGGAGACTATAACCATGGGACTGTCACAATGGGCACTATCACCATGGGTAAGGTTACGATGGGCACTATTACCGTGATTGCAGTGACCATGGAGATTATAACCATGGGACTCTCACACCGGGCACTATCAGCATGAGCACTGTCACCATGAGCACTTTCTCCCTGAGTACTGTCTTCATGGACACGATCACCATGAGCACTGTCACCGTGGCCACTGTCACCATGGTTAGTGTTACCATTCGCACTATCACCATGAGCACGGTCACCGTGTGCACTACAACAGTGAATGTGGTCACCATGGACAGTATAAACATGGACACTGTCACAATGGGCACTGTCACCTTGAGAACTGTCACTATGGGCACTGTCGCCATGAGCACTGTAACCATGAGCACGATCACCATGGGCACTATTTCCGTGGTTGCGGTTACCATGGAGAATCTAAGCATGGGAATGTCACAATGGGAACTATCACCAGGAGCACTGTGACCATGAGCACAGTGACCATGGTCATTGTCACCATGAGCACTGTCACATTGGGCAGTGTCACAATCGGCCCTATCACCATGGGCTCTGTCACCATGAGCACTCTCACCATGGGCACTGTCACCATGGGCACTGTCAGCATTGGAACTGTCACCATGGGCTCTGTCAGCATGACCACTGTCACCATGATCACAGTCACCATGCGCACTATTACTGTGATTGCGGTCACCATGGAGACTATAACCATGGGAAGTGTCACAAGAGGCAGTATCACCGTGAGCACTGTCACCATGGACACTGTCACCATGGGCACTGTCACCATGGGAACTGTCACCGTGAAAAGTGTCACAAAGGGTACTATCACTATGGGTACTGTCACCACAGTATATTTCACTAAGAGCACTTTCACTTTGAGCATTATGACGATGAGCACAGTCACCATGAACACTGTCACCAAGTACACTGTCACCATGAACACTCTCAGCATGAGCACGGTCACCATGGCCATTGTCACCATGAGCACAGTCACCGTGTGCACTATTACCTTGATTGCGGTCACCATGGAGACTATAACCATGGGACTGTCAAAATCGGCACTATATCCTTGAGCACTGTCACCATGAGAACTGTCACCAAGGGCACTGTCACCATGGGAACTATCACTATGAGCAATATCACCATGAGAACTGTCACCATGGGCAGTGTCAGCATTGCCACTGTCAACATGGGGTCTGTCACCTGGAGCACTGTCACCATGGGCCCAGTCACATGGGCAATATCACCTTGAGCGGTGTCACCATGACCACAGTCACCATGAGCACAATTACCATGAGCATTGCCACCATGGGAATTGTCACCAAGAGCACTGTCACCATGAGCACGGTCACCATGGGCACTATTCCCGTGGTAGCGGTCAACATGGAGACTATAACCTTGGGACTGTCACAATGGGCACTATCACCATGGGTACGGTTACGATGGGCACTATTACCGTGATTGCAGTGACCTTTCAGATTGTAACCATGGGACTCTCACATCGGGCACTATCAGCATGAGCACTGTCACCATGGGCATTGTCACCCTTAGCACTGTCACCATGGACACTAACACCATGAGCACTGTTACCATGGGAACTGTCACCATGAGCACTATCACCATGGGCACTGTCACTATGAGCAATATCACCATGAGAACTGTCATCATGGGCACTGTCAGCCTTGCCACTGTCACCATGGGCCCAGTCACCATGGGCACTATCTCCTTGATCAGTGTCACCATGATCAGTGTCGCCATGGGCACAGTCAGCATTGGAACTGTCACCATGGGCTCTGTCACCATGAACACTGTCACCATGATCACGGTCACCATGGGAACTATTACTTTGATTGCGGTCACCATGGAGACTATAACCATGGGCAGTGTCACACTGTGCAGTATCACCATGAGCACTATCACAATGAGCACTGTCACCATGAGCAATCTTTCCATGAGCACTGTCACCATGAGCACTGTCACCGTGGACACTGTCACCCTGGGGACTGTCACCATGGGAACTGTCACCGTTAAAAGTGTCACAAAGGATAATATCACTATGGGTACTGTCACCACCGTATATTTCACAAAGACCACTTTCACTGTGAGCATTGTGACTATGGGCACTGTCGCCATGCGCTCTGTCACTATGAGCACTGTCACCATGGGCACTATCACCATGAGCACTGTGACCATGGTCACTGTCACCATGAGCACTGTCACACTGGGCAGTGTCACAATGGGAACTGTCACCATGGGCACTGTCACCATGAGCACTATCAGCATGAGCAATGTCACCATGGGTACTGAACGATGAGCACTGTCACCATTGGCACTCTCACCATGACCACAGTCACCATGAACACTATTACCATGAAGATTGTCACCATGGGAATTGTCACCCTGAGCACTGTTACCATGAGCACGGTCACCATGGGCACTATTACCGTGGTAGCGGTCACCATGGAGACTATAACCATGGGACTGTCACAATGGGCACTATCACCCTGGGGACGGTTACGATGGGCCCTATTACCGTGATGGCAGTGACCATGTAGATTATAAGCATGGGACTCTCACATCGGGCACTATCAGCATGAGCACTGTCACCATGGGCACTGGCACCATGGACACTATCACCATGGACACTATCACCATGAGCACTGTCACCGTGGACACTGTCACCATGGTTATTGTCACCATTAGCACTATCACCATGAGCACGGTCACCGTGTGCACTATAAGAGTGAAAGCGGTCACCATGGACAATATAAACATGGACACTGTCACAATGGGCACTGTCACCATGAGTACTGTCACTTTGGGCACTGTTGCCATGAGCACTGTCACCAGAGGCACTGTCACCATGAGCACTGTCACCATGAGCACGATCACCTTGGGCACTATTTCCGTGGTTACGGTTACCATGGAGAATATAAGCATGGGAATGTCACAATGGGAACTATCCCCAGGAGCACTGTGACCATGAGCACTGTGACCATGGTCATTGTCACCATGAGCACTGTCACATTGGGCAGTGTCACAATCGGCCCTGTCGCCATGGGCTCTGTCACCATGAGCACTGTCACATTGGGCACTGTCACCATGACCACTATCACCATGGGCACTGTCACTATGAACAATATCACCATGAGTACTGTCACCATGAGCACGATCACCATGGGCACTATTTCCGTGGTTGCGGTTACCATGGAGAATATAAGCATGGGAATGTCACACTGGGAAATATCACCAGGAGCACTGTGACCACGGTCATTGTCACCATGAGCACTGTCACATTGGGCAGTGTCACAATCGGCCCTATCACCATGGGCTCTGTCACCATGAGCACTTTCACCATGGGCACTGTCACTATGAGCAATATTACCATGAGAACTGTCTCCATCGGCACTGTCAGCATTGCCACTGTCACCATGAGCACTGTCACCATGTGCCCAGTCACCATGGGCAGTATCACCATGAGCAATATTACAATGAGCTCTGTCACCATGAGCACTGTTTCCATGGGCACTGTCACCGTGAGCATTGTCACCATGATAACGGTCACAATGGGCACTATTACCGTGATTGCGGTCACCAATGAGATTATAACCATGTGAACTGTCACAATGGACACGGTCACCATGGGCATTGTCACCATGGGCATTTTCACCTTGGGTACTGTCACCATGAGCACTGTTGCCATGGGCACTGTTGCCATGGGCACTCTCACTATGGGCACTGTCGCCATGAGCACTGTCACCATGGGCACTATTTCCATGACTGTGGTTACCATGGAGACTATAAGCATGGGAATGTCACAATGGGCACTATCACAATGAGCACTGTGACCATGAGCATTGTAACCATAGTCACTGTCACCATGAGCACTGTCACATTGGGCATTGTAACAATGGACCCTGGCTCTGTCAGCATGACCACTGTCACCATGATCACAGTCACCATGCGCACTATTACTGTGATTGCGGTCACCATGGAGACTATATCCATGGGCAGTGTCACAAGAGGCAGTATCACCATGAGCACTGTCACCATGGACACTGTCACCATGGGCACTGTCACCATGGGAACTGTCACCGTGAAAAGTGTCACAAAGGGTACTATCACTATGGGTACTGTCACCACAGTATATTTCACTAAGAGCACTTTCACTTTGAGCATTATGACGATGAGCACAGTCACCATGAACACTGTCACCAAGTACACTGTCGCCATGAACACTCTCAGCATGAGCACGGTCACCATGACCATTGTCACCATGAGCACAGTCACCGTGTGCACTATTACCTTGATTGCGGTCACCATGGAGACTATAACCATGGGACTGTCCAAATCGGCACTATATCCTTGAGCACTGTCACCATGAGAACTGTCACCAAGGGCACTCTCACCATGGGAACTATCACTATGAGCAATATCACCATGAGAACTGTCACCATGGGCAGTGTCAGCATTGCCACTGCCAACATGGGCTCTGTCTCCTGGAGCACTGTCACCATGGGCCCAGTCACCATGGGCAATATCACCTTGAGCAGTGTCACCATGACCACAGTCACCATGAGCACTATTACCTTGAGCATTGCCACCATGGTAATTGTCACCAAGAGCACTGTCACCATGAGCACGGTCACCATGGGCACTATTCCCGTGGTAGCGGTCAACATGGAGACTATAACCTTGGGACTGTCACAATGGGCACTATCACCATGGGTACGGTTACGATGGGCACTATTACCGTGATTGCAGTGACCTTTCAGATTATAACCATGGGACTCTCACATCGGGCACTATCACCATGAGCACAGTCACCATGGGAACTGTCACCATGACTACTATCACCATGGGCACTGTCACTATGAGCAATATCACCATGAGAACTGTCATCATGGGCACTGTCAGCCTTGCCACTGTCACCATGGGCCCAGTCACCATGGGCACTATCACCTTGATCAGTGTCACCATGATCAGTGTCGCCATGGGCACAGTCAGCATTGGAACTGTCACCATGGGCTCTGTCACCATGAGCACTGTCACCATGATCACGGTCACCATGGGAACTATTACTTTGATTGCGGTCACCATGGAGACTATAACCATGGGCAGTGTCACAATGTGCAGTATCACCATGAGCACTATCACAATGAGCACTGTCACCATGTGCAATCTTTCCATGAGCACTGTCACCATGAGCACTGTCACCATGGACACTGTCTCCCTGGGCACTGTCACCATGGGAACTGTCACCGTGAAAAGTGTCACAAAGGATAATATCACTATGGGTACTGTCACCACCGTATATTTCACAAAGACCACTTTCACTGTGAGCATTGTGAGTATGGGCACTATCTCCATGAGCTCTGTCACTATGAGCACTGTCACCATGGGCACTATCACCATGAGCACTGTGACCATGGTCACTGTCACCATGAGCACTGTCACACTGGGCAGTGTCACAATGGGAACTGTCACCATGGGCACTGTCACCGAGAGCACTGTCACCGTGAGCACTATCAGCATGAGCAATGTCACCATGGGTACTGAACGATGAGCACTGTCACCATTGGCACTGTCACCATGACCACAGTCACCATGAAAACTATTACCATGAGGACTGTCACCATGGGAATTGTCACCATGAGCACTGTTACCATGAGCATGGTCACCAAGGGCACTATTACCGTGGTAGCGGTAACCATGGAGACTATAACCATAGGACTGTCACAATGGGCACTATCACCATGGGTATGGTTACGATGGGCACTATTACCGTGATTGCAGTGACCATGGTGATTATACGCAGGGGACTCTCACATCGGGCACTATCAGCATGAGCACAGTCACCATGGGCACTGTCACACTGAGCACTGTCACCATGGAAACGATCACTATGAGCACTGTCACCGTGGACACTGTCACGATGGTAACTGTCACCATTAACACTATCACCATGAGCACGGTCACCGTGTGCACTCTAACAGTGATGGCGGTCACCATGGACAATATAAACATGGACACTGTCACAATGGGCACTGTCGCCATGAGCACTGTCACTATGGGCACTGTCGCCATGAGCACTGTCACCATGAGCACTGTCACCATGAGCATGATCACCATGGACACTATTTCCGTGGTTACAGTTACCATGGAGAATATAAGCATGGGAATGTCACAATGGGAACTATCACTAGGAGCACTGTGACCATGACCAATGTGACCATGTCACATTGGGCAGTGTCACAATCGGGCCTGTCGCCATGGGCTCTGTCACCATGAACACTGTCACCATGGGCACTGTCACCATGACAACTATCACCATGGGCATTGTCACTATGAACAATATCACCATGAGAAATGTCACCATGGGCACTGTCACCATGTGCCCAGTCCCCATGGGAACTATCACTTTGATTGCAGTCACCATGGAGACTATAACCCTCGGAAGTGTCACAATGTGCAGTATCACCATGAGCACTATCACAATGAGCACTGTCACCATGAGCAATCTTTCCATGATCACGGTCACCATGAGCACTGTCACCATGAGCACTGTCACCATGGACACTGTCACCATGGGCACTGTCACCATGGGATCTGTCACCGTGAAAAGTGTCACAAAGGGTCATATCACTATGGGTAATGTCACCACAGTATATTTCACAAAGAGCACTTTCACTGTGAGCATTGCGACCATGAGCACTATCACCATGAACACTGTCACCATGAGTACTGTCACCATGATTACTATCACCATGATCACTGTTTCCAGGGGCACTCTCACTATGGGCACTGTCGCCATGAGCACTGTCACTATGAGCACTGTCACCATGGGCACTGTTACCATGAGCACTGTCACCATGAGCACGGTCACCATGGGCACTATTTCTGTGATTGCGGTTACCGTGGAGACTATAAGAATGGGAATGTCACAATGGGCAATATCACCATGAGCACTGTGAGCCTGGTCACTGTCACCATGAGAACTGTGACATTTGGCAGTGTCACAATGGAAACTGTCACCATGGGCACTGTCACCATGAGCACTATCAGCATGAGCATTGTCACCATGGGCACTTAACCATGAGCACTGTCACCATTGGCACTGTCCCCATGACCACAGTCACCATGAACACTATTACCATGTGCATTGTCACCATGACCACAGTCACCATGAGCACTATTACTGTGATTGCGGTCACCATGGAGACTATAACCATGGGCAGTGTCACAAGAGGCAGTATCACCGTGAGCACTGTCACCATGGACACTGTCACCATGGGCACTGTCACCATGGGAACTGTCACCGTGAAAAGTGTCACAAAGGGTACTATCACTATGGGTACTGTCACCACAGTATATTTCACTAAGAGCACTTTCACTTTGAGCATTATGACGATGAGCACAGTCACCATGAACACTGTCACCAAGTACACTGTCACCATGAACACTCTCAGCATGAGCACGGTCACCATGGCCATTGTCACCATGAGCACAGTCACCGTGTGCTCTATTACCTTGATTGCGGTCACCATGGAGACTATAACCATGGGACTGTCAAAATCGGCACTATATCCTTGAGCACTGTCACCATGAGAACTGTCACCAAGGGCACTGTCACCATGGGAACTATCACTATGAGCAATATCACCATGAGATCTGTCACCATGGGCAGTGTCAGCATTGCCACTGTCAACATGGGGTCTGTCACCTGGAGCACTGTCACCATGGGCCCAGTCACCATGGGCAATATCACCTTGAGCAGTGTCACCATGACCACAGTCACCATGAGCACTATTACCATGAGCATTGCCACCATGGGAATTGTCACCAAGAGCACTGTCACCATGAGCACGGTCACCATGGGCACTATTCCCGTGGTAGCGGTCAACATGGAGACTATAACCTTGGGACTGTCACAATGGGCACTATCACCATGGGTACGGTTACGATGGGCACTATTACCGTGATTGCAGTGACCTTTCAGATTATAACCATGGGACTCTCACATCGGGCACTATCAGCATGAGCACTGTCACCATGGGCATTGTCACCCTTAGCACTGTCACCATGGACACTAACACCATGAGCACTGTTACCATGGGAACTGTCACCATGAGCACTATCACCATGGGCACTGTCACTATGAGCAATATCACCATGAGAACTGTCATCATGGGCACTGTCACCATAAGCACTGTCACCATGGGTACTATCACTCTCATCACTCTCACCATGAACACTATCACTATGAGCACGGTCACAATAGGCAGTATCACCATGAGCACTGTTGCCATGGCCACTGTTGCCATGGGCACTCTCACAAAGGGCACTGTCGCCATGAGCACTGTCACCATGGGCACTATTTCTGTGATTGCGGTTACCATGGAGTGTATAAGCATGGGAATGTCTCAATGGGCACTATCACAATGAGCACTGTGACCATAGTCACTGTCACCATGAGCACTGTCACATTGGGCAGTGTAACAATGGGCCCTGTCACCATCGGCTCTGTCACCATGATCACGGTCACCATGAGCACACTATTACTGTGATTGCGGTCACCATGGAAGCTATAACCATGGGCAGTGTCGCAATGGGCAGTATCACCATGAGCACTATCAAAATGAGCACTGTAACCAGAGCACTGTCACCATGGACACTGTCACCATGGGCACTGTCACCATGGGAACTGTCACCGTGAAAAGAGTCACAAAGGGTACTATCACTATGGGTAATATCACCACAGTATATTTCACTAAGAGCACTTTCACTGTCAGCATTGTGACCATGTGCACTATCACCATGAACAGTTTCACCATGAGTACTGTCACCATGGGCACTATCACCATGAGCACTGTTGCCAGGGGAACTCTCACTATGGGAACTGTCGCCATGAACACTGTCACTGTGAGTACTATCACCATGGGCACTGTTACCATGAGAACTGTCACCATGAGCATGGTCACCATGGGCACTATTTCCGTGACTGTGGTTATCATGGAGAGTATATACATGGGAATGTCACAATGGGCAATATCCCCATGAGCACTGTGACCATGAGCACTGTGACCATGGACACTGTTACCATGAGCACTGTCACATTGGGCAGTGTCACAATGTGAACTGTCACCATGGGCACTGTCACCAAGAGCACTGTCACCATGAGCACTGTCAGCATGAGCAATGTCACCATGGGCACTTAACCAGGAGCACTGTCACCATTGGCACTGTCACCATGACCACAGTCACCATGAGCACTATTACCATGAGCATTGTCACCATGGGCACTGTCACCATGGGAACTGTCACCGTGAAAAGGGTCACAAAGGGTACTATCACTATGGGTACTGTCACCACAGTATATTTCACAAAGAGCACTTGCACTGTGAGCATTGTGAACATGAGCACTGTCACCATGAATACTGTCACTATGGGCACTATCACCATGAACACTGTTGCCAGGGGCACTCTCACTATGGGCACGGTCGCCAAGAGCACTTTCACCATTGCCACTGTTACCATGAGCACTGTCACCATGAGCACGGTCACCATGGGCACTATTTCTGTGATTGCGGTTACCATGGAGACTGTAGGCATGGGAATGTCACAATGGGCACCATCACAAAGGGCACTGTGACCATGAGCATTGTAACCATAGTCACTGTCACCAAGAGCACTGTCACATTGGGCAGTGTAACAATGGACCCTGTCACCATGGGCTCTGTCACCATGAGCAATGTCACCATGGGCAATGTTACCATGAGCACTACCACCATTAGAACTGTCACCATGGGCACTGTCCGCCTTGGAACTATCACCATGGGCTCTGTCACCATGAGCACTGTCACCATGATCACAGTCACCATGGCCACTCTAACTGTGATTGCGGTCACCATGGAGACTATAACCATGTGCAGTGTCACAAGAGGCAGTATCAACATGAGCACTGTCACCATGGACACTTTCACCATGGGCATTGTCACCATGGGCATTCTCAACATGGGTACTATCACCATGAGCCGTTTCACCATGGGCACTACCACCATGAGCACCGTTGCCATGGGGACTGTCGCCATGGGCACTCTCACTATGGGCACTGTCGCCATGAGCACTGTCACCATGGGCACTATTGCCGTGATTCCACTTACCATGGAGACTATAAGCATGGGAATGTCACAATGGGCACTATCACCATGAGCACTGTGAGCCTGGTCACTGTCACCATGAGCACTGTGACATTGGGCAGTGTCACAATGGAAACTGTCACCATGGGCACTGTCACCATGAGCACTATCAGCATGAGCAATGTCACCATGGCCACTTAACCATGAGCACTGTCACCATTGGCACTGTCACCATGACCACAGTCACCATGAACACTATTACCATGTGCATTGTCACCATGACCACAGTCACCATGAGCACTATTACCATGAGCATTGTCACCATGGGAATTGTCAACAGAGCACTGTCACCATGAGCACGGTCACCATGGGCATTATTACCGTGGTAGCGGTTACCATGGAGACTATAACCATGGGACTGTCACAATGGGCACTATCACCATGGGTAAGGTTACGATGGGCACTATTACCGTGATTGCAGTGACCATGGAGATTATAACCATGGGACTCTCACACCGGGCACTATCAGCATGAGCACTGTCACCATGAGCACTTTCTCCCTGAGTACTGTCTTCATGGACACGATCACCATGAGCACTGTCACCGTGGCCACTGTCACCATGGTTAGTGTTACCATTCGCACTATCACCATGAGCACGGTCACTGTGTGCACTACAACAGTGAATGTGGTCACCATGGACAGTATAAACATGGACACTGTCACAATGGGCACTGTCACCTTGAGAACTGTCACTATGGGCACTGTCGCCATGAGCACTGTAACCATGAGCACGATCACCATGGGCACTATTTCCGTGGTTGCGGTTACCATGGAGAATCTAAGCATGGGAATGTCACAATGGGAACTATCACCAGGAGCACTGTGACCATGAGCACAGTGACCATGGTCATTGTCACCATGAGCACTGTCACATTGGGCAGTGTCACAATCGGCCCTATCACCATGGGCTCTGTCACCATGAGCACTCTCACCATGGGCACTGTCACCATGGGCACTGTCAGCATTGGAACTGTCACCATGGGCTCTGTCAGCATGACCACTGTCACCATGATCACAGTCACCATGCGCACTATTACTGTGATTGCGGTCACCATGGAGACTATAACCATGGGAAGTGTCACAAGAGGCAGTATCACCGTGAGCACTGTCACCATGGACACTGTCACCATGGGCACTGTCACCATGGGAACTGTCACCGTGAAAAGTGTCACAAAGGGTACTATCACTATGGGTACTGTCACCACAGTATATTTCACTAAGAGCACTTTCACTTTGAGCATTATGACGATGAGCACAGTCACCATGAACACTGTCACCAAGTACACTGTCACCATGAACACTCTCAGCATGAGCACGGTCACCATGGCCATTGTCACCATGAGCACAGTCACCGTGTGCACTATTACCTTGATTGCGGTCACCATGGAGACTATAACCATGGGACTGTCAAAATCGGCACTATATCCTTGAGCACTGTCACCATGAGAACTGTCACCAAGGGCACTGTCACCATGGGAACTATCACTATGAGCAATATCACCATGAGAACTGTCACCATGGGCAGTGTCAGCATTGCCACTGTCAACATGGGGTCTGTCACCTGGAGCACTGTCACCATGGGCCCAGTCACATGGGCAATATCACCTTGAGCGGTGTCACCATGACCACAGTCACCATGAGCACAATTACCATGAGCATTGCCACCATGGGAATTGTCACCAAGAGCACTGTCACCATGAGCACGGTCACCATGGGCACTATTCCCGTGGTAGCGGTCAACATGGAGACTATAACCTTGGGACTGTCACAATGGGCACTATCACCATGGGTACGGTTACGATGGGCACTATTACCGTGATTGCAGTGACCTTTCAGATTATAACCATGGGACTCTCACATCGGGCACTATCAGCATGAGCACTGTCACCATGGGCATTGTCACCCTTAGCACTGTCACCATGGACACTAACACCATGAGCACTGTTACCATGGGAACTGTCACCATGAGCACTATCACCATGGGCACTGTCACTATGAGCAATATCACCATGAGAACTGTCATCATGGGCACTGTCAGCCTTGCCACTGTCACCATGGGCCCAGTCACCATGGGCACTATCTCCTTGATCAGTGTCACCATGATCAGTGTCGCCATGGGCACAGTCAGCATTGGAACTGTCACCATGGGCTCTGTCACCATGAACACTGTCACCATGATCACGGTCACCATGGGAACTATTACTTTGATTGCGGTCACCATGGAGACTATAACCATGGGCAGTGTCACACTGTGCAGTATCACCATGAGCACTATCACAATGAGCACTGTCACCATGAGCAATCTTTCCATGAGCACTGTCACCATGAGCACTGTCACCGTGGACACTGTCACCCTGGGGACTGTCACCATGGGAACTGTCACCGTTAAAAGTGTCACAAAGGATAATATCACTATGGGTACTGTCACCACCGTATATTTCACAAAGACCACTTTCACTGTGAGCATTGTGACTATGGGCACTGTCGCCATGCGCTCTGTCACTATGAGCACTGTCACCATGGGCACTATCACCATGAGCACTGTGACCATGGTCACTGTCACCATGAGCACTGTCACACTGGGCAGTGTCACAATGGGAACTGTCACCATGGGCACTGTCACCATGAGCACTATCAGCATGAGCAATGTCACCATGGGTACTGAACGATGAGCACTGTCACCATTGGCACTCTCACCATGACCACAGTCACCATGAACACTATTACCATGAAGATTGTCACCATGGGAATTGTCACCATGAGCACTGTTACCATGAGCACGGTCACCATGGGCACTATTACCGTGGTAGCGGTCACCATGGAGACTATAACCATGGGACTGTCACAATGGGCACTATCACCCTGGGGACGGTTACGATGGGCCCTATTACCGTGATGGCAGTGACCATGTAGATTATAAGCATGGGACTCTCACATCGGGCACTATCAGCATGAGCACTGTCACCATGGGCACTGGCACCATGGACACTATCACCATGGACACTATCACCATGAGCACTGTCACCGTGGACACTGTCACCATGGTTATTGTCACCATTAGCACTATCACCATGAGCACGGTCACCGTGTGCACTATAAGAGTGAAAGCGGTCACCATGGACAATATAAACATGGACACTGTCACAATGGGCACTGTCACCATGAGTACTGTCACTTTGGGCACTGTTGCCATGAGCACTGTCACCAGAGGCACTGTCACCATGAGCACTGTCACCATGAGCACGATCACCTTGGGCACTATTTCCGTGGTTACGGTTACCATGGAGAATATAAGCATGGGAATGTCACAATGGGAACTATCCCCAGGAGCACTGTGACCATGAGCACTGTGACCATGGTCATTGTCACCATGAGCACTGTCACATTGGGCAGTGTCACAATCGGCCCTGTCGCCATGGGCTCTGTCACCATGAGCACTGTCACATTGGGCACTGTCACCATGACCACTATCACCATGGGCACTGTCACTATGAACAATATCACCATGAGTACTGTCACCATGAGCACGATCACCATGGGCACTATTTCCGTGGTTGCGGTTACCATGGAGAATATAAGCATGGGAATGTCACACTGGGAAATATCACCAGGAGCACTGTGACCACGGTCATTGTCACCATGAGCACTGTCACATTGGGCAGTGTCACAATCGGCCCTATCACCATGGGCTCTGTCACCATGAGCACTTTCACCATGGGCACTGTCACTATGAGCAATATTACCATGAGAACTGTCTCCATCGGCACTGTCAGCATTGCCACTGTCACCATGAGCACTGTCACCATGTGCCCAGTCACCATGGGCAGTATCACCATGAGCAATATTACAATGAGCTCTGTCACCATGAGCACTGTTTCCATGGGCACTGTCACCGTGAGCATTGTCACCATGATAACGGTCACAATGGGCACTATTACCGTGATTGCGGTCACCAATGAGATTATAACCATGTGAACTGTCACAATGGACACGGTCACCATGGGCATTGTCACCATGGGCATTTTCACCTTGGGTACTGTCACCATGAGCACTGTTGCCATGGGCACTGTTGCCATGGGCACTCTCACTATGGGCACTGTCGCCATGAGCACTGTCACCATGGGCACTATTTCCATGACTGTGGTTACCATGGAGACTATAAGCATGGGAATGTCACAATGGGCACTATCACAATGAGCACTGTGACCATGAGCATTGTAACCATAGTCACTGTCACCATGAGCACTGTCACATTGGGCATTGTAACAATGGACCCTGGCTCTGTCAGCATGACCACTGTCACCATGATCACAGTCACCATGCGCACTATTACTGTGATTGCGGTCACCATGGAGACTATAACCATGGGAAGTGTCACAAGAGGCAGTATCACCGTGAGCACTGTCACCATGGACACTGTCACCATGGGCACTGTCACCATGGGAACTGTCACCGTGAAAAGTGTCACAAAGGGTACTATCACTATGGGTACTGTCACCACAGTATATTTCACTAAGAGCACTTTCACTTTGAGCATTATGACGATGAGCACAGTCACCATGAACACTGTCACCAAGTACACTGTCGCCATGAACACTCTCAGCATGAGCACGGTCACCATGACCATTGTCACCATGAGCACAGTCACCGTGTGCACTATTACCTTGATTGCGGTCACCATGGAGACTATAACCATGGGACTGTCCAAATCGGCACTATATCCTTGAGCACTGTCACCATGAGAACTGTCACCAAGGGCACTCTCACCATGGGAACTATCACTATGAGCAATATCACCATGAGAACTGTCACCATGGGCAGTGTCAGCATTGCCACTGCCAACATGGGCTCTGTCTCCTGGAGCACTGTCACCATGGGCCCAGTCACCATGGGCAATATCACCTTGAGCAGTGTCACCATGACCACAGTCACCATGAGCACTATTACCTTGAGCATTGCCACCATGGTAATTGTCACCAAGAGCACTGTCACCATGAGCACGGTCACCATGGGCACTATTCCCGTGGTAGCGGTCAACATGGAGACTATAACCTTGGGACTGTCACAATGGGCACTATCACCATGGGTACGGTTACGATGGGCACTATTACCGTGATTGCAGTGACCTTTCAGATTATAACCATGGGACTCTCACATCGGGCACTATCACCATGAGCACTGTCACCATGGGAACTGTCACCATGACTACTATCACCATGGGCACTGTCACTATGAGCAATATCACCATGAGAACTGTCATCATGGGCACTGTCAGCCTTGCCACTGTCACCATGGGCCCAGTCACCATGGGCACTATCACCTTGATCAGTGTCACCATGATCAGTGTCGCCATGGGCACAGTCAGCATTGGAACTGTCACCATGGGCTCTGTCACCATGAGCACTGTCACCATGATCATGGTCACCATGGGAACTATTACTTTGATTGCGGTCACCATGGAGACTATAACCATGGGCAGTGTCACAATGTGCAGTATCACCATGAGCACTATCACAATGAGCACTGTCACCATGTGCAATCTTTCCATGAGCACTGTCACCATGAGCACTGTCACCATGGACACTGTCACCCTGGGCACTGTCACCATGGGAACTGTCACCGTGAAAAGTGTCACAAAGGATAATATCACTATGGGTACTGTCACCACCGTATATTTCACAAAGACCACTTTCACTGTGAGCATTGTGAGTATGGGCACTGTCGCCATGAGCTCTGTCACTATGAGCACTGTCACCATGGGCACTATCACCATGAGCACTGTGACCATGGTCACTGTCACCATGAGCACTGTCACACTGGGCAGTGTCACAATGGGAACTGTCACCATGGGCACTGTCACCGAGAGCACTGTCACCATGAGCACTATCAGCATGAGCAATGTCACCATGGGTACTGAACGATGAGCACTGTCACCATTGGCACTGTCACCATGACCACAGTCACCATGAAAACTATTACCATGAGGACTGTCACCATGGGAATTGTCACCATGAGCACTGTTACCATGAGCATGGTCACCAAGGGCACTATTACCGTGGTAGCGGTAACCATGGAGACTATAACCATAGGACTGTCACAATGGGCACTATCACCATGGGTATGGTTACGATGGGCACTATTACCGTGATTGCAGTGACCATGGAGATTATACGCAGGGGACTCTCACATCGGGCACTATCAGCATGAGCACAGTCACCATGGGCACTGTCACACTGAGCACTGTCACCATGGAAACGATCACTATGAGCACTGTCACCGTGGACACTGTCACGATGGTAACTGTCACCATTAACACTATCACCATGAGCACGGTCACCGTGTGCACTCTAACAGTGATGGCGGTCACCATGGACAATATAAACATGGACACTGTCACAATGGGCACTGTCGCCATGAGCACTGTCACTATGGGCACTGTCGCCATGAGCACTGTCACCATGAGCACTGTCACCATGAGCATGATCACCATGGACACTATTTCCGTGGTTACAGTTACCATGGAGAATATAAGCATGGGAATGTCACAATGGGAACTATCACTAGGAGCACTGTGACCATGACCAATGTGACCATGTCACATTGGGCAGTGTCACAATCGGGCCTGTCGCCATGGGCTCTGTCACCATGAACACTGTCACCATGGGCACTGTCACCATGACAACTATCACCATGGGCATTGTCACTATGAACAATATCACCATGAGAAATGTCACCATGGGCACTGTCACCATGTGCCCAGTCCCCATGGGAACTATCACTTTGATTGCAGTCACCATGGAGACTATAACCCTCGGAAGTGTCACAATGTGCAGTATCACCATGAGCACTATCACAATGAGCACTGTCACCATGAGCAATCTTTCCATGAGCACGGTCACCATGAGCACTGTCACCATGAGCACTGTCACCATGGACACTGTCACCATGGGCACTGTCACCATGGGATCTGTCACCGTGAAAAGTGTCACAAAGGGTCATATCACTATGGGTAATGTCACCACAGTATATTTCACAAAGAGCACTTTCACTGTGAGCATTGCGACCATGAGCACTATCACCATGAACACTGTCACCATGAGTACTGTCACCATGATTACTATCACCATGATCACTGTTTCCAGGGGCACTCTCACTATGGGCACTGTCGCCATGAGCACTGTCACTATGAGCACTGTCACCATGGGCACTGTTACCATGAGCACTGTCACCATGAGCACGGTCACCATGGGCACTATTTCTGTGATTGCGGTTACCGTGGAGACTATAAGGATGGGAATGTCACAATGGGCAATATCACCATGAGCACTGTGAGCCTGGTCACTGTCACCATGAGAACTGTGACATTTGGCAGTGTCACAATGGAAACTGTCACCATGGGCACTGTCACCATGAGCACTATCAGCATGAGCATTGTCACCATGGGCACTTAACCATGAGCACTGTCACCATTGGCACTGTCCCCATGACCACAGTCACCATGAACACTATTACCATGTGCATTGTCACCATGACCACAGTCACCATGAGCACTATTACTGTGATTGCGGTCACCATGGAGACTATAACCATGGGCAGTGTCACAAGAGGCAGTATCACCGTGAGCACTGTCACCATGGACACTGTCACCATGGGCACTGTCACCATGGGAACTGTCACCGTGAAAAGTGTCACAAAGGGTACTATCACTATGGGTACTGTCACCACAGTATATTTCACTAAGAGCACTTTCACTTTGAGCATTATGACGATGAGCACAGTCACCATGAACACTGTCACCAAGTACACTGTCACCATGAACACTCTCAGCATGAGCACGGTCACCATGGCCATTGTCACCATGAGCACAGTCACCGTGTGCTCTATTACCTTGATTGCGGTCACCATGGAGACTATAACCATGGGACTGTCAAAATCGGCACTATATCCTTGAGCACTGTCACCATGAGAACTGTCACCAAGGGCACTGTCACCATGGGAACTATCACTATGAGCAATATCCCCATGAGATCTGTCACCATGGGCAGTGTCAGCATTGCCACTGTCAACATGGGGTCTGTCACCTGGAGCACTGTCACCATGGGCCCAGTCACCATGGGCAATATCACCTTGAGCAGTGTCACCATGACCACAGTCACCATGAGCACTATTACCATGAGCATTGCCACCATGGGAATTGTCACCAAGAGCACTGTCACCATGAGCACGGTCACCATGGGCACTATTCCCGTGGTAGCGGTCAACATGGAGACTATAACCTTGGGACTGTCACAATGGGCACTATCACCATGGGTACGGTTACGATGGGCACTGTTACCGTGATTGCAGTGACCTTTCAGATTATAACCATGGGACTCTCACATCGGGCACTATCAGCATGAGCACTGTCACCATGGGCATTGTCACCCTTAGCACTGTCACCATGGACACTAACACCATGAGCACTGTTACCATGGGAACTGTCACCATGAGCACTATCACCATGGGCACTGTCACTATGAGCAATATCACCATGAGAACTGTCATCATGGGCACTGTCACCATAAGCACTGTCACCATGGGTACTATCACTCTCATCACTCTCACCATGAACACTATCACTATGAGCACGGTCACAATAGGCAGTATCACCTTGAGCACTGTTGCCATGGCCACTGTTGCCATGGGCACTCTCACAAAGGGCACTGTCGCCATGAGCACTGTCACCATGGGCACTATTTCTGTGATTGCGGTTACCATGGAGTGTATAAGCATGGGAATGTCTCAATGGGCACTATCACAATGAGCACTGTGACCATAGTCACTGTCACCATGAGCACTGTCACATTGGGCAGTGTAACAATGGGCCCTGTCACCATCGGCTCTGTCACCATGATCACGGTCACCATGAGCACACTATTACTGT